>NC_140998.1:174575780-174922165 GCF_052327205.1 Somniosus microcephalus | reverse complement strand
GGAAGTAGAGAGAGACAGAGAGGGAAGAGGATAAGGAGAGGGAAGAGGAGAAGGAGAGAGAGGGAAGAGGAGAAGGAGAGAGAGAGAGAGAGAGAGAGGGAAAAGAGATAGAGAAATTTTGGAGATTCAGGCCTGCCTGCAGCGGGCCTGAAGACCAGCACCGAGTCCCCCCTGCGCGAGGGTGAGGAGGAGGGGGGGTTGCTAAACACAATATAAAACTGAAATAAATTGTTAATTAATTCCCTAACACATAATTCAAATATTTACCTTAGTTCCCTAACACACAGAAAGTGTGGGGGAAAAAATCGTGAAAAATCAAGATGGCGGCCACTCACCTCGGTTCAGAAGGATAAGGCCCGCCCACACACGCTATTGGTCGACCGGTCAGGTCACCCAAGCGTAGGATTGGTCAATCGTCGAGTCACTCGACACTCAACTGTAGGAAGACCTCGACGTCACACGGTCGCTAATGAGATGCTAATGAGCGGAACGCTGAACGTTTTTGGGATACCGCGGGCGGGATTTTTGTCCGGCCGAAACGTAAATACGCCGATGACCGGTCCGGAATCGCAAGCTTTCTTTTGAGGCGACGCGCGCGTTGGTACGCTCTGTAACTTCCAAACGTATCGAGACCAGGCGGACAGACAGACAGACAGAAGAGCCGCTTTATATATATAGATAGATACACGTCTGTCTGCCTATCTTGTGGGGAAGAGCAAAAGTATACAATATAAGAAAGTCACCGATAAATCGAATCGAGAATTCAGGAGAAATTTCTTAACCCAGAGAGTCGCTCCCACAGGGAGTGGTTGAGGTGAATAGTATATATAGATGTATTTAAGGGGCGGTTAGATAAGTACATGAGGGAGAAGGGAACAGAGGGGTATATTGAGAGTGAGATGAGGAAAGACAGGAGGAGGCTCTAGCGGATCAGAAACGCCGGCACGGACTGGGTGGGCCGAATGGCCTGTTTCTGTGCTGTGTAAACAATGCGGCGAACACACGCTGCCAGCCCCGGCCCGGTGATCCCCGCTCCCCGGTGATGCGGCCCCCGGTCACTCACAGAAACCACACGGTCTCATCGCCGCCCGATGCACAGAAAGCCGCTCCCACTTCCGGGTCAGGGGGCGGCCAGCGCTGTGCGCATGCCCGGTGCCCAGTGAGACTCAGCGCGTTGTGCGCATGCCCGGTGCCCAGAGAGACTCGGCGTGCTGTGCGCATGCCCGGTGCCCAGAGACTCCGCGCGCTGTGCGCATGCCCCGTGCCCAGAGAGACTCGGTGCGCTGTGCGCATGCCCCGTGCCCAGAGAGACTCGGCGCGCTGTGCGCATGCCCGGTGCCCAGAGAGACTCGGCGCGCTGTGCGCATGCCCGGTGCCCAGAGAGACTCGGCGCGCTGTGCGCATGCCCGGTGCCCAGAGAGACTCGGCGCGCTGTGCGCATGCCCGGTGCCCAGAGAGACTCGGCGCGCTGTGCGCATGCCCAGTGAGACTCGGCGCGCTGTGCGCATGCCCGGTGCGCCGAGCGGGATCAGGCGCTGCTCCCCTCCCTCCTCCACTCCACCCCAGCACAGACTCTTGGGGTTCCAGACCGCCTCAACCCCTGGGGCCCAGCCAAATGGTGCACAGCAATATCCCACACACAGCCAATCAGATCAATTTCCAGAAATTGTCTTTAGTGCTGTCAGTTGGCTAAAGGAATGTTGGGCAGGACTTGGAGAAGTTCCTACTGTTGGAATAGTGCGGGACCTTTCACAGCCCCTCAGCAAGCAGCTTGGTTTAAAGTCTGCCCGGAAAGACGGCCCCGGTACCAACCCCTCAGTGAGGGCCCAGCCTGGAGTCAGTGCTCAGACCCTGACCACAACCCCTCAGTGAGGGCCCAGCCTGGAGTCCAGTGCTCAGACCCTGACCACAACCCCTCAGTGAGGGCCCAGCCTAGAGTCCGTGCTCAGGCCCCTGACACAACTCCTCAGTGAGGGCCCAGCCTAGAGTCTGTGCTCAGGCCCCGGTACCAACCCCTCAGTGAGGGCCCAGCCTAGAAGTCTGTGCTCAGGCCCAGTCTGGAGTCTGTGCTAAACCCCCTGACACAATCCCTCAGTGAGGGCCCAGCCTAGAGTCTGTGCTCCAGCCCCTGACACAACCCCTCAGTGAGGGCCCAGCCTAGAGTCTGTGCTCAACCCCCTGACACAATCCCTCAGTGAGGGCCCAGCCTAGAGTCTGTGCTCCAGCCCCTGACACAACCCCTCAGTGAGGGCCCAGCCTAGAGTCTGTGCTCCAGCCCCTGACACAACCCCTCAGTGAGGGCCCAGCCTAGAGTCTGTGCTCAACCCCCTGACACAATCCCTCAGTGAGGGCCCAGCCTAGAGTCTGTGCTCCAGCCCCTGACACAACCCCTCAGTGAGGGCCCAGCCTAGAGTCTGTGCTCAGGCCCCTGACACAACCCCTCAGTGAGGGCCCAGCCTAGAGTTTGTGCTCAGGCCCCTGACACAACCCCTCAGTGAGGGCCCAGCCTAGAGTCTGTGCTCAACCCTCTGACACAACCCCTCAGTGAGGGCCCAGCCTAGAGTCTGTGCTCAGGCCCCTGACACAACCCCTCAGTGAGGGCCCAGCCTGGAGTCTGTGCTCAGGCCCCTGACACAACCCCTCAGTGAGGGCCCAGCCTAGAGTCTGTGCTCAACCCTCTGACACAACCCCTCAGTGAGGGCCCAGCCTGGAGTCTGTGCTCAGGCCCCTGACACAACCCCTCAGTGAGGGCCCAGCCTAGAGTCTGTGCTCAACCCTCTGACACAACCCCTCAGTGAGGGCCCAGCCTAGAGTCTGTGCTCAGGCCCCTGACACAACCCCTCAGTGAGGGCCCAGCCTGGAGTCTGTGCTCAGGCCCCAGACACAACCCCTCAGTGAGGGCCCAGTCTGGAGTCTGTGCTCAGGCCCCGGTACCAACCCCTCAGTGAGGGCCCAGCCTAGAGTCTGTGCTCAACCCTCTGACACAACCCCTCAGTGAGGGCCCATCCTGGAGTCTGTGCTCAGGCCCAGCCTGGAGTCTGTGCTCAGGCCCCAGACACAACCCCTCAGTGAGGGCCCAGCCTGGAGTCTGTGCTCAGCCCCCGGCCACAACCCCTCAGTGAGGGCCCAGCCTGGAGTCTGTGCTCAGGCCCCTGACGTGCAATCAATAGAGAAAAGTAGGATAAGGATAAGACATCAACAGAGAAACATTGCAAGCAGCACTGTCACATACTGCCAGGGCACAGAGGCCGTTTCCAGAAGCTCACTGAGTCTCCATTTAACTGAAAGCTGCAGTTTGTACGTGAGTCCGATAGCAGTTAAAGCTTTGAATTATCGTATAATGTGGGCTGGTCCCCAACCAAACTTGAATTAAGTTTTAAAACACACAAAATAAACATCTGTAATAATGAGCTGGTATCAGTAAAAGTGACCATGACACTGTCGGATTGTACTAAAAACCCAACTGGGTCACTAATCCCAATTAAATATTGGGAAGACCGAAGCCATTGTTTTCGGTCCCCGCCACAAACTCTGTTCCCTAGCCACCGACTTCATCCCCTCTCCCTAACATCTGTCTGAGGCTGTGAAAGAGTTAAAAGCAAATCCTTTCAGTGTTTAAAATCAGAACAAAGGAGTGGGGTCATGTGAAAGTGACTAAAAGAAACCAGGTTGAGATAAGAAATATCACAATAAAAATTGACTTACGTAAAAAGGCAAAACTAAACAAAGAACAATGTGAGAAGCTTCGAAAAACCAAGAGAGAACGCAGCTGTGGGACCAGACAGAATAGGGGGGCACGGTGGCATAGTGGTTAGCACTGTTGCCTCACAGCGCCAGGGACCCGGGTTCAAATCTGGCCTCGGGCAACTGTCTGTGTGGAGTTTGCACATTCTCCCTGTGTCTGCGTGGGTTTCCTCCGGGTGCTCCGGTTTCCTCCCACAGTCCAAAGATGTGCAGGTTAGGTTGATTTGGCTATGATAAATTGACCCTTAGTGTTAGGGGATTAAATACGTGGGGTTACGGGGATAGGGTGGGATATGTGTCGGTGCAGGCTCGATGGGCCGAAATGGCCTCTATCTGCACTGTAGATTCTGTGAAACTGTGAATGTGCGTTTTGCGTAAGCGATAAGGAATATGCTGCTTTAGCTAAAAATTGTAGACACAGCAGAATATAGGGGTCATGGGAATCTGACCTGTGACCAAAGGCATAGTAAGATGTAACTAACCTTTACTAATACTGAAAAGAATCCATATGTGATCAGGTGATTATTGTAATACAATGTGATCAGGTGATTATTGTAATACAATGTGATTGGATGAAAATAGAATAAAAAGCTGTACCAACCAAGAGAGAACGAGAAGGTGCTCGCACAGACCGCGGGGCCTGAGACTCTTCTCCCAGAGCTCTGATAATAAACTGCATCTTTTTACTTTTACACGGTTTAGATGTGAATTTATTTTCACCACAACAAATTGGCGCTGTGAGCAGGGTACTTCGGAGCTGGAAGACCGCCTGCACCAGTGAACGGGGCGAGTAGTCAGATCTTGACTGTCCAGAAATTGGATCACTCGGAAGGGCGGTGTGACAGTGATGCAGTACCAAAAGAATCTGGCATCCGTGACGGGTGAGAGATGCAGTTTAAATAGTGGATAAGTTCAAACAGTGGATACGTCTAAATAGGTGGTTAAGTTGATTGACATCTGATGTGTTATTTTGGAATGTAAATGTCTCGAGGACCCATACTGAGCCGGAATTAAGAGGGCAATTGGGCCCCACGTGAAGGCCAGAGTTAGTTGGGAATCTGAGACAGACTAAAAGTCTCTCTGTTGTATTGCATGATGCGACGTATGGTAATAATAATAATGTATTAACGACTACAAGTGAAATAATCACCTCTGACAGCGAGATAGTTACAAGTCAGGACCGCCATCACTAGTGGTGGATGATAGGTAGACCTCTGAGAACGAGTTACTAGGGAGGACCGGAACGCGGTAGACTAGTATCAAAAATAATACATTATGGCAGAAGGCGGAGGCCCAGATTGGGGACCGCCGGGATCATTGACTTGGCTCTATGTTGACGATCAGAAAGGTTTGATTGATAAAATGACGAAAGATCCATTAGGAAAACCGATAAAACAACGAGAATGGTGGGAGAAACAGAAACAAATAAAACACAAGATTTGCTGAGTGAAAGGAACCTTAAAAAAATGCTGGAATTTCAGTTTGTGTGAAAGTGCGTGTTAAAGTGTGAAAGTGTTCCTGACTATGAATGTTTAAGAAGTTACAGTATTTCTTTTGTCTGATTAGATGTTCTTTAAAAGAAAGATTCTGTTATGTGTGTTTTAGCTCCACCCACTTCTGTGTTAAAAGCGTTTAAAAACTTTTGTCTTGTCTTGGATTTTGGAAGAATGTGCGAATAAGATTGTGCCCCAAGAATTGAAAAAAAACCTTTGAACTAATTTAAGTTAAGCTGGTGTGTAAAAACTGAGAAGAGCAACAAATAGTTTGTTTAACGAAAGATTAAGTTTCAGTCTAAGATTTAACCTTGGAGTCGCGGTTGCTATGGTGAAATCTTCTAAAGCGGTTTGATTTGATAAGAAAATATGACGTAATTTACTGTTTTCTGCGAGAATGTGCTATTTTGTTTTGTTTGTCTGTTCATAGTTTTACAAAAGATAAGCTTCTGCCTTAAAGCTACAGTTGCCAATGTGCTTGGAAGAAAATTAATTTGAATGTTTACAAGATCTGGATTAAATTGGAGTTATGAGGTTAATTAACCTATTAAAACCAGACTTTCATTGTGGCCACGGTGAAATTTTGGTTGGTGTAAATTTGTGTAGACCGCATTGAATAAGATAACTCCGCTCCACAAGAACATCCGATAGTTGCAGAGTTCCTTACAAAGACTTACTTAGCTTGTGAACTTTGCTCAATCCCGTCTTTCTTCACTGTCCATATAACCTCCGTGTTCGTGTTTAGTTAAAGTGTGAAAACACAACTGTCTTTCGATCAGGAAAGTTCTTTTTTTTGATTTACGTGAATTGACGCATTTGATAATGTTTTGCTCCACCTTCTTAAAAAACCTGCAAAGGAGTTAACCCTTTCCACTGACAGCTGTTTAAGTTCACCAAGCAACAACTTTAGTATGAAATCTAAAGATATTGGACATTATTAAATTTAAGTTTCTTAATTTTAAGTTATTATTTCACCACAGTGACAGAGGGAAAATTAAGATTTGATAAATTAACCCCTTGGGCTCTAAGCAGAGTCATAATGGATTCCCTTCTTTCATATGGAAGTTACCTTGTAAACTAATTGCAGCACTTCTGTCTCTAATGTTAAAAACACTGTGTAAGCTACCTAGCCTGAGAATCACTTGTTTCTGAAATTGGAAATGGAAGATAAATTGATAGAGATGAAATTGAACATTGACAAAACCTGTCAGTTCAACTGTACTGCTATTTGGATTTTGGGATAATTTTGAAATGACAAAATGGACTCAGGCACTATATATTTGGTTACTTTTGGGAAAATAAAAGATCCTCTAAAAATAATGATAATAAAATGTGTTAATAACTTGGATCAAGTGAGAACGTTTGATCTATGTTTTCTATCTTAAATATTGTACTGGACAGTAAAGTTTTTCCAGGACTCATGAATAAGATATGAATGGTAATTAAAGGAAAGTGATTGAGAGTGTAAGATTGAAACAGGAGAATTACACTACTGAATGAGAACTTGCAAAATGCTCTCAGGCAGTTTAAAAGAGCAGAAACAAAACTGAAAAAAAAATCAGTCTGAACTCGATGATCTGAAACAAGAAGAAAATAATTTGAACAACCACTTACTAAATCTCCAGGTAGATTGCCAGACCAAGGAAGAACTGGTTTCAGACTTGGAGAATAAATTAATGAAGTCAAAGCAGAATGAAAATTCTCTTGCCTCCCTTCTAGCTGAGAAGGAAGATGATTTACTTGAAAAAGTTGACCGGTTAAAGCAGTTTTCGGAAAACATTGAGAAAAGTCAGGCAACAATAGAGACCGTGGAAAAAGAAAAGTTGAATCTTGAGAATAACTTTAAGCAACAGATTATGCTTTTAGAGAGCCTAATAGCTGAGAAAACTGCATTAGTGAAAGCACAACTACAGGAAAGAGCACTTCAGGAGAAAGAAATGGAAGAGATTAATGTAGAGCTAGTTACTGCTAAAAATCAGCTTGAAATCAAGCAGGCTGAAGTGGCCAGATTACAGGCAGAGGGCCAAGAGCTCAGGTCAAAGCTTAAATAGCAGCAAGTAAGACCTTGAAGAAGTATTCAGCCATTAGACGACTACAATCTTTCGATAAGATACCTGAAGGCCCGAGAAAGGCTTGTATCGGATGGCATGGGTGGCATGATAGTGAGATACCGGTATGAGTGTGCAAATGTGATTTGTTACGTATGAAGTAATTCCCATCCAGGAATGTATGGTGAATTTGCACTGAAGAATGGGTCTCAGACATGCTCAGTTACTTGACAACAGCAAAACATGAAATGGTTAATGTGGCTCAGGAGAGCGAGACAACTTTTAAAGCATACTCCATCGAGAAACTATCAGAATAGAGTTAAACACACTGGTACCTGTTAGAGGGATTGAAATTGAAGTTGAAGTGGAGAGTTACATGGAATCTGGATTGGGACAATTGAGGGCCAAGGAGAAATCATGTTTAGTAAGAATTATCCACAAGATGGATACGAGCAAAAAAGAGATCTGGAGAATCTTTTAAATCCATGATTTGTCGATTAGATGTTGAACTGTAATGTATTTGATATGATTGTAAGACTGAATTTAACTGTGACTAATAATTGTGTTTTGTAGGTAACAGAGCGTGGGAAAAACCAGTACGAATCCAGTACGAGGTGATTTTAGTGGTGCCTCCTGTGTCACTACTGCTGCAATTACCATGCTTTATGGGTCTAACAGGACCTGTCCCATCAACCAACACGTTTCTAAGTATGAGCTACACAATTATGTGGCACAATTCGGATACTCGGATATGACATTCCCCTGTTGTTTGTGGGTTTCAGTGAGCTCATGATGCGACAACTCCTCCCTAAAGCATTTTTATGTTTTGGAGCAAGACAACTCGAGAATAGGTATTAAGAACATAAGAAATAGGAGCAGGAGTAGGCCAATTGGCCCCTCGAGCCTGCTCCGCCATTCATTAAGATCATGGCTGATCTGATCCTAACCGCCAATCCACTATGACAGGACTATCTCCTGAATCTAACAGAATTAGACACATGAAACAGGAGCAGGATCAGGCTACACGGCCCCTGGGCCCGCTCCGCTACCCACAGGGCCATGACCGATCCGAACCTAGACTCATGTCCAAATTCCTGCCCGCTCCCCGTAACCCTTAATTCCCTTTTCTTCTAGGAAACTGTCTATTTCTGTTTCAAATTTATGTAATGATGTAGCTTCGACAGCTTTTTGGGGCAGCATATTCCATGGACCTACCACCCTCTGAGTGAAGTAGTTCCTCCTCATCTCAGTTTTGAAAGAGCAGCCCCTTATTCTAAGACTATGCCCCCTAGTTCTAGTTTCACCCATCATCTGGAACATCCTCCCTGCATCCACCCGATCCAACCCCTTCATAATCTTATATGTTTCAATAAGATCGCCTCTCATTCTTCTGAACTCCAATGAGTAGAGTCCCAATCTACTCAACCTCTCCTCATATGTCCATCCCCTCATCCCCGGGATCAACCGAGTGAACCTTCTTTGTACTGACTCGAGAGCAAGTATGTCCTTTCTTAAGTATGGACACCAAAACTGTATGCAGTATTCCAGGTGCGGTCTCACCAATACCTTGTACAACTGAAGCAATACCTCCCTATTTTTATATTCTATCCCCCTAGCAATGAAAGCCAACATTCCATTGGCCTTCTTAATCACTTGCTGCACCTGCATACTAACCTTTTGAGTTTCGTGCAGCAGGACCCCCAGATCCCTTTGTACTTCAGTACTTTCCAGTTTCTTGCCATTAAGATAATAGCTTGCTCTATGATTTTTCCTGCCAAAGTGCATAACCTCACACTTTCCAGTATTGTATTCCATCTGCCAAATCTCTGCCCACTCACTTAGCCTGTCTATGTCCCCTTGCAGGTTTTTTATGTCCTCCTCACTCACTACTTTCTCTCCCATCTTAGTATCATCTGCAAACTTTGATGTGTTACACTCGGTCCCCTCCTCCAAATCATTAATATAGATTGTAAAGAGTTGGGGACCCAGCACTGACCCCTGCGGAACACCACTGGTTACTGATTGCCAGTCTGAGAATGAACCATTTATCCCAACTCTCTGCCTTCTGTTAGATAGCCAATCCTCTATCCATGCCAGAATATTACCCCCAATCCCGTGATTTTTTATCTTAAGCAATAATCTTTTGTGTGGCACCTTGTCAAATGCCTTTTGGAAGTCTAAATAATACACTACGTCCACTGGTTCACCTTTATCCACCCTATATGTTACTTCCTCAAAGAACTCCAGCAAATTTGTCAAACATGATTTCCCCTTCATAAAACCATGCTGACTTTGTCTTATTAAATTATGATTATCCAAATGTCCTGTTACTGTCTCCTTAATAATGGACTCCAAAATTTTACCTACCACAGCTGTTAGGCTAACCGGTCTATAGTTTCCAGCCTTCTGTCTACTGCCCTTTTTAAATAAGGGTGTTACATTAGCAGTTTTCCAGTCTGCCGGGACCTTTGCTGAGTCCAGGGAGTTTTGGAAGATTATTACCAATGCATCCACAATCCCTACCGCCACTTCCCTCAAGACCCTAGGATGTAAGCCATCAGGTCCAGGTGATTTATCCGCCTTGAGTCCCATTATTTTACCGAGTACCACTTGTAGTGGCGCTTCTTAGTTTCCAAACAGGCAGCCACTGAGCTGTGGGGCTTTTAACGAGTAGACGCGTGTCGAAATAAAACGTTCCCAAACGTAGCTTTGTCTTTTAAACTGTTTACTATAACACTTTACGAACAGAATTACAAAGCAAACACGTATAAACGAACACGGTCAAAAACTGTATTGCTCCAAACCTCACAACTTCTGCCTCCTTCAGCCACGTGGAGTTTAAACTGTAAAATGGCTGCATACCATGTGTGGCTTAGGGACTGTACCATTGTGGCAAGAATGAAGGGGGTGTCTCGGACTATACTACTGGAGCAAGAAAATAGGGGGTTTCTTAATACAATAAGTCAATCAGGTAAATTAACTGTATTATGCTATTTAACCAATATTTTAAAGTATTTTCTTAAGCTTTTATGGCTCTTACATTCCGGCCCCTAATTGACTAGGCACATGAAGCGTATCAATTACTCAAACATTAAGAGTCATAAACTAATGAGTTCAACATATTTACAATATAAGTGTCCACTTTTTTCGTTCAGGAACTTTTCACGCTGCTTCTTGTAGCAGGCAGAGCTTTGTGATCGGTCTTTCCAGGGTATTGGTCTTGGTTTGCAAACAAACGCGACGAACGACGCCTCTGGAGTCTGGCATGGTCTTAATTATTTTTCCCATCAACCGAGAATTTCTAGGGGCTGAATCATCCACGATTAAGAAAATGTCTCCGACAATGAAGTTCCTCTTTATTTTGGACCATTTTTGACGCTCCTGTAGCAGAGGTAAGTATTCTCTTGTCCATCTGGTCCAGAAAAGGTCTGACATATACTGAACTTGCCTCCACTTCCGACGGGCATACAGATCTTCCTTTTTGAAGACTCCCGGGGGCATGGCTGGCTGTGTTTTCAACAACAACAGGTGGTTCGGAGTCAGGGCTTCGAGGTCATTGGGATCATCTGATGTCTTAGTTATCGGTCGGTCATTAATGATGGCTTCGACCTCGCACAGAACGGTTTGGAGTCCCTCGTCGTCGAGCGCTTGCTGCTTCAGTACAGAACTGAGTAGTTTTCTTACGGTGCGTATCTGTCTTTCCCAGACACCTCCATGGTGGGATGCAGCCGGAGGATTGAAGATCCACTTAATTCCTGTTTGCATCATGGCTTCCTGTATTTTAAGCCGATTCCAACCTTCAATAACTTCCCGTAGTTCTCTCTCCGCTCCGACGAAATTAGTGCCATTATCAGAACGCATAATGGACACCTGACCTCTTCTACAGACAAAGCGCCACAAGGCGTTAATACAGGAATCAGCGTCAAGCGTGTGTGCCACCTCAATATGAACTGCTCTGATGGTCAAACAAGTGAAAAGCACACCATATCTCTTGACAAGGCTCCGTCCTCGCTTTACCTCGAAAGGCCCGAAATAGTCCACCCCTACGTTTGTAAATGGGGGCTTGTCTGGTAACAAACGGTCTTCAGGCAGGTCTGCCATTTTCTGCTCCCCAGCTCTAGCGTGTAACCGTCTGCAAACAATGCATTCAGAGAGTATTTTTCTTATTACAGAATTAGCTCCTGGAATCCAGTATCTTTGTCTTAGCTTCGCAAGCACGTGATTCCTCCCACTGTGTCCAATACTCTGGTGTATATGCTGAAGAATGAGAGTAGCAACCCGGAGGTCCTTAGAAAGGATAGCAGGATGCTTGGCCTCCTCTGGCATAGCAGATTTGTTTAGTCTCCCTCCCACCCTCAGTACTCCATCTTGCAGTGTAGGGTCCAGCTTGTAGATATGACTACCTTTCTTGATTGGAGTATTTCGCTGTAAAGCTTCGATTTCTTCTGGGTATCTTTGTCTTTGACTGAAGCAAACTATCTCCATCTCAGCCTTGGCCAAATCCTCCACGGTCAATGAATTCTTACCCAATGTGGTCTTGTGCTGATGCATATACTGCTGTAGAAGCATTCTCTGCTTATCGGGGTTACTTTCAGACTGACTGATAGTGGCTCGGTACTCTTTTCTCTTACCGCTCAGGTGTAGCAGCACCTCTTTCAACCTTAGAAACCATGCAACTGCTTTCCTCAACTGGTGCCATCCTGAGAAATGGTTAACAAGCTTGTTCACTGTGTCAAAGTTCTCTTTCGTAGTTATAAGATTTACTGTGACTGATCTCTTGACTTCGACGTCGTCTTCAGCAATCTGACTTGGCATATCTGGTCTTTCTGGCCATGATCTCTCTGTTTCCAGCAGATAACTTGGGCCTTGTATCCAAGTTTCACTCCTCATGAAGTTTTCAGCCTTCAATCCCCGTGAGGCTTGATCTGCTGGGTTTAATGAGGTGTTTACATACCTCCATTGAGATGGTTGTGTAGCTTCTCTAATGGATGAGATTCTGTTTGCTACGAAGGTCTTGAAGCGTATCTTCTCATTCTCTATATACTTCAGCACCGTCGTGCTATCCGTCCAGAAGACAGATTCTTCTAGTGGGAGCTGTAACTCCGCATCGCCTGGTCAACTTTAACTGCAACAACCGCTGCCGTCAACTCCAGTCTCGGGATGGTGACCTGCTTCAGCGGAGCCACCCTGGATTTTCCCATGAGGAAGGCACAATGTTTCTGGCCCTGTTGATTTGTCAGCAAGAGGTAAGTAGCCGTGCCATAGCCGTCCTCACTGGCGTCCGAGAAATGATGTAGTTGAGCCGTCTTTGTAACTCCAAAACTCACGGGCTTGATGCATCTACTGACGTTGAAGCTAGAAAGTTGTTGCAAATCTGTCAACCATCTGTGCCATCTCTGAGCTCGACCTTCTGGGATATCTTCATCCCATCCTCTCTTGTCTCTACACAGCTCTCGTAGCATCAGCTTCACCGGCAGAATGAGTGGTGCCAGGAATCCAAGAGGGTCGTAGATGGAACTGACCACGGAGAGAATCCCTCGTCTTGTGGATGGTCTTTCGTTCACCATTATCCTGAAGTTGAACGTGTCTGACTCAATGCACCATTGTACACCAAGAGCTCTCTCGATAGGAAGGACATCGTGGCTCAGGTCCAGATCTTTGACTTCAGTGGCTCTTTCCTTTTCTGGGATAGAAGCTAGAACTGCTCTGCTGTTGCTTATCCACTTAGTCAGATGGAATCCTCCATTCGAACACAGAGTTCTAAGGTCTCTTGACAGTGCGATGGCATCGTCTTCTGTTGACACGGACTTCAGACAGTCATCGACATAAAAGTTTCTGAAGATTGTCTCCACAGCTTCTGATGGTGCTTTGCCTTTGCCATCTTCTGCAGTTTTTCTGAGAGCGTAGCTTGCACAGCTGAGAATGATGTGGCTCCGAACAAGTGTACGGCCATTCTACGTTCCAACATCGCTTGACTAACATCGCCATCTGGCCACCAAAGGAAATGCAGAAGATCAGCATCTTCATCAGGGATTCTGACTTGGTAGAACATTGATTCTATGTCTGCCATCATGGCAACGAGCTCTTGTCTAAACCTAGTCAAGACGCCAATGAGGGTATTAGTAAGATCAGGACCTTGAAGCAGCTGGTCATTCAGTGAAGTTCCTCTGAATGAGGCGGCGCAGTCAAACACTACACGGATCTTTTTCTTCTTTGGGTGTTACACACCGTGATGAGGAATGTACCAGACCCTTCCATCGTCTCTGTTCAACTGTTCCTCGGGCACTTTTACAGCATAGCCTTTCGCTATGATGTTTCTCATGAAGCCTTTGTAGTCTTCGTGAAAGTCGGGGTTCTTGTTCAGCTTTCTCTTTAGACTGATGGCGCGTTGCTCTGCTATGCAGCGATTGTTCGGCATCTTCGCGGTCTGTCTTCTCAGTGGCAAACCAATGTGATAGTGGCCATCAATGAACTGTGTAGACCTTGTCATCAAATCCATGAACTGATGGTCTTCTTGTGACATCTCTGTCTTTTCCCTCACAGCTGCGTTCTGAAAAGTCTGCATTGAACTGCTGTATCAACAGCTCTTCAATGCTTGCGATAGAGATGCGATTAACTGTGACATTTTGTCGTTCCTCCTTGTTCGACTTGTTGCCATCATCTCTCCTTACCGGTCCATTGACTACCCATCCAAGGGCTGTCCTGACGGCGTAGGGTCCGTCACCCTTGCTGTTTATCACCTGCCATGGCTCCATAGTTTTGTAGGCATTGGTTCCAATTAATAGGCCAATTTCTGCTTCAATGTATGGGAGACGCACCTTTTCTAGGTAAGGCCATCTATCCACATCCTTCTGCAGGGCTAAGTTCCCTATTCTAACAGGAATCTCCCTCTGTGTGAAAACATTAGGCAGGTCTATGAAGTCCTTCTCTTCAAGTCCACACACTTCTAAGTCTGACAGGATATAACTTTGCATTGACTTCTCATGACCCATGGTGCGTAATAGGATTTCTGTTCTTCTGCCTCTAACGTTCAGCTGTCGCATGAGTGATTCTGTGCAGAACGTTGCTGAACTACCTGGATCCATGAAGGCGTAAGTCTCCACAAGCTTCTCGCTCCTCTTAGACTTGATCTTTACTGGTACGATGGCAAGAATACAATCACTGTCACCGGCCCCAGTGAGTCCACAAGTCTCTGGTTCTAGCGACACCAGAGCACTTGAAACAACCTTCTCGTCGGTATTGTTTTCTTCACTCTTCTTAGAGACTTGTTCTTCTTTATGGATATGCAGCAGACTGGGATGTTTCCGAGTGCACTCTCTGCATGTTGTTCTTTGCTTACAGTTTCTACTCAGGTGCCCCTGAGAGAGACATCCAAAACATAGGCCGTTGTACTTCAGGAATTCGATTCTGTCCTTATGTGGCTGTGCTTTGATGTCGCTGCAGAAATCCAATGTATGATTCTTCTGGCAGAATAAGCATGGCTTCTGAAAGGCATTAGCAGGCGTCACTGTGCTGCTCTTTTTGGGAGATGAGTTCTGGGGCCTTTCTTCCTCGGCCTGAGTGACAATAGTTGCAAAGCTGCTTCCCCTGGAACCACCTTTCCTGAGAGTCTTTGATTCAACAGGCTTGGCTTTCACTCTTCCATCGGTGGTCGGGCTGGCATCCTGGATGTTTCCAAACAATGGGTCCCTAGCAATTTTAGCCTGTTTGTCTATGAAATTCACTAAGTCTGCAAACCTGGCTCTACTTTTCCATCTCTCCATTATCTCAAAGGCTGTTCTTCTCCATTGTTCTCTCATCCTGTAAGGAAGCTTAGAGATGATGATTCTCATAGTCGTAGGATTGTCCATCTCTTCCATGAATTCAACATCCTCCATGGTGTTGCGACATCCTATGAGGAAAAGAACATATGCGTTCAATGCCTCTCCGTCCTCCGATCTGATCTGTGGCCACTTGGTAGCCTTTTCAATATATGCAGTGGCTATCTTCAGCTCGTTACCATAGTGCTCCTGCAGCAACTTCCTGGCTTCTATGTATCCCCGGTCCGGTTTCATGTGTTCACAGCTTCTGACCAGGTCTTGTGGTTTACCACTGGTGTACTGTCCCAGGTAGTACAACTCATCACTGCTGCTCTCTGTTTTGGAGTCAATGGCTTGTTCAAAGGATCTGATGAAGGGCTTATACTTGAGTGGGTCGCCTTGGAACACTGGTATGTCTCTTTGAGGAAGTCGAAACAGATTCTGTTGTTTTACAAGCATCTCTGTAATTTCGTTCTGACGTTGCATCACTCGGTATAGGCTTCTCCCTGTGTCTTCAGGCCTCTGGTGGTCATCAGCAGGGTCTAGTCTAGACCGTCTGGGGTAGCATCACGTGCTCCTGTTAGTGGAGAGGCCACTCTTCCACGCTGTAATGCCAGGGGATTGCCTTCGGACTCTCTTGTAACTCTTGAAGGTGCCCTGGATCCAACTCTATGTGACAACATTGACTGGCAGTATTCGCTCCCGCCGTCCCGTGAGCCTTCATAATCTTCATACGCACTCAACCTGGCGTCTGAGACCGCGATAGCTGTTTTTATCTCCAGCTGTTCTTTCTTTGCCTGCACCTGGGCCTGTTGGGCCTGCAGTTGGGCCTGTTGGGCCTGCAGTTGGGCCTCTTGGACCTGCAGTTGGGCCTCTTCCCGTTCAAGAGCTTGCTTCTCCGCTAAAGATGCTGCGCGTGCCATCAACGCCGCCCGTTCAACCTCCTCTTTCATGCGTCGCGACGAGCTTGTGGTAGAAGCGACTGACCTGCGTCCAGAAACACAGCTACCTTCTTTTCGATTTTTGCTCGGTCTGGCGGAAGTCTCTGAAATGCTATCGTCTGGTCCGACTTCATCGTCAACTTTATCTTTCTCTGCTGTATCAGCATCTTGACGAATCTTTAACATCCACTGTTCTGTGGCCTTGATATAGTCCTTAATGCTGGTTGATTTAAGATCAAACCAGTTGTGCTGATCAGCGTTTCCCTCTTCTTCAGACAGAAGTGCTAATACATCTTCATTGAGTACATTAAATTCTTCATGCAGCTTGGAGAAATCGTAATACATTATGTCTTCAGCTTTCTTAATATTAGCATTATCTTCCATGAGACGATCAATTATCTTCATTTTTCCAGTTATCTGAGCTAATTTAGCCTTCCTTGCACCTATGCTTCTATGTAACTTCTCTTCCATTGCCTTTGGGGTGAGCTTTATTTCCCTCTTTTGGCCAGCAATCCTTCTGGCTGGGGGAAGCTCCTGGCTCCGTAAGGCCTCGGCCATTTTACCCGCAGCTCTTATTTAGCTTCTCAATAGAATGAACAAAGCAAGTAACAGTCACTGTACCTTCGCTTTCTTATATTGTCGTCTGGCTCCGTGACCATTCATGTATACGTTCGCCGACGATTCCGTCCTTTCCTTCTTAGGGAGCAAGTTTTTGACTAATGTAGTGGCGCTTCTTAGTTTCCAAACAGGCAGCCACTGAGCTGTGGGGCTTTTAACAACGAGTAGACGCATGTCGAAATAAAACGTTCCCAAACGTAGCCTTGTCTTTTAAACTGATTACTATAACACTTTACGAACAGAATTACAAAGCAAACACGTATAAACGAACACGGTCAAAAACTGTATTGCTCCAAACCTCTCAACTTCTGCCTCCTTCAGCCACGTGGAGTTTAAACTGTAAAATGGCTGCATACCATGTGTGGCTTAGGGACTGTACCATTGTGGCAAGAATGAAGGGGGTGTCTCGGACTATACTACTGGAGCAAGAAAATAGGGGGTTTCTTAATACAATAAGTCAATCAGGTAAATTAACTATTATG
The DNA here is from genome assembly GCF_052327205.1 of Somniosus microcephalus. Taxonomy (NCBI): domain Eukaryota; kingdom Metazoa; phylum Chordata; class Chondrichthyes; order Squaliformes; family Somniosidae; genus Somniosus; species Somniosus microcephalus. The sequence goes on along the minus strand of NC_140998.1, from coordinate 174,905,040 downwards.
CTATTTAACCAATATTTTAAAGTATTTTCTTAAGCTTTTATGGCTCTTACACCACTTCCTTAGTGATTTTGATCGTGTTTATCTCCTCCCCCCCTATAGCCCCCTGCTTGTCCAGTGTTGGGATATTCTTAGTGTCCTCTACTGTAAAGACTGATACAAAATATTCATTCAGTGTTTTTGCCATCTCCATATTTCCCACCATTAATTTCCCGGTCTCATCCTCTAAGGGACCAACATTTACTTTAGCCACCCTTTTTCTTTTTATATAACTATAAAAACTCTTACTATCTGTCTTTATATTTTTTGCTAATTTACTTTCATAATCTATCTTCCCTTTCTTAATCAATCTTTTTGTTATTTTTTGCTGTCTTTTAAAGTTTTCCCAATCCTCTATCCTCCCACTAGATTTGGCTACCTTATATGCCTTTGTTTTTAGTCGAATACTATCCTTAATTTCTTTACTTAGCCACGGATGGCTGTCTTTTCTTTTACACCCTTTTTTTCTCAGTGGAATATACTTCTTTTGGAAGTTGTAAAATAACTCCTTAAATGTACACCACTGATCATGTATCGTCTTACCCTTTAATCTATTTTCCCAATCCACTTTACTCAATTCCGCTCTCATACCTTCATAGTCTCCTTTATTCAAGCTTAGCACGCTTGTTTGAGATACAACCTCCTCACCCTCTAATTGAATATGGAATTCAACCATGTTATGGTCACTCATTCCAAGGGGATCCTTTACTAGGGCATTTTTAATTAATCCTGTCTCGTTACACAGGACCAGATCTAAGGTTGCTTGCCCCCTGGTCGGTTCAGTTACATACTGCTCAAGAAACCCATCCCTAATACACTCGATGAACTCATCCTCAAGGCAGCCCTGCCCAATTTGATTTGTCCAATTAATATGATAGTTAAAATCCCCCATAATTATAGATGTTCCCTTATTACAAGCCTCAACTATTTCCTGATTGATACTCCGTCCAACCGCGTTACGACTTCGGAGGCCTATAGACTACGCCCACTAGTGTTTTTTTCCCCTTATTATTCCTTATCTCCACCCAAACTGTTTCGTTATCCTGATCTTTTGACCCAATATCATTTCTCTGCATTACAGTGATTCCTTCCTTTATTAACATAGCCACCCCACCTCCCCTTCCTTCCTGCCTGTCCTTCCTGATTGTTAAATAACCTGGTATGTTTAATCCCCAGGCATTGTCACCCTGCAGCCATGTTTCCGTAATGGCCACAAGATCATACCCATATGTAGCTATTTGTGCCTTTAACTCGTCTATTTTGTTACGAATGCTACGTGCATTCAGATAGAGAACTTTCAAATGTGTTTTGTGACACTTAGTTCCTGCTTTTGCCCTTTTTATTACTTTACCTTTTACTCCATACCTTCTGCCCCTTCCTGACACGCTCTGGTTTTTAATTTCCCCACTGCTACCTAAGTCTATGACCTCTGTTGTCATTTTTATTATTTGTTCTCTAGGAAGCTCCCCCCAACTAGTTAGTTTAAAGCCCTCTCTACAGCCCTAGTTATATGATCCGCCAGGACTCTAGTCCCAGCACTGGCCAAGTGAAGCCCGTCCCAACGGAACAGCTCCCTCCTGCCCCAGTACTGGTGCCAGTGTCCCAGGAAGCAAAACCCATTTCTCCCACACCAGTCTTTGAGCCACGCATTTAACTCTCTTATTTTATTTGTCCTAGCCAAATTCGCTCATGGCTCAGGTAATAATCCAGAGATTATTACCCTTGTGGTTCTGCTTTTTAATTTGGCCCCTAGCTGTTCAAACTCCCTCAGCAGAACCTCCTTCCTTGTCCTATCTATGTCGTTGGTACCAACATGGACCACGACAACTGGATCCTCCCCCTCCCACTCCAAGTTTCTATCCAGCCCAGAGGAGATGTCCTTAACCCTGGCACCGGGTAGGCAACACAGCCTACGGGACTCTCGCTCTTGGCTGCAGAGAACTCTATCTATCCCCCTAATAATACTATCCCTACCACTACAACATTTCTATTTACTCCCCCCTCTTGAATGGCCCCCCTCTCCACGGTGCTGTGGCCAGGTTGCTCATCCTCCCTGCAGCCCCTGCTCCCGTCCCCACAGGGAGTAAGAGCCTCGAACCTGTTGGACAAGAGCAAGGGCTGCGGCTCCTCCAACACTACCTCCTGGATTCCTGTACCTGCCTCACTCGTAGTCACACCGTCCTGTCCCTGACCATGGGCTACATCTGAATTAATTAACTTTATAGGTGTGACCACCTTCTGATACACAGAGTCCAGGTACTTCTCCCCCTCCCTGATGTGTCGCAGTATCCGAAGCTCAGACTCCAGCTCATCAACACGGAGCTGGAGATCCTGTAGCAGCAGACACTTGTCACAGATGTAATCACCGTTAGCCTCAATGGGGTCTACCGGCTCCCACATCTCACAACAGTAACACATCATCTGCTCCATTCTATGTAATTAATTTAAATTTTTTTATTGTTAGTTATGGACACCCTCTGCCGGATTATAGATGCTAGTATCCCCTTTAATTAATTGGGTTTAAATTAAATCAATCCCTCTAAATTACAACAGTTAAATGGTTTACCAACTGTCTCCCCTACAGCACAGAGACCCTAGAAAAAAAACCGCAGACTTTAAGCTTGTAATAAAAAGAAGAAACACTCACCAACCAATCACTTACCTGCTTCCTGGTGACGTCACTCTTGGATTATTTTTTACCTCTCTCCTCTGCTGTTGAATTGGTATGCCTCGGGTCGCTGCTGGTTATAGCTCCGCCTCACTGACCTCACTGCTCACTCCTAGGTGCGATGCTGTAGTCGGGCCTCGGGTCGCTGCTGGTTATAGCTCCGCCTCACTGCTCACTCCTAGGTCCGATGCTGTGAAATATTGAAATTGAAATTGACAGCATAGGGAACAACTTACATTGATGGGATATTGGGCTTAATACATCAGCACACCTTTAGGTTTGTATTATTTCACATGCTCTGGTAGTTATCCAACTTGTAATGATAGTGTATTTGATATATGTAACGTGTGTAGTAAGACTTTGATACATAAGCCAATTGGGTACTCATGCCCATGACTGACAAGCACTAACAAATTAATTGAGCACACCAAAAGAGAAGATCCGAAGCAATGTAGAGGAGACCCCAGGCGGGGTAACATCAGGAAAGATAGAAGAAACAGAGGATGCCCCAGGCGGGGCAGAATTGGAACACCGGAACAGTGAATTGAATTTGAGTAAGGGGTCAGAGGTTGCTCCTTCTCCTCAAAGGAATGGACTGTAAGGAAGGGAGAAATCTTCAAGACTCCCTACTAACTAACGCCCAAGTTGAGAGAGCAATAAGAGCTGGCTAGATTAGTCAAGAGCCGATTGTGAGAAGTCAATAAGGATATTTCCTTCTCAAAAAAAGGGAATTGTAAGAAATAGCTATTAGATTCAAAGATGGGTTTTAATTCTTAGACCAGGGACTGACAACAGGCAAGCGGAAAAAGATAGCATAAATGCCAGCAAGGTCAAATATCAAGCATCAAAAGATTATTTTGTGTTATAATGACGGTTCTGAAAGCATGCTGTAGGGCAGCTGTGTCTCGAATAGTGCCGGTTGCTACAGTTGATATAATCAATACTGAGCCAGAAACCGAACAGTTAATGCGGGATAATGAACTGATAGCGATAGTAACATACATGTAAAGTTCTTTAGTCATTTGCACAGACTACCACGCCTAGAACAACAAGATAGACAGAGGGGAAAGACGAACTTAGGTACTAAGTTTAAGCCATCAGTATAGGAGTAATCCCGGGGATGGTAAAAGTGGAAGAGAAGTTGGTATCCCTAGCCAAAGTTTAAATTTGGTGCAGGACCAACAGGAGGGATTGAAAGGGTTAAAAGCAAATCCTTTCAGTGTTTAAAATCAGAACAAAGGAGTGGGGTCATGTGAAAGTGACTAAAAGAAACCAGGTTGAGATAAGAAATATCACAATAAAAATTGACTTACGTAAAAAGGCAAAACTAAACAAAGAACAATGTGAGAAGCTTCGAAAAACCAAGATAAGACGCAGCTGTGGGACCAGACAGAATGTGTGTGTTTTGCGTAAGCGATAAGGAATATGCTGCTTTAGCTAAAAATTGTAGACACAGCAGAATATAGGGGTCATGGGAATTTGACCTGTGACCAAAGGCATAGTAAGATGTAACTAACCTTTACTAATACTGAAAAGAATAAATAAGCCATATGTGATCAGGTGATTATTGTAATACAATGTGATTGGATGAAAATAGAATAAAAAGCTGTACCAACCAAGAGAGAACGAGAAGGTGCTCGCACAGACCGCGGGGTCTGAGACTCTTCTCCCAGAGCTCTGATAATAAACTGCATCTTTTTACTTTTACACGGTTTAGATGTGAATTTATTTTCACCACAACAAATGAACCACACCGTTCATAACCTTAGTGTCATATTTGTCCCTGAAATGAGCTTCCAGCCATAAGACCGCCTATTTCCACCTTCGTAACATCGCCCGTCTCCGCCCCGCCTCAACTCATCTGCTGCTGAAACCCTCATCCATGCCTTTGTTACCTCTAGACTTGACTATTCCAACGCACTCCTGGCTGGCCTCCCATATTCTACCCTACGTAAATTTGAGGTCATTCAAAACTCGGCTGCCCATGTCCTAACTCGTATCAAGTCCCGTTCGCCCATCACCCCCTGTGCTCGCTGACCTACATTGGCTCCCGGTTAAGCAACGCCTCGATTTCAAAATTCTCATCCTTGTTTTCAAATCCCTCCATGACCTCGCCCCTTCCTATCTCTGTAATCTCCTCCAGCCCCACAACCCCCCAAGATACCTGCACTCCTCTAATTCTGGCCTCTTGAGCATCCTCGATTTTAATCGCTTCACCATTGGCGGCCATGCCTTCTGTTGCCTAGACCCTAAGCTCTGGAACTCCCTCCCTAAACCTCTCCACCTCTCTTTCCTCCTTTAAGACGCTCCTTAAACCCTACCTCTTTGACCAAACTTTTGGTCATCTGCCGTAATTTCTCCTTATGTGGCTCGGTGTCAAATTTTTGTCTTCTAACACTCCTGTGAAGCGCCTTGGGATGTTTTACTACATTAAGGGCGCTATATAATCATAGAGTCATAGATTCATAATGGCACAGAAGGAGGCCATTCGGCCCATTGAGTCTGTGCTGGCTCTCTGTAGAGCAATCCAGTCAGTCCCATTCCTGCGCTCTATCCCCGTAGCTCTGCAAATTTATTTCCCTCAAGTGCCTATCCAGTATAAATACAAGTTGTTGTAGTTGCAGTGTCCTTCAGGGAAGAAAATCTGCTGTCCTTACCCAGTCTGGCCTATATGTGACTCGAGTCCCACAGCAATGTGGTTGACTCTTAACAGCCCTCTGAAATAGCCGAGCGAGCCACTCAGCTGTATCGAAGATTACTACAAAATAGAACAAGAAGAATAAAACTCGACTGACCACTCGGCTGTGACCTAGGCATCAGATTCGGATATGACAAAAGCACACCCAGCCCAGTCGACCCTGCAAAGTCCTCCTCACTAACATGTGGACTCGAGCTGTCCCACAGACTAATCAAGCAACAGCCTCACTTAGACATGCTCACAGAATTATATCTATCAGCCAATGCCCCAAACTCCTCCATCACCATCCCTGGGTATGTCCTGTCCCACCAGCAGGATAGACCCACCAGAGGTGGTGGCACAGTGGTATACAAAGTTCCGTCTTCACACTGAGGACACCCTCCATCGTGTTGTGTGGCACTACCACTGTGCTAAATGGGATAGATTCAGAACAGATCTAGCAGCTCAAAACTGGGCACCCATGAGGCACTGTGGGCCATCAGCAGCAGCAGAATTGTATTCCACCACAATCTGTAACCTCATGGCCTTCACTCTACCATTACCATCAAGCCAGGGGACGAACCCTGGTTCAATGAGTGCAGAAGGAGCAGCACCAGGTGTACCTAAAAATGAGGTGCCAACCTGGGCAAGCTGTAACACAGGACTACATGCATGCTAAACAGCAGAAGCAGCATGCTATAGACAGAGCTAAGCGATCCCACAACCAACGGATCAGATCAAAGCTCTGCAGTCCTGCCACACCCAGTCGGAATGGTGGTGGACATTTAAGCAACTAACGGGAGGAGGAGGCTCCATGATCATCCCCATCCTTAATGCAGGCAGAGCCCAGCATGCGAGTGGAAAAGACAAGGCTGAAGCATTTGCAACCATCTTCAGCCAGAAGTGCCGAGTGGATGATCCGTATTGGCCTCCTCCTGAGGTCCCCACCATCACAGATGCCAGTCTTCAACCAATTCGATTCACTCCATGTGATCATAGAATCATAGAATGGTTACAACATGGAAGAAGGCCATTCGGCCTGTCAAGCCCATGTTGGCTCTCTGCAAGAGCACCTCAGCTAGTTCCACTCCTCCACCCTTTCCCCGTAGCCCTGCAATTTTTTTTCTTTCAGGTACTTATCTAACTCCCTTTTGAAAGCCACGATTGAGTCTGCCTCCACCACCCTTTCAGGCACTGCATTCCAGATCCTAACCACTCGCTGTGAAAAACAGTTTTTTCTTATGTCGCTTTTGGTTCTTTTGCCAATCACCTTAAATCTGTGTCCTCTGGTTCTCGACACTTCTGCCAATGGGAACAGTTTCTCTCTATCTACTCTGTCCAGACCCCTCATGATTTTGAACACCTCTATCAAATCTCCTCTCAATCTTCACTACTCTAAGGAGAACAACCCCAGCTTCTCCAGTCTATCCACGTAACTGAAGTCCCTCATTCCTGGGATCATTCTTGTAAATCTTTTCTGTACCCTCTCTAAGGCCTATTGTAAAGCAAATAAGGTACCAGATGATGAGAAAGCACTAACCTTATTAAGCTCAATGGGTGCGAAGACATACGGGCTATTGAAGCACCTTCTATCACCAGATAAACCGACGGATCAGACTTTCGCGAATATTGTTACTGTCCTGAAAAATCATTTAAACCCCACGCCGCTGATGATAGCGGAATGATTTAAATTTTACAGAAGAACGCAGCTGAAAGATGAAAGCAACGCTGAATTTTTAATTGAACTGCGTAAGCTATCAAAGTACTGTCAGTTTGGAACAGGACTAGCAGATGCGCTGAGAGATAAATTTGTGTGTGGATTGTTAAAAGAAGGAACACAAAAGCGACTGCTTGAGGAGAATGATCTTACGCTTGATAAAGCTGTCACTATTGCAGCATCACACGAAGCCGCAGCGAGAGGCACTGCGGAAATGCAGCTATGGTCACTGGAACTCAGCACCAATCAAATGGTCTTGGGTACAGTAAAATGTTATCGTTGTGGAAAGACAACGCACGATCAGAACCAGTGCTGGTTCAAAAATCAGGAATGCAGAAAATGTGGCAGGCTTGGTCACATAGCTAAAGTATGCCGGTCAGGAAAGAAGACCAGCAACAAAAAGTCACCGCAGGAAAAGTACAGAAAGGTACACAAGGTGACAGAGAACAGTTCGAACGAACAGAAGTCAAATTCAGACTCCAGCAGTAATGAACTGGGTAGTCTAAGAGTACACAATGTTGGTAATGAAGCAGACCTCCAAACAATCTGGGTCACACTTCAGATAGCAGGAGTCCAAGTGAAGATGGAATTGGACACTGGATCGGCATTGACGGTCATGAATAAGCAAGATTACAAAAGGTTATTCCCACATATTCCCCTACGGGATACGGAGATTGTATTGAAAACATACACGGGGCAAAGAGTATACCCCATCGGGAAGATAGAGGTAAAGGTGGTCCACAAGGGCAAAGAAAGCCGAGGAATGGACTTATATGTGCTACCTGAGGGAGGTCCACCACTACTGGGACGGGAGTGGATTAGGAAAATAAATATGGACTGGCATTCCTTAAAAGCACTAACGGTAGATTCCGGTAAGAAAGATGTGAAACCTAAACGATTGTCCAGAATATTGGACGATGCTAAAGAGGTGTTCCAACAGGGACTGGGAACACTGAGAGGAATTACGGCAAACATCAAGGTTGAAGAACATGCAAACCCAAAATTTTTCAAAGCCAGACCGGTACCTTATGCAATACGACCTGCTGTGGAAGCTGAGCTGGAAGGGCTAGAACGTTCAGGAGTACTATCTAAGGTAGACTGGAGTGAGTGGGCCACGCCCATTGTCCCCGTCATGAAGCGTTCATCGAGCAACAAGCCGGGGGAACCGGGGAAGGTTCGCATCTGTGGAGATTTCAAGATCACTGTTAATCCGGTGCTTCACACGGTGCAGTATCCGCTTCCGCGGATTGAGGATATCTTCGCTTCGTTGTCTGGTGGGAAACACTTCACCAAGATAGACCTGGCGCAGGCGTACTTACAGATGGAAGTTGAGGAAGAGTCACACCAGTATCTCACGATCAACACGCATAGAGGCTTGTACCGGTATAATAGACTGGTTTTTGGAGTGGCATCGGCTCCAGCAATTTGGCAGAGGGCCATGGAGCAGGTATTACAGGGAATTCCAGGCACACAATGTTACCTGGACGATATTCTGATTACAGGAGATGATGACGAGGAACACCTTGCAAACTTGGAACTGGTGCTCACCAGATTGAAAGAATATGGACTTCGAGTTAATCGCCAGAAATGTGAGTTCTTTCAGAAGCGGATCTCGTACTGTGGTCATGTCATTGACCAGGAGGGGCTTCATAAGTCTCCTGACAAGATCGAAGCTGTTGTGAAGGCTCCCGCTCCGGATAATGTATCCCAGTTGAGGTCGTTCCTAGGGTTGATTAACTATTACCATAATTTCTGCCAAATTTATCCACGGTGCTGCACCCGCTGAACGCTCTTTTGCAGAAGGGAGTACCATGGAAGTGGAGCGAGGACTGTAAGAGGGCCTTTCGCAAAAGCAAGGCATTGATCACCTCAGAGGAAGTGTTGGCTCACTTCAACCCAATGCTGCCTATTCGTTTGGCTTGTGATGCTTCTCCATATGGTATTGGGGCAGTACTCTCACACAAGTTGCCAAATGGCCTGGAGAGGCCAGTTGCGTTCGCAGCCAGATCATTGACCTCCGCTGAGTGCAACTATGCTCAGATAGATAGGGAGGCTCTCAGCCTTGTGTGGGGAGTAAAGAAGTTTAATCATTACCTGCAGGGCCAAAAGTTTATGCTTCTGACAGACCACCAGCCGTTGGTATCCATTTTTAACCCTAAGAAGGGTGTTTCGGTGATGACAGCACAGAGACTCCAGAGATGGTCCCTTTTCCTAGGGGCACATCAATATCAGATCGAATTCAAAGGTTCAAAGGTACAAAGCAGCATGGTAATGCTGATGGGCTGTTGCGCCTGCCACTACCTACAGAGGAGGAGGCACCGACGGTTGACCCTGTTGAGTTATTTCACTCGACCATCATCGAATGTTTACCAGTCACCAATGCAAGTATTGAAAGAGAAACCAGGAATGACCCGACACTGTCCCGGGTCTATGAAGTGACAGTGAAGGGATGGCCAGCACATGGTGATCCACTGTTACCGGCATTCTCAGCAAGACGAGAACAGCTGTCCTTCTGTCAAGGAACATTGATGTATGGAACAAGGGTGATTATTCCTCCTAAGTTAAGAGAGAGAGTTCTAAAGGAACTGCATGAAGGTCATCTGGGGGGAGTCAAGATGAAAAGCCTTGCTTGGGCTTATGTGTGGTGGCCGGGTATCGACCAACAGATAGAGGATCTGACGAAAAGCTGCTCAGGGTGCCAAAAAGTGCAAAATGCACCTCCGATTGCACCGCTGCATCCATGGGAATGGCCTTCAACCCCATGGCAACGTGTACATATTGACTTTGCTGGTCCATTCATGGACTCCATGTTTTTAATTGCGGTGGACGCACATTCTAAATGGCCAGAAGTGATTAAGATGACTACCATTAACTCGGAAAAGATGATCGCGGTGCTAAGAACGATATTTGCAAGAAATGGATTGCCAGAACAAATATGTTCAGACAACGGACCGCAGTTCGTGTCAGAAGAATTCCAGAAATTCATGAAGAAGAATGGGGTGAAACATTATACCTCTGCCCCATATCATCCGGCTACAAACGGGTTGGCCGAGAGATTTGTACAAACGTTCAAAAAAGCAATAAAGGCCATGAGCGAAGATCAGATTCCACTACAACACAAGGTGGACAAATTCCTACTGGCATATCGAAATGCCACTCATGCAGTGACAAACCAAAGTCCTGCCACGATGTTCTATAACAGGAGGTTGCGGTCCAGGTTGGACTTGTTAAAACCAAATGTGCGGAGCGAAGTTGAAAACAAACAGTTCCAGCATATAAATAACAAGACCACTCGGAGTTTCAAAATAGGACAACCAGTGTTAGCCCGGGACTATAAAAACGAGAAATGGCAATCTGGAACAATTCGGGCCAGACAAGGACCCCTGATGTACACGGTAGATATTGGTGAAAATGTAATACGGCGTCATGCTGACCAACTGGTAGAATCGAGAACAAGGGTCGAACCCATGGTTACGGCAGAGACAACTGTGGAAGAAGTTAGTGAACCTGAAGCATCTACCTCAGAAGTGAATGTACCTGATGATGATGTCCAATCCATAAGAGACAAACTAGATGAGTCACCCCAGCAACGAGAATCAGAGACCCCTGAAAGGCGTTATCCAACTCGAATCAGGAGGCCTCCTCAGAGACTGAATCTTTGAACTGTTTTGCATGAAGTTGTATATATATATGTTATTATGTTATGTTAAATGGGGATATAACTGTTAAGCTAAAAAGGGGGGATTGTGGTGTATGTAAGCTGTTCCACCTTAAGAGAACTACCTTAAGAGATGTACTACTTTCTCTTGGCTGCTGTATACTGTAATACCGGTGGTGACCACACCGGTATATAAGTGTTGTGTAGGGATTTGCTGGGCAGTTCAGCCCTGACCTCTGAATAGTAAAGACCTGTTAAAGTTATTCTTGTGGTCTGTGTCCAGTGATTTATAATAAGCATAACTGGGACACACAGACTTAACAGATAGGACTAGGAAGACGGTTCTGTTAAAGGAGTATGAGCAGCTAGGGGTCAAATTAAAAAACAGAACCTCAAGGGTAATAATCTCTGGGTTATTACCTGAGCCACGAGCGAATTTGGCTAGGATAAATAAAATTAAAGAGTTAAATGCATGGCTCAAAGACTGGTGTGGGAGAAATGGGTTTTGCTTCCTGGGACACTGGCACCAGTACTGGGGCAGGAGGGAGCTGTTCTGTTGGGACGAACTCCACTTGGCCAGTGCTGGGACTGGAGTCCTGGCGAATCATATAACTAGGGCTGTAGAGAGGGCTTTAAACTAATTAGTGGGGGGGAGGTTTCTAGAGAGCAAATAATAGAAATGACAACAGAGAAGGTCATAGACTTAGGTAGCTGTGGGGGAATTAAAAAACAGAATGTGTCAGGAAGGGACAGAAGGTATGGAGTAAAAAGTAAAGTACTAAAAAGGGAAAAAACAGGAACTAAGTGTTACAAAACATATTTGAAAGTTCTTTATCTGAATGCACGTAGCATTCGTAACAAAATGAATGAGTTAACGGCACAAATAATGACATATGGGTATGATCTTGTGGCCATTACAGAAACATGGCTGCAGGGTGACCATGACTGGGAATTAAACATACCAGGTTATTTAACAATCAGGAAGGACAGGCAGGCAGGAAGGGAGAGGAGGTGGGGTGGCTATGTTAATAAAGGAAGGAATCACTATAATACAGAGAAATGATATTGGGTCAAAGGAGCAGGATAGTTAAAACAGTTTGGGTGGAGATAAGGAATAATAAGGGGAAAAAAACACTAGTGGGTGTAGTCTATAGGCCTCCGAACAGTTGCAACTCTGTTGGACGGAGTATTAATCAGGAAATAGCTGAGGCTTGTAATAAGGGAACAGCTATAATTATGGGGGATTTTAATTATCATATTAACTGGACAAATCAAATTGGGCAGAGCAGCCTTGAGGATGAGTTCATTGAGTGTATTAGGGATGGGTTTCTTGAGCAGTATGTAACTGAACCGACCAGGGGGCAAGCAACCTTAGATTTGGTCCTGTGTAATGAGACAGGATTAATTAAAAATGTCCTAGTAAAGGATCCCCTTGGAATGAGTGACCATAACATGGTTGAGTTCCATATTCAATTAGAGGGTGAGAAGGTTGGATCTCAAACAAGCGTGCTGAGCTTGAATAAAGGAGACTATGAAGGTATGAGAGCGGAATTAATTAGAGTGGACTGGGAAAATAGATTAAAGGGTAAGACGGTACATGATCAGTGGTGTACATTTAAGGAGTTATTTTACAACTTCCAAAAAAAATATATTCCACTGAGGAAAAAAGGGTGTAAAAGAAAAGATAGCCATCCGTGGCTAAGTAAAGTAATTAAGGATAGTATCCGACTAAAAACAAGGGCATATAAGGTAGCCAAATCTAGTGGGAGGATGGAAGATTGGGAAGTCTTTAAAAGACAGCAAAAAATAACAAAAAGATTGATTAAGAAAGGGAAGATAGATTATGAAAGTAAATTAGCAAAAAATATAAAAACAGACAGTAAAAGTTTCTATAGTTATATAAAAAGAAAAAGGGTGGCTAAAGTAAATGTTGGTCCCTTAGAGGATGAGACCGGGAAATTAATGGTGGGAAACATGGAGATGGCAAAAACACTGAACAATTATTTTGTATCAGTCTTTACAGTAGAGGACACTAAGAATATCCCAACACTGGCCAAACAGGGGGCTCTAGGGGGGGAGGAACTAAATACGATTAAAATCACTAAGGAAGTGGTACTTGGTAAAATAATGGGACTCAAGGCGGATAAATCCCCTGGACCTGATGGCTTGCATCCTAGGGTCTTGAGGAAAGTAGCGGTAGGGATTGTGGATGCATTGGTAATAATTTTCCAAAACTCACTGGACTCAGCAAAGGTCCCGGCAGACTGGAAAACTGCTAATGTAACACCCTTATTTAAAAAGGGTAGTAGGCAGAAGGCTGGAAACTATAGACCTGTTAGCCTAACATCTGTGGTTAGTAAAATGTTAGAGTCCATTATTAAGGAGACAGTAACGGGACATTTGGATAAACATAATTTAATAGGACAAACTCAGCATGGTTTCATGAAGGGGAAGTCATGTCTGACAAATTTGCTTGAGTTTTTTGAGGAAGTAACATACAGGGTGGATAAAGGGGAACCAGTGGACGTAGTGTATTTAGACTTCCAAAAGGCATTTGACAAGGTGCCACACAAAAGATTATTGCTCAAGATAAAAAATCACGGGTTTGGGGGTAATATTCTGGCGTGGGTGGAGGATTGGCTCTCTAACAGAAAGCAGAGAGTTGGGATAAATGGTTCGTTCTCAGATTGGCAACCAGTAACTAGTGGTGTTCCGCAGGGGTCAGTGCTGGGTCCCCAACTCTTTGCAATCTATATCAACGATTTGGAGGAGGGGACCGAGTGTAACATATCAAAGTTTGCAGATGATACTAAGATGGGAGGGAAAGTAGTGAGTGAGGAGGACATAAAAAACCTGCAAAGGGACATAGACAGGCTAAGTAAGTGGGCAGAGATTTGGCAGATGGAATACAATACTGGAAAGTGTGAGGTTATGCACTTTGGCAGGAAAAATCATAGAACAAGTTATTATCTTAATGGCAAGAAACTCGAAAGTACTGTAGTACAAAGGGATGTGGGGGTCCTGGTGCACGAAACTCAAAAAGTTAGTATGCAGGTGCAGCAAGTGATTAAGAAGGCCAATGGAATGTTGGCTTTTATTGCTAGGGGGATGGAATATAAAAACAGGGAGGTATTGCTGCAGTTGTACAAGGTATTGGTGAGACCGCACCTGGAATATTGCATACAGTTTTGGTGTCCATACTTAAGAAAAGACATACTTGCTCTCGAGTCAGTACAAAGAAGGTTCACTCGGTTAATCCCGGGGATGAGGGGGTGGTCATATGAGGAGAGGTTGAGTAGATTGGGACTCTACTCATTGGAGTTCAGAAGAATGAGAGGCAATCTTATTGAAACATATAAGATTTTGAAGGGGCTTGATCGGGTGGATGCGGTGAGGATGTTCCCAATGATGGGTGAAACTAGAACCAGGGGGCATAATCTTAAAATAAGGGGCTGCTCATTCAAAAATGAGATGAGGAGAAACTTCTTCACTCAGAGGGTGGTAGGTTTGTGGAATTTGCTGCCCCAGAAAGCTGTGGAAGCTACATCATTAAATAAATTTAAAACAGAAATAGATAGTTTCCTAGAAGTAAAGGGAATTAAGGGTTACGGGGAGCGGGCAGGAAATTGGACATGAGTCTAGGTTCGGAATGGTCATGGCCCTGTGGGTAGTGGAGTGGGCCCAGGGGCCGTGTAGCCTTGTTCTGCTCCTACTGTGTTCTAATTCTGTGTTAGATTTCAGGAGATGGTTTTATTCCTGTTCCTGGCTGGGGTGGAGATCGCCTTTACAGAAGGTAAGTACTGTAGAAAATATAGGGACAGAGTGATCTCCTGGAAGGATTTCGATCACCTAGATGGGTCGGAGAGGAATTTCCCAGATTTTTTTCTCCCAAATTGGCCATTGGGTCTTTATCTGGTTTTTCGCCTCTCCCGGGAGATCACATGGGTTCGGGTGGATGCAGAGTGATAGAAGATTTGAGGTTAGGACCAGATCAGCCATGATCTTATTGAATGGTGGAGCAGGCTCGAGGGGCCGATTGGCCTACTCCTGCTCCTATTTCTTTCTTATGTTCTAAAGGAGACTATGAAGGTATGAGAGTAGAATTGACTGAAGTGGACTGGGAAAACAGATTAAAGTGTAAGACGGTACAAGAGCAGTGGTCCACATTCAAGGAGATATTTCACATCTTTCAAGATAAATATATTCCACTGAGGAAAAAGGGGAGTAAAAGAAAAGACAGCCATCCATGGCTTAGTAAAGTAATAAAGGATAGTATTCGACTGAAAACAAGGGCATATAAATTAGCCAAATCTAGTGGGAGGACAGAAGATTGGGAAGCATTTAAAAGCCAGCAAACAATAACTAATAGATTAATTAAGAAAGGGAAGATAGATTATGAAAGTAAACTAGCAAAAAATAAAGAAACAGATAGCAAGAGTTTCTACAGCTATATAAAAAGAAAAAGGGTGGCTAAAGTGAACATTGGTCCCTTAGAGGATGGGACTGGGAAACTAGTGGTGGGGAACATGGAGATGGCAAAGACGCTGAACAAATATTTTGTATCAGTCTTTACAGTAGAGGACACTAAAAATATCCCAACACTGGACAAACAGGGGGCAATGGGGGGGGGGGGGGAGGAGCTAAACACAATTAAAATCACTAAGGAGATGGTACTCAGTAAAATAATGGGACTTAAGGCGGCTAAATCCCCCAGACCTGATGGCCTACATCCTAGGGTCTTGAGAGAAGTGGTGGTAGGGATTGTGGATGCATTGGTGATCATTTTCCAGAACTCCCTGGACTCAGGAAAGGTCCCGGCAGATTGGAAAACTGCTAATGTAACACCCTTATTTAAGAAGGGAAGTAGACAAAAAGCTGGAAACTATAGACCAGTTAGCCTAACATCTGTGGTTGGCAAAATGTTGGAGTCCATTATTAAGGAAACAGTAACAGAGCATTTGGATAAACATAATTTAATAAGACAGAGTCAGCATGGTTTTACGAAGGGGAAGTCATGTTTGACAAATTTGCTCGAATTCTTTGAGGATGTAACATACAGGGTGGATAAAGGGGAACCAGTGGATGTAGTGTATTTGGACTTCCAAAAGGCATTTGACAAGGTTCCACACAAAAGATTACTGATCAAGATAAAAAATCATGGGATTGGGGGTAATATACTGGCATGGGTGGAAGATTGGCTATCTAACAGAAAACAAAGAGTTGGGATAAATGGTTCATTCTCGGGCTGGCAATCAGTAACTACTGGTGTTCCACAGGGGTCAGTGCTGGGACCCCAACTCTTTACAATCTATATTAACGATTTGGAGGAAGGGACCGAGTGCAACATATCCAAGTTTGCCGACGATACAAAGATGGGAGGAAAAGCAGTGAGTGAGGAGGGCATAAAAAACCTGCAAAAGGATATAGACAGGCTAAGTGAGTGGGCAGAGATTTGGCAGATGCAATATAATGTTGGAAAGTTTGAGGTTATGCACTTTGGCAGAAAAAATCAAAGAGCAAGTTATTATCTAAATGGAGAGAAACTGCAAAGTGCTACAGTACAAAGGGATCTGGGGGTCCTGGTGCATGAAACACAAAAAGTTAGTATGCAGGTGCAGCAGGTGATCAGGAAGGCCAATGGAATCTTGGCTTTTATTGCAAGGGGGATGGAGTATAAAAACAGGGAAGTCTTGCTGCAGTTATACAGGGTACTGGTGAGGCCACACCTGGAATACTGCGTGCAGTTTTGGTTTCCATATTTAAGAAAAGATATACTTGCTCTCGATGCGGTTCAGAGAAGGTTCACTCGGTTGATTCCAGAGATGAGGGGGTTGACGTATGAGGAAAGGTTGAATAGGTTGGGACTCTGCTCATTGGAGTTCAGAAGAATGAGAGGCGATCTTATCGAAACATATAAGATTGTGAGGGGGCTTGATCGGGTGGATGCGGTGAGGATGTTTCCACTGATGGGTGAGACTAGAACTAGGGGGCATAATCTTAGAATAAGGGGCTGCCCTTTCAAAACTGAGATGAGGAGAAACTTCTTCACTCAGAGGGTAGTAAATCTATGGAATTTGCTACCCCAGAGAGCTGTGGAAGCTGCAACATTAAATAAATTTAAAATGGAGATAGACAGTTTCCTAGCAGATAAGGGAATTAGGGGTTACGGGGAAAGGGCAGGGAAGTGGACGTGAGTCTAGATTCAGATCAGCCATGATCCTATTGAATGGCAGAGCAGGCCCGAGGGGCCATATGCCTACTCCTGCTCCTACTTCTTATGTTCTTATGTAACAGGTTTTAAGCAGGTGCAGAGGCAGGGAAAGGGTGGGGGGTGTGCAGGGAGGAAGGAATAAAAGGGATGGTCTGTGCTAGGATGGCAGGCAGGAGAGGTTAAATGTTGCAAATGGGGATGGCAGAATCATCAACGGCTTGCCTGAAAAAATGGGGGCAGGGGTTATAGTCTGAAATTGTTGAACTCAATGTTGAGTCCAGAAGGCTGTAAAGTGCCTATTGGAAAGATGAGGTGCTGTTCCTCGAGCTTACGTCGAGCTTCATTGGAACAGTGTAAGAGGCCGAGGACAGAGAGATCAGAGTGGGAATGGAGTGGAGAATTAAAGTGACAGGCGACCGGAAGCTCAGGGTCACCCTTACGGACTTGAACGGAGGTCTTCCGCAAAGCAGTCACCCAATCTGCATTTGGTCACTGTGAATACAGTGTACTAAATTGCAAGAAGTACAAGTAAATAGCTATTTCACCTGGAAGGGGTGTTTGGGGCCCTGGACAGTGGGAATGGAGGAGGTAAAAGGGCAGGTGTTGCATCTCCTACACTTGCACGGGAAGGTGCCGTGGGGAGGGGAGGGGCTGTTGGGGGTGATAGAGGAGTGGACCAGGGTGTCACGGAGGGAGTGGTCCCTTCGGAATGCTGAAAGAGGAGGGGAGGGGAAGATGCGTTTGTTGGTGGGATCACGTTGGAGGTGGCGGAAATGGCGGAGGATGATCTGTTGAATGTGGAGGCTGGTGGGGTGAAAGGCGAGGACAATGGGAGCCCTATCGTGGTGTCAGCAGGTTTAGTGACAATATTAGGGTTGGATTGAAGTGAACGGAGTGCTGCAAGTTCAGAGGGAGGTAGGTTGGAGTGAGTGAGGGCGTCAGCACGTTTAATGTCTTTAGTTGTCCTACCTTTCCCCTTAGTGGGAATCTCGCAAATGTTACACGGCTATTCAAGAAAGGAGGGAGAGAAAAAAAAGGGAGCTACATTAATATAAGTAGAGAAAAAGTACTAGAGAAACTAATGGGACTAAAAGCCGACAAATCCCCTGGACCTGACGGCCTACATACTAGGGTTCTAAAAGAGGTGGCTGAAGGGATAGTGGATGCATTGGTTTTGATCTTCCGAATTTCCTTAGATTCTGGAATGGTCCCAGTGGATTGGAAGGTCGCAACTGTAACACAAGCAAGGAAGTAGTGAGATAACAGGGAACTACAGGCCAGCTAGCCTGACATCAGTCATTGGGAAAATGCTGGAATCCATTATTAAGGACGTGGTATCAGGGCACTTAGAAAATCATAACATGATTAGGCAGAGTCAACATGGTTTTATGAAAGGGAAATTATGTTTGACAAATTTATTAGAGTTTTTTGAGGATGTAACTAGCAGGGTAGATAAAGGGGAACCAGTGGATGTAGTATATTTGAATTTCCAAAAGGCATTCGATAAGGTGCCTCATAAAAGATTATTACACAAGATTAGGGCTTATGGGGTTGGGGGTAATATAGTAGCATGGATAGAGGATTGGTTAACGGACAGCAAACAGAGAGTAGGGATAAACGGATCTTTTTCAGGTTGGCAGGCTGTAACTAGTGGGGTGCCACAAGGATCAGTGTTGGGGCCTCAGCTATTGGGCTGATAAGTGGCTAGTAACATTCGTGCCACACAAGTGCCAGGCAATGACCATCTCCAATAAGAGACAGTCTAATCACCTCTCCTTGACATTCAATGGCATTACCATCACTAAATTCCTCCACCATCAACATCTTGGGGGGTCACGATTGACCATAAACTCAACTGCACCTGCCATAGAAATGCCAGAGCTACAAGAGCAGGTCAGAGACAAGGTATTCCATGGTGATTGACTCAGCGGCTGACTCCCCAAAGCCTTTCCATTAGTCAGGAGTGTGATGGAATACTCTCCTCTTGCCTGGATGAGTGCAGCTCCAACAATACTCAAGAAGCTCGACACCATCCAGGACAAAGCAGCCTGCTTGATTGGCACCCCATCCATCACCTTAAACATTCACTCCCTCTACCACTGGTGCACCTTGGCTGCAGTGTGTACCATCTACAAGATGCACTGCAGCAACTCGCCAAGGCTTCTTCAGCAGCACCTCCCAAACCTGCGACCTCTTCCACCTAGAAGGACAAGGGCAGCAGGCGCATGGGAACACCACCACCTCCAAGTTATACACCATCCTGACTTGGAAATATATCGCTGTTCCTTCATCATCGCTGGGTCAAAATCCTGGAAATCCCTCCCTAACAGCACTGTGGGAGTACCTTCATCTCACGGACTGCAGCAGTTCAAGAAGGCAGCTCACCACCACATTCTCAAGGGCAATTAGGGATGGGCAATAAATGCCGGCCTTGCCAGCGACGCTCACTTCCCGTGAATTTTTTAAAAATGTTCTCCTGTCTTCTCTAAAAGGCAGTTTTCATGTTTTGGGATGTTTTTGAAAATTTTTCCAGAGAAAGGGGAAAAAGTTAGATTGGTATTAAAGCAAAATGTATTCAAAGAAATTAATTTTTAAAAAGGCACTGAGACAAAAAGTGGTTGAAATGCTAAAGGTCGCTGTTATTTCCTGAAGGACTAAACAACAAGCAATTTGTTAGCTTGTCTCGGCAATCGGTAAATTGGTCAATCACAGGTCACTTCGTGCCTCGGTCAATTACAGGTCACTTCATACCTCGGTCAATCACAGGTCACTTCATGCCTCGGGCAATCACAGGTCACTTCATGCCTCGGGCAATCACAGGCCACATCATGCCTCGGGCAATCACAGGTCACTTCATGCCTCGGTCAATCACAGGTCACTTCAAGCCTCGGTCAATCACATGTCACTTCATGCCTTGGTCAAACACAGGTCACTTCATGCCTCGGTCAATCACAGGTTACTTCATGCCTCGGTCAATCACAGGTCACTTCATTTCGAGTCAATCACAGGTCACTTCACATCGAGGTCAATCGCAAGTAATTTCATGCCTCGGTCAATCACAGGTCACTTCCTGTCGATGTCAATTACAGGTCAGTTCAGGTCGAGGTCAATCACAGGTCACTTCGTGCCTCAGTCAATCACAGGTTACTTCATGCCTCAGTCAGTCACAGGTCACTTCCTGTCGATGTCAATTACAGGTCACTTCATGTAGAGGTCAATCACAGGTCACTTCATGACGAGGTCAATCACTGGTCACTTCATGACGAGGTCAATCACAGGTCATTTCATGTCGAGGTCAATTACAGGTCAATTCATTCCTCTGTCAATCACAAGTCACTTGATGTCGAGGTCAATCACAGGTCACTTCATGTTGAGGTCAATCACAGGTCACTTC
Organism: Somniosus microcephalus; assembly: GCF_052327205.1. Lineage (NCBI taxonomy): Eukaryota > Metazoa > Chordata > Chondrichthyes > Squaliformes > Somniosidae > Somniosus > Somniosus microcephalus. The sequence continues at coordinate 174,884,679 of NC_140998.1, read as the reverse complement.
ATACCTCAGTCAATCACAGGTCACTTCATGTTGAGGTCAATCACAGGTCACTTCATGCCTCAGTCAAGAACAGGTGACTTCATGTTGAGGCCAACCTCAGGTCAATTCATGCCTCGGTCAATTACAGGTCACTTAAGGTCAAGGTCAATCAAAGGTAACTTCATGCCTCGGTCAATCACAGGTCACTTCATGCCTCTGCCAATCACAGGTCACTTCATGTCAAGGTCAATCACAGGTCACTTCTTGCCTCAGTCAATCACAGGTCACTTCATGCCTTGGTCAATCGCAGTTCACTTGATGTCGAGATGAATCACAGGTCACTTCATACCTCGGGCAATCACAGGTCAGTTCATGTCAAGGTCAATCACAGCTTACTTCAGGTCGAGGTCAATCACAGGTCACTTCAGGTCGAGTTCAATCACAGGTCACTTCATGCCTCGGTCAATAACAGGTCATTTCATGTCAAGGTCAATCATAGGTCAATTCATGCCTCGGTCAATCACAGGTCACTTTATGTTGAGGCCAATCTCAGGTCACTTCATGCCAAGGTCAATCACAGGTCAACTCATGCCTCGGTCAATCACAAGTCACTTCAGGTTGAGGTCAATCACAGGTTACTTCCTGCCTTGGTCAATCCCAGGTCACTTCATGCCTCGGTCAATCACAGGTCACTTCATGCCTCGGTCAATAACAGGTCATTTCATGTCAAGGTCAATCACAGGTCAATTCATGCCTCGGTCAATCACAGGTCACTTCATGTTGAGGCCAATCTCAGGTCACTTCATGCCAAGGTCAATCACAGGTCAACTCATGCCTCAGTCAATCACAGGTCACTTCATGCCTCGGTCAATCGCAGGTCATTTCATGCCTCGGTCAATCACAGGTCAATCCATGCCTCGGTCAATCACAGGTCACTTCATGCCTAGGTCAATCGCAGGTCATTTCATGCCTCGGTCAATCACAGGTCAATCCATGCCTCGGTCAATCACAGGTAACTTCATGCCTTGGTCAATCACAGGTCACTTCATTTCGAGGTCAATCACAGGTCACTTCATATCGAGGTCAATCGCAAGTCATTTCATGCCTCGGTCAATCACAGGTCACTTCCTGTCGATGTCAATTACAGGTCAGTTCATGTCGAGGTCAATCACAGGTCATTTCATGCCTCTGTCAATCACAGGTTAATTAATGTCTCGGTCAATCACAGGTCACTTCCTGTCGATGTCAATTACAGGTCACTTCATGTAGAGGTCAATTACAGGTCACTTGATGTCGAGGTCAATCACAGGTCACTTCATTTTGAGGTCAATCACAGGTCAGTTCACACCTCAGTCAATCACAGGTCACTTCATGTTGAGGTAAATCACAGGTTATTTCATGCCTCGGTCAAGCACAGGTCACTTCATGTTGAGGCCATTCTTAGGTCACTTCATGCCTCGGTCAACTACAGGTCACTTAAGGTCAAGGTCAATCAAAGGTAACTTCATGCCTCGGTCAATCACAGGTCACTTCATGCCTCTGCCAATCACAGGTCACTTCATGTTGAGGTCAATCACAGGTCACTTCACACCTCAGTCAATCACAGGTCACTTCATGTTGAGGTAAATCACAGGTTATTTCATGCCTCGGTCAAGCACAGGTCACTTCATGTTGAGGCCATTCTCAGGTCACTTCATGCCTCGGTCAATTACAGGTCACTTAAGGTCAAGGTCAATCAAAGGTAACTTCATGTCTCGGTCAATCACAGATCACTTCATGCCTCTGCCAATCACAGGTCACTTCATGTTAAGGTCAATCACAGGTCACTTCATGCCTCAGTCAATCACAGGTCACTTCATGCCTTGGTCAATCGCAGGTCACTTGATGTCGAGATCAATCACAGGTCACTTCATACCTCGGGCAATCACAGGTCAGTTCATGTCAAGGTCAATCACAGCTTACTTCAGGTCGAGGTCAATCACAGGTCAATTCAGGTCGAGTTCAATCACAGGTCACTTCAAGCCTCGGTCAATTGCAGGTCACTTCATGTCAAGGTCAATCACAGGTCAATTCATGCCTCGATCAATCGCAGGTCACTTCATGTTGAGGCCAATCTCAGGTCACTTCATGCCAAGTTCAATCACAGTTCATTTCGTGCATCGGCCAATCACAGGTCACTTCAGGTTGAGGTCAATCACAGGTCAATTCATGCCTCGGTCAATCACAGGTCACTTCATGCCTAGGTCAATCACAGGCCACTTCATGCCTAGGTCAATCACAGGTCACATCATGCCTCGCTCAATCACAGGTCACTTCATGCCTCGGTCAATCACAGGTCACTTCATGTCGAGGTCAATCACAGGTCACTTCATACCTCGGTCAATCACAGGCCACTTCATGTCGAGGTCAATCACAAGTCACTTCATGCCTCGGTCAATCACAGGTCAATTCATGCCTCAGTCAATCACAGGTTACTTCATGCCTCGGTCAATCACAGGTCACTTCATGCCTCGGTAAATCCCAGGTCACTTCATGCCTCGGTCAATCCCAGGTCACTTCATGCCTCGGTCAATCACAGGTCACTTCATGTCTAGGTCAATCACAGGTCACTTCAGGTTGAGGTCAATCACGGTCACTTCATGCCTTGGTCAATCACAGGTCACTTCATGTGGAGGTCAATTACAGGTCACTTCATGCCTAGGTCAATCACAGGTCACTTCAGGTTGAGGTCAATCACGGTCACTTCATGCCTTGGTCAATCACAGGTCACTTCATGTGGAGGTCAATTACAGGTCACTTCAGGTTGAGGACAATCACAGGTCAGTTCATTTCGAGGTCAATCACTGGTTACTTCAGGTTGGGGTCAATCACAGGTCACTTCATGTCGAGGTCAGTCACAGGTCACTTCATGTCGGGCAATTGCAGGTCTTTTCATGCCTCTGTCAATCACAGGTCACTTCATGCCTCGGCAATGATAGGTCACTTCATGTTGAGGTCAATCACAGGTCACTTCATGCCTCAGGCAATTATATTTCATGTCAAGTCGAAGTCAATCACAGGTCACTTCATGCCTCGGTCAATCGCAGGTCACTTCATGCCTAGTTCAATCACAGGTCAATTCATGCTTCCCTCAATCACAGGTCACATCATGCCTCGGTCAATCACAGGTCACTTCATGTCGAGGCCAATCACAGGTCACTTCATGTCGAGCTCAATCACAGGACACTTCATATCAAGGTCAATCACAGGTCACTTCATGTTGCGATCAATCGCAGGTCACTTCATGCTGAGGTCAATCACAGGTCACTTCATGCCTCGGTAAATCACAGGTCACTTCAGGTTGAGGTCAATCACAGGTCACTTCATGTCGAGGTCAATCACAGAATCACAGACAGAATCACGGAAACCCCACAGTGCAGATAGAGGCCATTTCGGCCCATCGAGCCTGCACCGACACATATCCCACCCGATCCCCGTAACCACTACACCAACACATATCCCACCCTATCCCCATAACCCCACGTATTTAATCCCCCTAACACTAAGGGTCAATTTATCATAGCCAATCAACTTAACCCGCACATCTTTGGACTGTGGGAGGAAACCGGAGCACCCGGAGAAAACCCACGCAAACACAGGGAGAATGTGCAAACTCCACACAGACAGTCACCCGAGGCCGGATTCGAACCCGGGTCTCTGGCGCTGTGAGGCAACAGTGCTAACCACTATGCCACCGTGCTGGTTCATGTCACGATCAATCGCAGGTCAGTTCATGCCTAGGTGAATCATAGTTCACTTCATGTCCAGGTCAATCGCAGGTCAATTCATGCCTCGGTCAATCACAGCTCACTTCATGCCTTTGAAAATCACAGGTCACTTCATGCCTCAGTCAATCCCAGGTCACTTCATGCCTCGGTCAATCACAGGTCACTTCATGCCTCGGTCAATCACAGGTCAATTCATGCCTTGGTCAGTCACAGGTCACTTCATATGATGATCAATCACAGGCCATTTCAGGTTGAGGTAAATCACAGGTCAAATAATGTCAAGGTCAATCACAGGTTACTTCAGGTTGGGGTCAATCACAGGTCACTTCATGTCGATGTCAATCGCAGGTCATTTCAGGTCGAGGTCAATCACAGGTCACTTCATGCCTCGGTCAATCGCAGGTCACCTCATGCCTCGGTCAATGGCAGGTCACTTCATGCCTCGCTCAATCACAGGTCACTTCATGCCTCGGTCAATTGCAGGTCACTTCATTCCTCAGTCAATCACAGGTCACTTCATGCCTCAGGCAATCACAGGCCACTTCATGTTGACGTTAATCACAGGTCACTTCATGCCATGCTCTATTACAGTTAACTTCATGTCGAGGTCAATGACAGGTCCCTTCATGCCTCGGTCAATCCCAGGTCACTTCATGCCTCGGTCAATCACAGGTCACTTCAGGTTGAGGTCAATCACAGGTCACTTCATGCCTCGGTCAATCACAGGTCACCACGCATCGGTCAATCACAGGTCACTTCAGGTTGTGGTCAATCACAGGTCACTTCATGTCAAGTTCAATCACAGGTCATTTCATGCCTCGGTCAATCACAGGTCACTTCATGTGGAGGTCAATCACAGGTCACTTCATGTGGAGGTCAATCACAGGTCACATCATGTCAAGGTCAATCACAACTTACTTAAGGTTGAGGTCAATCACAGGTTGCTTAAGGTTGAGGTCAATCACAGGTCACCATGTCAAGGCCAATCACAGCATACTTCAGATTGAGGTCAATCACAGGTCACTTCATGTCGAGGTCAGTCACAGGACACTTCATTTCGAGGTCAATCACAGGTCACTTCATGTCGAGGTCAATCGCAGGTCACTTCCTGTCAATATCAATTGCAGGTCACTTCAGGTCGAGGTCAATCACAGGTCATTTCATGCCTCGGTCAATCACAGGTCACTTCATGCCTCAGGCAATCACAGGCCACTTCATGTTGACGTTAATCACAGGTCACTTCATGCCATGCTCAATTACAGTTTACTTCATGTCGAGGTCAATCACAGGTCCCTTCATGCCTCGGTCAATCACAGGTCATTTCATGTCGAGGTCAATCACAGGTCACTTCATGTTGAGATCAATCGCAGGTCACTTCATGCCACGGTCAATCCCAGGTCACTTCATGCCTCGGTCAGTCGCAGGTCCCTTCAAGCCTCGTTCAATCGCAGGTCACTTCATGCCTTGGTCAATCGCAGGTCACTTGAAGGCTAGGTCAATCACAGGTCACTTCATGCCTCACTCAATCACAGGTCACTTTATTCCTCAGTTAATCACCGGTCACTTCATGTCGAGGCCAATCACAGGTCACTTCATGTCGAGGTCAATCACAGGTCACTTCATGTCATGTTCAATCACAGGTCACTTCATGCCTCGGTCAATCACAGGTCACTTCATGCCTCGCTCAATCACATTTCATTTCAGGTTGAGGTCAATCTCAAGTCACTTCATGCCTCGGTCAATCACAGGTCACTTCATGCCTCGGTCAATCCCAGGTCACTTCATGCCTCGGTCAATCACAGGTCACTTCATGCCTCGGTGAATCACAGGTCACTTCATGTGTCGGTCAATCACAGGGCACTTCTGGTTGAGGTCAATCACAGGTCACTTCATGCGTCAGTCAATCACAGGTCACTTCATGCCTCGGTCAATCACAGGTCACATCAGGTTGTGGTCAACCACAGGTCACTTCATGTTGAGGGAAATCACAGGTCACTTCATGCCTCATTCAATCACAGGTCACTTCATGTGGAGGTCAATCACAGGTCACTTCATGTGGAGGTCAATCACAGGTCACATCATGTCAAGGTGAATCACAGGTCAATTCATGCCGAGGTCAATCACACATCACTTCATGTCGAGGTCAATCACAGGTCAATTCATGCTGAGGTCAATCACAGGTCACTTCATGCTGAGGTCAATCACAGGTCACTTCAGGTTGAGGTCAATCACAGGACATTTCATGTGAAGGTCAATCACAGGTCACTTCATGCCTTGGCCAATCACAGGTGACTTCATGTCGATATCAATTACAGGTCACTTCATGTCGAGGTCAATCACAGGTCACTTCAGGATGAGGTAAACCACAGGTCATATCATGCCTTGGACAATCACAGGTCACTTCATGCCCCTGTCAATCACACATCACTTCATGTCGAGGTCAATCACAGGTCACATCATGTCACGGTCAATCACAGCTTACTTCAGGTTGAGGTCAATCACAGGTCACTTCTTTTCCAGGTCAATCAGAGGTCACTTCATGTCGAGGTCAATCGCAGATCATTTCCTGCCTCGGTCCATCACAGCTCACTTCCTGTCGATGTCAATTACAGGTCACTTCAGGCCGAGGTCAGTCACAGGTCACTTCATGCCTCGGTCAATCACAGGTCACTTCATGCCTCGGTCAATCCCAGGTCACTTCATGCCTCGGTCAATCACAGGTCACTTCATGCCTCGGTGAATCACAGGTCACTTCATGTTGAGGTCAATCACAGGTCACTTCATGCCTCAGTCAAGAACAGGTGACTTCATGTTGAGGCCAACCTCAGGTCAATTCATGCCTCGGTCAATTACAGGTCACTTAAGGTCAAGGTCAATCAAAGGTAACTTCATGCCTCGGTCAATCACAGGTCACTTCATGCCTCTGCCAATCACAGGTCACTTCATGTCAAGGTCAATCACAGGTCACTTCTTGCCTCAGTCAATCACAGGTCACTTCATGCCTTGGTCAATCGCAGTTCACTTGATGTCGAGATGAATCACAGGTCACTTCATACCTCGGGCAATCACAGGTCAGTTCATGTCAAGGTCAATCACAGCTTACTTCAGGTCGAGGTCAATCACAGGTCACTTCAGGTCGAGTTCAATCACAGGTCACTTCATGCCTCGGTCAATAACAGGTCATTTCATGTCAAGGTCAATCATAGGTCAATTCATGCCTCGGTCAATCACAGGTCACTTTATGTTGAGGCCAATCTCAGGTCACTTCATGCCAAGGTCAATCACAGGTCAACTCATGCCTCGGTCAATCACAAGTCACTTCAGGTTGAGGTCAATCACAGGTTACTTCCTGCCTTGGTCAATCCCAGGTCACTTCATGCCTCGGTCAATCACAGGTCACTTCATGCCTCGGTCAATAACAGGTCATTTCATGTCAAGGTCAATCACAGGTCAATTCATGCCTCTGTCAATCACAGGTCACTTCATGTTGAGGCCAATCTCAGGTCACTTCATGCCAAGGTCAATCACAGGTCAACTCATGCCTCGGTCAATCACAGGTCACTTCATGTCTAGGTCAATCACAGGTCACTTCAGGTTGAGGTCAATCACGGTCACTTCATGCCTTGGTCAATCACAGGTCACTTCATGTGGAGGTCAATTACAGGTCACTTCATGCCTAGGTCAATCACAGGTCACTTCAGGTTGAGGTCAATCACGGTCACTTCATGCCTTGGTCAATCACAGGTCACCATGTGGAGGTCAATTACAGGTCACTTCAGGTTGAGGACAATCACAGGTCAGTTCATTTCGAGGTCAATCACTGGTTACTTCAGGTTGGGGTCAATCACAGGTCACTTCATGTCGAGGTCAGTCACAGGTCACTTCATGTCGGGCAATTGCAGGTCTTTTCATGCCTCTGTCAATCACAGGTCACTTCATGCCTCGGCAATGATAGGTCACTTCATGTTGAGGTCAATCACAGGTCACTTCATGCTTCAGGCAATTATATTTCATGTCAAGTCGAAGTCAATCACAGGTCACTTCATGCCTCGGTCAATCGCAGGTCACTTCATGCCTAGTTCAATCACAGGTCAATTCATGCTTCCCTCAATCACAGGTCACATCATGCCTCGGTCAATCACAGGTCACTTCATGTCGAGGCCAATCACAGGTCACTTCATGTCGAGCTCAATCACAGGACACTTCATATCAAGGTCAATCACAGGTCACTTCATGTTGCGATCAATCGCAGGTCACTTCATGCTGAGGTCAATCACAGGTCACTTCATGCCTCGGTAAATCACAGGTCACTTCAGGTTGAGGTCAATCACAGGTCACTTCATGTCGAGGTCAATCACAGAATCACAGACAGAATCACGGAAACCCCACAGTGCAGATAGAGGCCATTTCGGCCCATCGAGCCTGCACCGACACATATCCCACCCGATCCCCGTAACCCCTACACCAACACATATCCCACCCTATCCCCATAACCCCACGTATTTAATCCCCCTAACACTAAGGGTCAATTTATCATAGCCAATCAACTTAACCCACACATCTTTGGACTGTGGGAGGAAACCGGAGCACCCGGAGAAAACCCACGCAAACACAGGGAGAATGTGCAAACTCCACACAGACAGTCACCCGAGGCCGGATTCGAACCCGGGTCTCTGGCGCTGTGAGGCAACAGTGCTAACCACTATGCCACCGTGCTGGTTCATGTCACGATCAATCGCAGGTCAGTTCATGCCTAGGTGAATCATAGTTCACTTCATGTCCAGGTCAATCGCAGGTCAATTCATGCCTCGGTCAATCACAGCTCACTTCATGCCTTTGAAAATCACAGGTCACTTCATGCCTCGGTCAATCACAGGTCACTTCATGCCTCGGTCAATCACAGGTCAATTCATGCCTTGGTCAGTCACAGGTCACTTCATATGATGGTCAATCACTGGCCATTTCAGGTTGAGGTAAATCACAGGTCAAATAATGTCAAGGTCAATCACAGGTTACTTCAGGTTGGGGTCAATCACAGGTCACTTCATGTCGATGTCAATCGCAGGTCATTTCAGGTCGAGGTCAATCACAGGTCACTTCATGCCTCGGTCAATCGCAGGTCACCTCATGCCTCGGTCAATGGCAGGTCACTTCATGCCTCGCTCAATCACAGGTCACTTCATGCCTCGGTCAATTGCAGGTCACTTCATTCCTCAGTCAATCACAGGTCACTTCATGCCTCAGGCAATCACAGGCCACTTCATGTTGACGTTAATCACAGGTCACCTCATGCCATGCTCTATTACAGTTAACTTCATGTCGAGGTCAATCACAGGTCCCTTCATGCCTCGGTCAATCCCAGGTCACTTCATGCCTCGGTCAATCACAGGTCACTTCAGGTTGAGGTCAATCACAGGTCACTTCATGCCTCGGTCAATCACAGGTCACCACGCGTCGGTCAATCACAGGTCACTTCAGGTTGTGGTCAATCACAGGTCACTTCATGTCAAGTTCAATCACAGGTCATTTCATGCCTCGGTCAATCACAGGTCACTTCATGTGGAGGTCAATCACAGGTCACTTCATGTGGAGGTCAATCACAGGTCACATCATGTCAAGGTCAATCACAACTTACTTAAGGTTGAGGTCAATCACAGGTTGCTTAAGGTTGAGGTCAATCACAGGTCACCATGCCAAGGCCAATCACAGCATACTTCAGATTGAGGTCAATCACAGGTCACTTCATGTCGAGGTCAGTCACAGGACACTTCATTTCGAGGTCAATCACAGGTCACTTCATGTCGAGGTCAATCGCAGGTCACTTCCTGTCAATATCAATTGCAGGTCACTTCAGGTCGAGGTCAATCACAGGTCATTTCATGCCTCGGTCAATCACAGGTCACTTCATGCCTCAGGCAATCACAGGCCACTTCATGTTGACGTTAATCACAGGTCACTTCATGCTATGCTCAATTACAGTTTACTTCATGTCGAGGTCAATCACAGGTCCCTTCATGCCTCGGTCAATCACAGGTCATTTCATGTCGAGGTCAATCACAGGTCACTTCATGTTGAGATCAATCGCAGGTCACTTCATGCCACGGTCAATCCCAGGTCACTTCATGCCTCGGTCAGTCGCAGGTCCCTTCAAGCCTCGTTCAATCGCAGGTCACTTCATGCCTTGGTCAATCGCAGGTCACTTCAAGGCTAGGTCAATCACAGGTCACTTCATGCCTCACTCAATCACAGGTCACTTTATTCCTCAGTTAATCACCGGTCACTTCATGTCGAGGCCAATCACAGGTCACTTCATGTCGAGGTCAATCACAGGTCACTTCATGTCATGTTCAATCACAGGTCACTTCATGCCTCAGTCAATCACAGGTCACTTCATGCCTCGCTCAATCACATTTCATTTCAGGTTGAGGTCAATCTCAAGTCACTTCATGCCTCGGTCAATCACAGGTCACTTCATGTGGAGGTCAATCACAGGTCACTTCATGTGGAGGTCAATCACAGGTCACATCATGTCAAGGTGAATCACAGGTCAATTCATGCCGAGGTCAATCACACATCACTTCATGTCGAGGTCAATCACACGTCAATTCATGCTGAGGCCAATCACAGGTCACTTCATGCTGAGGTCAATCACAGGTCACTTCAGGTTGAGGTCAATCACAGGACATTTCATGTGAAGGTCAATCACAGGTCACTTCATGCCTTGGACAATCACAGGTGACTTCATGTCGCTGTCAATTACAGGTCACTTCATGTCGAGGTCAATCACAGGTCACTTCAGGATGAGGTAAATCACAGGTCACTTCATGCCTTGGACAATCACAGGTCACTTCATGCCCCTGTCAATCACACATCACTTCATGTCGAGGTCAATCACAGGTCACATCATGTCACGGTCAATCACAGCTTACTTCAGGTTGAGGTCAATCACAGGTCACTTCTTTTCCAGGTCAATCAGAGGTCACTTCAAGTCGAGGTCAATCGCAGATCATTTCCTGCCTCGGTCCATCACAGCTCACTTCCTGTCGATGTCAATTACAGGTCACTTCAGGCCGAGGTCAGTCACAGGTCACTTCATGCCTCGGTCAATCACAGGTCACTTCATGCCTCGGTCAATCACAGGTCACTTCAGGATGAGGTCAATCAGAGGTCACTCCATTTCAAGGTCAATCACAGGTCACTTCATGCCTTGGTCAATCACAGGCCACTACACGTGGAGGTCAATCACAGGTCAATTAACATTGAGGTCAATCACAGGTCACATCATGTCATGGTCAATCACTGGTTACTTCAGGTTGGGGTCAATCACAGGTCACTTCATGTCAAAGTCTGTCACAGGTCACTCCATTTCGAGGTCAATCACAGGTCACTTCTTTTCGAGATCAACCGCAGGTCATTTCCTGCCTCGGTCAATCACAGGTCATTTCCTGTCGATGCCAATTACAAGTCACTTCATGTCGAGGTCAATCGCAGGTCACTTCATGCCTCGGTCAGTCACATGTCACTTCATGATGAGGTTAATCACAGGTCACTTCATGCCTCGATCAATCATAGGTCACTTCATGCCTTGCTCAATCACAGGTCACTTTATGCCTCAGTTAATCACTGGTCACTTCATGTCGAGGACAATCACAGGTCACTTCATATCGAGGACAATCAGAGGTCACTTCATGTCAAGGTCAATCACAGGTCACTTCATGCCTCAGTCAATCCCAGGTCATTTCATGCCTTGCTCAATCACAGGTCACTTCAGGTTGATTTCAATCACAGGTCAATTAATGCCTCGGTCAATCACAGGTCACTGCATGTCGTGATCAATCGCAGGTCACTTCATGCCGAGGTCAAACACAGGTCAATTCATGTTGAGGTCAATCACAGGTCACATCAAGACTTGGACAGTCACAGGTCACTTCATGCCTCGGTCAATCCCAGGTCACTTCATGCCTCGGTCAATCCCAGGTCACTTCATGCCTCGGTCAATCACAGGTCACTTCAGGTTGAGGTCAATCACAGGTCACTTCATGCCTCGGTCAATCACAGGTCACTTCAGGTTGAGGTCAATCACAGGTCACTTCATGCCTCGGTCAATCACAGGTCACTTCAGGTTGAGGTCAATCACAGGTCACTTCATGCCTCGGTCAATCACAGGTCACTTCACGCATCGGTCAATCACAGGTCACTTCAGGTTGTGGTCAATCACAGGTCACTTCATGTCAAGTTCAAACACAGGTCATTTCATGCCTCGGTCAATCACAGGTCACTTCATGTGGAGGTCAATCACAGGTCACTTCATGTGGAGGTCAATCACAGGTCACATCATGTCAAGGTCAATCACAACTTACTTAAGGTTGAGGTCAATCACAGGTCGCTTATGGTTGAGGTCAATCACAGGTCACCATGTCAAGGCCAATCACAGCATACTTCAGGTTGAGGTCAATCACAGGTCACTTCTTTTCCAGGTCAATCACAGGTCACTTCATGCCTCGGTCAATCACAGGTCACTTCAGGATGTGGTCAATCAGAGGTCACTCCATTTCAAGGTCAATCACAGGTCACTTCATGCCTTGGTCAATCACAGGCCACTACACGTGGAGGTCAATCACAGGTCAATTAACATTGAGGTCAATCACAGGTCACATCATGTCATGGTCAATCACTGGTTACGTCAGGTTGGGGTCAATCACAGGTCACTTCATGTCGAGGTCTGTCACAGGTCACTCCATTTCGAGGTCAATCACAGGTCACTTCTTTTTGAGATCAACCGCAGGTCATTTCCTGCCTCGGTCAATCACAGGTCATTTCCTGTCGATGCCAATTACAAGTCACTTCATGTCGAGGTCAATCGCAGGTCACTTCATGCCTCGGTCAATCACAGCTCACTTCCTGTCGATGTCAATTACAGTTCACTTCAGGTCGAGGTCAATCACAGGTCACTTCATGCCTCGGTAAATCGCAGGTCATTTCATGCCTCGGTCCATCACAGGTCACTTCCTGTTGATGTCAAATTACATGTCACTTCAGGTTGATGTCAATCACACATCACTTCATGCCTTGGGCAATCACAGGTCACTTCATGACGAGGTCAATCACAGGTCACTTCATGCCTCAGTCAATCACAGGTCACTTCATGTTGAGGTCAATCAAACATCACTTCATGTCGAGGTCAATCACAGGTCACTTCATGTCAAGGTCAATCACAGGTCACTTCATGCCTTGGACAATCACAGGTCACTTCATGTTGAGGCCAATCTCAGGTCACTTCATGCATTGTACAATCACAGGTCACTTCATGCCTCAGTCAATCACAGGTCACTTCATGTCGAGGTCAATCAAACATCACTTCATGTCGAGGTCAATCACAGGTCACTTCATGTCAAGGTCAATCACAGGTCACTTCATGCCTTGGTCAATCACAGGTCAATTCATGTTGAGGCCAATCTCAGGTCACTTCATGCATTGTACAATCACAGGTCACTTCATGCCTCAGTCAATCACAGGTCACTTCATGTCGAGGTCAATCAAACATCACTTCATGTCGAGGTCAATCCCAGTTCACTTCATGTCGAGGTCAATCACAGATCACTTCATGCCACGGTAAAGCACAGGTCACTTCATTTTGAGGCCAATCTCAGGTCACTTCATGCCTCGGTCAATTACAGGTCTCTTCATGTCGAGGTCAATCACAGGTCACAACTTGCCTCGGTCAATCACAGGTCACTTCATGCCTCGGCCAATCACAGGTCACTTCATGTTGAGGCCAACCTCAGGTCACTTCATGGTGAGGTCAATCACAGGTCACTTCATGATGAGGTCAATCACAGGTCAATTCATGCCTCGGTCAATCACAGTTCACTTCATGTCGAGGTCAATCACAGGTCACTTCATGCCACGGTCAATCAAAGGTCACTTCATGTTGAGGCCAATCTCAGGTCACTTCATGCCTCGGTCAATTACAGGTCACTTCATGTCGAGGTCAATCACAGGTCACATCATGCCTCTGTCAATCACAGGTCACTTCATGCCTCGGCCAATCACAGGTCACTTCATGTTGAGGCCAATCTCAGGTCACTTCATGCCTCGGTCAATTACAGGTCACTTCATGTCGAGGTCAATCACAGGTCACATCATGCCTCTGTCAATCACAGGTCACTTCATGCCTCGGCCAATCACAGGTCACTTCATGTTGAGGCCAATCTCAGGTCACATCATGCCTTGGTCAATTACAGGTCTCTTCATGTCGAGCTCAATCACAGGTCACTTCATGCCTCGGTCAATCAAAGGTCACTTCATGCTGAGGTCAATCACAGTTCACTACATGCTGAGGTCAATCTCAGGTCACTTCATGCCTCGGTCAATAACAGGTCACTTCATGTTGAGGCCAATCTCAGGTCACTTCATGCATTGTACAATCACAGGTCACTTCATGCCTCAGTCAATCACAGGTCACTTCATGTTGAGGTCAATCAAACATCACTTCATGTCGAGGTCAATCACAGGTCACTTCATGTCAAGGTCAATCACAGGTCACTTCATGCCTTGGACAATCACAGGTCACTTCATGTTGATGTCAATTACAGGTCACTTCATGCCTCGGTCAATCACAGGTCACCTCCTGCCTTGGGAAATTGCAAGTCATTTCATGCCTCGGTCAATCACAGGTCACTTCATGACGAGGTCAATCACAGGGCACTTCATGTCATGGTCAATTACAGGTCACTTCATGCACCGGTCAGTCACAGGTCACTTGATGTCAAGGTCAATCAGAGGTCACATCATGCCTCGGTCAATCACAGGTCACTTCATGCCTCGGCCAATCACAGGTCAATTCATGTTGAGGCCAATCTCAGGTCACTTCATGGCTTGGTCAATTACAAGTCACTTCATGTCGAGGTCAATCACAGGTCACTTCATGCGTCGGTCAGTCACAGGTCACTTGATGTCAAGGTCAATCACAGGTCACTTCATGTTGAGGTCAATCACAGGTCACTTCATACCTCAGTCAAACACAGGTCTCTTCACGTCGAGGTCAATCACAGGTCAGGGCATGCCTCGGTTAAGCATAGGTCATTTCATGTTGAGGCCAATCTCAGCTCACTTCTTGCCTCGGTGGCATAGTGGTTAGCACTGTTGCCTCACAGCGCCAGGGACCCGGGTTCAAATCCGGCCTCGGGTGACTGTCTGTGTGGAGTTTGCACATTCTCCCCGTGTTTGCATGGGTTTCCTCCGGGTGCTCCGGTTTCCTCCCACAGTCCAAAGATGTGTGGGTTAGGTTGATTGGCTATGATAAATTAACCCTTAGTGTTGGGGGGATTAAATACGTGTGGAGAGGGTGGGATATGTGTTGGTGTACGGGTTACGGGGATCGGGTGGGATATGTGTCAGTGCAGGCTCGATGGGCCGAAATGGCCTCTATCTGCACTGTGGGGTTTCTGTGATTCTGTGAATCCCAGGTCACTTCATGCCTTGGTCAATCACAGGTCACTTCATGCCTCGGTCAATCACAGGTCACTTCAGGTTGAGGTCAATCACAGGTCACATCATGTCAAGGTCAATCATAGCTTACTTCAGGTTGGGGTCAATCACAGGTCACTTCATGTCGAGGTCAGTCACAGGTCGCTGCATTTTGAGGTCAATCACAGGTCACTTCATGCCGATGTCAATTACAAGTCACTTCAGGTAGAGGTCAATCGCAGGTCACTTCATGACTTGGACAATCACAGGTAAGTTCATGCCTCGGCAATCCCAGGTCACTTCATGCCTCGGTAATCCCAGGTCACTTCATGCCTCGGTCAATCACAGGTCACTTCATGCCTTTGTCAATCACAGGTCAATTCATGCCTCGGCCAATCACAAGTCACTTCAGGTTGAGGTCAATCACAGGTCACTTCATGTCAAGATCAATCACAGGTCACTTCATGCCTTGGACAATCACAGGTCACTTCATGTGGAGGTCAATCACAGGTCAAATCATGTCAACATCAATCACAGCTTATTTCAGGTTGAGGTCAATCACAGGTCGCTTCAGGTTGAGGTCAATCACAGGTCACATCATGTCAAGGTCAATCACAGCTTACTTCAGGTTGAGGTCAATCAGGTCACTTAATGTCAAGGTCAGTCACAGGTCACTTCATTTCGAGATCAATCACAGGTCACTTCATGTTGAGGTCAATCGCAGGTCATTTCATGCCTCAGTCAATCACAGCTCACTTCCTGTCGCTGTCAATTACAGGTCACTTCAGGTCGAGGTCAATCAAAGGTCACATCATGCCTCGGTCAATCACAGGTCACTTCATGCCTCGGTAAATCGCAGGTCATTTCATGCCTCTGTCAATTACAGGTCACTTCCTGTCGATGACAATTACAGGTCATTTCAGGTTGAGGTCAATCACACGTCAATTCACGCCTCGGTCCATCCCAGGTCACTTCATGATGAGTTCAATCACAGGTCATTTCATGACGAGTTCAATCACAGGTCACTTTATGTCGAGATCAATTACAGGTCACTTCATGCCTTGGTCAGTCACAGGTCACTTGATGTCGAGTTCAATCACAGGTCATTTCATGTTGAGGTCAATCACAGGTCACTTCATACCTCGGTCAATCACAGATCACTTCATGTCGAGGTCAATTACAGGTCACTTCATGCCTTGTTCAATCACAGCTCAATTCATGCCTCGGTCAAACACAGTTCACTTCATGTCGAGATCAATCACAGGTAACTTCATGCCACGGCCAAGCACAGGTCACTTCATGTTGAGGCCAATCTCAGGTCACTTCAGGCCTCGGTCAATTACAGGTCACTTCATGTCGAGGTGAATCACAGGTCACTTCATGCCTCAGTCAATCAAAGGTCACTTCAAGCCTCGACCAATCACAGGTCACTTCATGTTGAGGCCAATCTCAAGTCACTTCATGCCTCGTTCAATTACAGGTCACTTCATGCCTTGGACAATCACAGGTCAATTCATGTCAATGTCAATTACAGGTCACTTCATGTCGAGGTCAATCACAGGTAACTTCATGCCACGGCCAAGCACAGGTCACTTCATGTTGAGGCCAATCTCAGGTCACTTCAGGCCTCGGTCAATTACAGGTCACTTCATGTCGAGGTGAATCACAGGTCACTTCATGCCTCAGTCAATCAAAGGTCACTTCAAGCCTCGACCAATCACAGGTCACTTCATGTTGAGGCCAATCTCAAGTCACTTCATGCCTCGTTCAATTACAGGTCACTTCATGCCTTGGACAATCACAGGTCAATTCATGTCAATGTCAATTACAGGTCACTTCATGTCGAGGTCAATCACAGGTCACTTCATGCTGAGGTCAATTACACATCACTTCATGTCGAGGTCAATCATAGGTCACTTCATGCTGAGGTCAATTACACATCACTTCATGTCGAGGTCAATCACAGGTCACTTCAAGATGAGGCCAATCACAGGTCACTTCATGCCTTGGACAATCACAGGTCACTTCATGCCTCGGTCAATAACAGATCACTTAATGTTGAGGTCAGTCACAGGTCACTTCATGCCGAGGTCAATCACACGTCACTTCATGTCGAGGTCAATCACAGGTCACATCATGTCAAGGTCAATCACAGCTTACTTCATGTTGAGGTCAATCATAGGTCAATTCATTTTGAGGTCAATCACAGGTCACTTCATGTTGAGGTAAATCGCAGGTCATTTCATGCCTTGGTTAATCACAGCTCACTTCCTGTCAATGTCAATTACAGGTCACTTCAGGTCGAGGTCAATCACAGGTCACTTCAAGCCTTGGTCAATCACAGGTCACTTCATGCCTCGGTAAATCGCAGGTCATTTCATGCCTCGGTCAATCACAGGTCACTTCCTGTTGATGTCACTTCAGGTTGAGGTCAATCACACGTCACTTCATGCCTCGGGCAATCACAGGTCACTTCATGATGAGGTCAATCACAGGTCACTTCATGCCTTGGACAATCACAGGTCAATTCATGCCTCGGTCAATCACAGTTCACTTCATGTCAAGGTCAATCACAGGTCTCTTCATGCCATGGTCAAGCACAGGTCACTTCATGTTGAGGCCAATCTCAGGTCACTTCATGCCTCGGTCAATTACAGGTCATTTCATGCTGAGGTCAATCACAGGTCACATCATACCTCGGTCAATCACAGGTCACTTCATGTTGAGGCCAATCTCAGGTCACGTCATGCCTTGGTCAATCACAGGTCACATCATACCTCGGTCAATGTCAGGTCACTTCATGTCGAGGTCAATCACAGGTCACTTCATGCCTCGGTCAAGCACAGGTCATTTCATGTTGAGGACAATCTCAGCTCACTTCATGCCTCGGTCAATAACAGATCACTTCATGTTGAGGTCAATTACACATCACTTCATGTCGAGGTGAATCACAGGTCACTTCATGCTGAGGTCAATTACACATCACTTCATGTCAAGGTCAATCACAGGTCACTTCTGGATGAGGTGAATCAAAGGTCACTTCATGCCTTGGACAATCACAGGTCAC
Organism: Somniosus microcephalus; assembly: GCF_052327205.1. Lineage (NCBI taxonomy): Eukaryota > Metazoa > Chordata > Chondrichthyes > Squaliformes > Somniosidae > Somniosus > Somniosus microcephalus. Next base: position 174,866,397 of record NC_140998.1, on the reverse strand, counting down.
TTCATGCCTCGGTCAATCGCAGGTCACTTCATGCCTCGGTCAAACTCAGGTCACTTCATACCTTGTGCAAGGACAGGTCATTTCATGTTGAGGTCAATCACAGCTCATTGCATGCCTTGGTCAATTACAATTCAATTCATGTCGAAGTCAATCACAGATCACTTCATGCCTCGGTCAATCGCAGGTCACTTCGTGCCTAGGTCAATCACAGGTCAATTCAAGCTTCTCTCAATCACAGGTCACATCATGCCTCGGTCAATCACAGGTCACTTCATGCCTCGGTCAATCACAGGTCACTTCAGGTTGAGGTCAATCACAGGTCACTTCATGTCAAGGTCAATCAGCTTTAAGTTCCTCGGAGTCCACATCACGGAAGACCTCTCCTGGTCCCTCAACACCTCCTCTCTGGTGAAGAAGGCCCAGCAGCGCCTATATTTCTTGAGGAGGCTGAAGGGATGTAATCTGTCACCCCCGATCCTCTCTAACTTCTACCGCTGCAGTATAGAGAGCATCCTGACAAACTGTATCACGGTATGGTATGGCAGCTGTAGCTCCCATGACCGGAAAGCCCTGCAGCGGGTAGTCAAAACTGCCCAACGCATTACCGGCACCCGGCTACCGACCATAGAACATATATATCAGAAACGCTGCCTACGGAGGGCACGGTCCATCATCAAAGACCCTACCCACCCCAGCCACAGTCTGTTCGCCCTCCTACCATCTGGAAGACGTTACAGATGCATTCGCACCCGTACGACCAGATTTAGGAACAGCTTCTTTCCCAGGGCTGTCATCCTACTGAACTCCACAAATAAACACTAAAGCCTGCACATCTGCCGATGCACTTTATTATGGTCATATTTATGCTAATATATATGTACAAATGTATGTTGAAATGTTAAGTGTCCTAATCCAAATTGTACACTCTTGGGAGCCGCAAGCCTACATTTCATTGTACTGCACTTGTGCACTAACAATGACAATAAAAGTTGATTTGATTTGATTTGATCACAGGTCATTCCAGGCTTTGGTCAATCACAGGTCACTTCATACCTCGGTCAATCGCAGGTCACTTCATGTTGAGTTCAATCACAGGTCACTTTATGCCTCGGTCAAGCACAGGTCACTTGATGTTGAGGTCAATCACAGGTCACTTCATACCTCTGTCAATCACAGGTCAATTCATGCCTCGGTCAATCACAGGTCACTTCAGGTTGAGGTCAATCACAGGTCACTTCATGTCAAGGTCAATCACAGGTCACTTCACGTGGAGGCCAATCACAGGTCACTTAATGTTGGGGTCAATCACAGGTCACTTCATGTTGAGGTCTGTCACAGGTCACTCAATTTCGAGGTCAATCACAGGTCATTTCAGGTTGAGGTCAATCACAGGTCACATCATGTCAAGGTCAGTCACAGCTTACTTCAGGTTCAGGTCAATTCATGTCAAGGTCAGTCACAGGTCACTTCATTTCGAGATCAGTCACAGGTCACATCATGTCGAGGTCAATCGCAGGTCATTTCATGCCTCGGTCAATCACAGCTCACTTACTGTCGATGTCAATTACAGGTCACTTCAGGTCGAGGTCAATCACACGTCACTTCACGCCTCGGTCCATTCCAGGTCACTTCATGACGAGGTCAATCACAGGTCACTTCATGATGAGGTCAATCACAGGTCACTTCAAGTCGAGGTCAATTAAAGTTCACTTCATGCCTTGGTCAGTCACAGGTCACTTGATGTCGAGGTCAATCACAAGTCACTTCATGCCTCAGTCAATCACAGGTCACTTCATGGCTCGGTCAATCACATGTTACTTCAGGCCTCAGTCAATCACAGGTCACTTCATTTCGTGATCAATCACAGGTCACTTCATGTCGAGGTCAATCGCAGGTCACTTCATGCCTCGGTCAATCACAGGTCACTCCATGGTGAGGTCAATCACAGGTCACTACATGCCTCGGTCAATCACAGGTCACTTCATGCCTTGGACAATCACAGGTCACTTCATGCCTCCGTCAAACCCAGGTCATTTCAAGCCTCAGTCAATCCCAGGTCACTTGATGCCTCGGTCTATCACAGGTCACTTCAGGTTGAGGTCAATCACAGGTCACTTCATTCCTTGGTCAATCACAGGTCACTTCATGTGGAGGTCAATCACAGGTCACTTCAGGTTGAGGTCAATCACTGGTCACATCATGTCAAGGTCAATCACAGGTTACTTCAGGTTGGGGTCAATCACAGGTCTCTTCATGTCAAGGTCAATCACAGGTCACTTCATGTCAGTCAATTGCAGGTCTTTTCATGCCTCGGTCAATCACAGGTCACTTCATGCCTCGGTCAATCACAGGTCACTTCATGCCTCGGTCAATCACAGGTCACTTCATACCTTGTGCAAGGACAGGTCATTTCATGTTGAGGTCAATCACAGCTCACTTCATCCCTTGGTCAATTACAGTTCAATTCATGTCGAAGTCAATCACAGGTCACTTCATGCCTCGATCAATCGCAGGTCATTTCGTGCCTAGGTCAATCGCAGGTCACATCATGCCTCGGTCAATCACAGGCCACTTCATGCCTCGGTCAATCACAGGTCACTTCAGGTTGAGGTCAATCACAGGTCACTTCATATCGAGGTCAATCACAGGTCATTCCAGGCTTTGGTCAATCATTGGTCACTTCCTGTCGATGTCAATTACAAGTCATTTCACGTCAAGGTCAATCACAGGTCACTACATGCCTTGGACAATCACAGGTCACTTCATGCCTCGGTCAATAACAGATCACTTAATGTTGAGGTCAATCACAGGTCACTTCATGCCGAGGTCAATCACACGTCACTTCATGTCGAGGTCAATCACAGGTCACATCATGTCAAGGTCAATCACAGCTTACTTCATGTTGAGGTCAATCATAGGTCAATTCATTTTGAGGTCAATCACAGGTCACTTCATGCCTCGGTCAATCACAGGCCACTTCATGCCTCGGTCAATCACAGGTCACTTCAGGTTGAGGTCAATCACAGGTCACTTCATATCGAGGTCAATCACAGGTCATTCCAGGCTTTGGTCAATCACTGGTCACTTCCTGTCGATGTCAATTACAAGTCATTTCACGTCAAGGTCAATCACAGGTCACTACATGCCTCGGTCAATTGCAGGTCACTTCATGCCTCGTTCAATCACAGGTCACTTCATGCCTCGGTAAATTGCAGGTCACTTCTTGCCTCGGTTAATCACAGGTCACTTCATGCCTCAGGCAATCACAGGTCACTTCATGTTGTGGTCAATCACAGGTCACTTCATGCCTTGGTCAATTACAGGTCACTTCAAGTGGAGGCCAATCACAGGTCACTTAATGTTGGGGTCAATCACAGGTCACTTCATGTTGAGGTCTGTCACAGGTCACTCAATTTCGAGGTCAATCACAGGTCATTTCAGGTTGAGGTCAATCACAGGTCACATCATGTCAAGGTCAGTCACAGCTTACTTCAGGTTCAGGTCAATTCATATCAAGGTCAGTCACAGGTCACTTCATTTCGAGATCAGTCACAGGTCACATCATGTCGAGGTCAATCGCAGGTCATTTCATGCCTCGGTCAATCACAGCTCACTTACTGTCGATGTCAATTACAGGTCACTTCAGGTCGAGGTCAATCACATGTCACTTCACGCCTCGGTCCATTCCAGGTCACTTCATGACGAGGTCAATCACAGGTCACTTCATGATGAGGTCAATCACAGGTCACTTCAAGTCAAGGTCAATTAAAGTTCACTTCATGCCTTGGTCAGTCACAGGTCACTTGATGTCGAGGTCAATCACAAGTCACTTCATGCCTCAGTCAATCACAGGTCACTTCATGGCTCGGTCAATCACATGTTACTTCAGGCCTCAGTCAATCACAGGTCACTTCATTTCGTGATCAATCACAGGTCACTTCATGTCGAGGTCAATCGCAGGTCACTTCATGCCTCGGTCAATCACAGGTCACTCCATGGTGAGGTCAATCACAGGTCACTACATGCCACGGTCAATCACAGGTCACTTCATGCCTTGGACAATCACAGGTCACTTCATGCCTCCGTCAAACCCAGGTCATTTCAAGCCTCGGTCAATCCCAGGTCACTTGATGCCTCGGTCTATCACAGGTCACTTCATGCCTCGGTCAATCACAGGTCACTTCATGCCTCGGTCAATCACAGGTCACTTCATACCTTGTGCAAGGACAGGTCATTTCATGTTGAGGTCAATCACAGCTCACTTCATCCCTTGGTCAATTACAGTTCAATTCATGTCGAAGTCAATCACAGGTCACTTCATGCCTCGGTCAATCGCAGGTCATTTCGTGCCTAGGTCAATCGCAGGTCACATCATGCCTCGGTCAATCACAGGCCACTTCATGCCTCGGTCAATCACAGGTCACTTCAGGTTGAGGTCAATCACAGGTCACTTCATATCGAGGTCAATCACAGGTCATTCCAGGCTTTGGTCAATCACTGGTCACTTCCTGTCGATGTCAATTACAAGTCATTTCACGTCAAGGTCAATCACAGGTCACTACATGCCTTGGACAATCACAGGTCACTTCATGCCTCGGTCAATAACAGATCACTTAATGTTGAGGTCAATCACAGGTCACTTCATGCCGAGGTCAATCACACGTCACTTCATGTCGAGGTCAATCACAGGTCACATCATGTCAAGGTCAATCACAGCTTACTTCATGTTGAGGTCAATCATAGGTCAATTCATTTTGAGGTCAATCACAGGTCACTTCATGCCTCGGTCAATCACAGGCCACTTCATGCCTCGGTCAATCACAGGTCACTTCAGGTTGAGGTCAATCACAGGTCACTTCATATCGAGGTCAATCACAGGTCATTCCAGGCTTTGGTCAATCACTGGTCACTTCCTGTCGATGTCAATTACAAGTCATTTCACGTCAAGGTCAATCACAGGTCACTACATGCCTCGGTCAATTGCAGGTCACTTCATGCCTCGTTCAATCACAGGTCACTTCATGCCTCGGTAAATTGCAGGTCACTTCTTGCCTCGGTTAATCACAGGTCACTTCATGCCTCAGGCAATCACAGGTCACTTCATGTTGTGGTCAATCACAGGTCACTTCATGCCTTGGTCAATTACAGTTAACTTCATGTCGAGGTCAATCACAGGTCACTTCGTGCCTCGGACAATCACAGGTCACTTCAAGTGGAGGCCAATCACAGGTCACTTAATGTTGGGGTCAATCACAGGTCACTTCATGTTGAGGTCTGTCACAGGTCACTCAATTTCGAGGTCAATCACAGGTCATTTCAGGTTGAGGTCAATCACAGGTCACATCATGTCAAGGTCAGTCACAGCTTACTTCAGGTTCAGGTCAATTCATATCAAGGTCAGTCACAGGTCACTTCATTTCGAGATCAGTCACAGGTCACATCATGTCGAGGTCAATCGCAGGTCATTTCATGCCTCGGTCAATCACAGCTCACTTACTGTCGATGTCAATTACAGGTCACTTCAGGTCGAGGTCAATCACACGTCACTTCACGCCTCGGTCCATTCCAGGTCACTTCATGACGAGGTCAATCACAGGTCACTTCATGATGAGGTCAATCACAGGTCACTTCAAGTCGAGGTCAATTAAAGTTCACTTCATGCCTTGGTCAGTCACAGGTCACTTGATGTCGAGGTCAATCACAAGTCACTTCATGCCTCAGTCAATCACAGGTCACTTCATGGCTCGGTCAATCACATGTTACTTCAGGCCTCAGTCAATCACAGGTCACTTCATTTCGTGATCAATCACAGGTCACTTCATGTCGAGGTCAATCGCAGGTCACTTCATGCCTCGGTCAATCACAGGTCACTCCATGGTGAGGTCAATCACAGGTCACTACATGCCACGGTCAATCACAGGTCACTTCATGCCTTGGACAATCACAGGTCACTTCATGCCTCCGTCAAACCCAGGTCATTTCAAGCCTCGGTCAATCCCAGGTCACTTGATGCCTCGGTCTATCACAGGTCACTTCATGCCTCAATCAATCACAGGTCACTTCAGGTTGAGGTCAATCACAGGTCACTTCATTCCTTGGTCAATCACAGGTCACTTCATGTGGAGGTCAATCACAGGTCACTTCAGGTTGAGGTCAATCACAGGTCACTTCATATCGAGGTCAATCACAGGTCATTCCAGGCTTTGGTCAATCACTGGTCACTTCCTGTCGATGTCAATTACAAGTCATTTCACGTCAAGGTCAATCACAGGTCACTACATGCCTCGGTCAATTGCAGGTCACTTCATGCCTCGTTCAATCACAGGTCACTTCATGCCTCGGTAAATTGCAGGTCACTTCTTGCCTCGGTTAATCACAGGTCACTTCATGCCTCAGGCAATCACAGGTCACTTCATGTTGTGGTCAATCACAGGTCACTTCATGCCTTGGTCAATTACAGTTAACTTCATGTCGAGGTCAATCACAGGTCACTTCGTGCCTCGGACAATCACAGGTCACTTCATGTGGAGGTCAATCACAGGTCACTTCATGTTGAGATCAATCACAGGGCACTTCATGCCTCGGTGAATCCCAGGTCACTTCATGCCTCAGTAAATCGCAGGTCACTTCAAGCCGCGATCAATCGCAGGTCACTTCCTGTCGATGTCAATTACATATTACTTCAGGTTGAGGTCAATCACATGTCACTTCATGCCTCGGGCAATCACAGGTCACTTCATGTCGAGATCAATCACAGGTCACTTCATGCCGCGGTCAATCACAGGTCACTTCCTGCCTCAGTCAGTCGCAGGTCTCTTCATGCCTCATTCAATCGCAGGTCACTACATGTTGAGGTCAATCACAGGTCACTTCATGCCTCGGTCAATCGCAGGTCACTTCATGCCTCGGTCAATCACAGGTCACTTCATGCCTCGGTCAGTCACAGGTCACTTCATGTTGAGGCCAATCTCAGGTCACTTCACCCCTCGGTCAATCACAGGTCACTTCATGCCTTGGACAATCACTGGTCACTTCATGCCTTGATCAATCACAGGTCACTTCATGCCTCGGTCAATCACAGGTCACTTCATGCCAAGGTCAATCACACATCAATTCATGTCGAAGTCAATCACAGGTCACTTTATGCCTCGGTCAATCGCAGGTCACTTTATGCCTTGGTCAATCGCAGGTCACTTCATGTCGAGGTCAATCGCAGGTCACTTCATGCCTCGGTCAATCACAGGTCATTTCATGCCTCGGTCAATCACAGGCCACTTCATGCGTCGGTCAATCACAGGTCACTTCATGTCGAGGTCAATCACAGGTCACTTCATGCCTCGGTCAAGCACAGGTCACTTCAGTTTATTAATGGATGTTTTCAGATTGATCTGGAGCCAGATGTTTATAAGATCCCGGAGATCTTTAAGCTACTCTCACCTGCTGGAAGTAATCCGAATGAAACTGAGATGTTTACTGCAAAAAGATGGTGTGACCTTAAAAAAATGCCTGACTGAACAGAGCTTTGCCTTAGCAGCAGAATAATACATTGTGCGTGACATGGTATAAAGCTTCTGTATCATCTGACTGACTGTGCACAGTATTATGTGGGATCTGTGGTCACTACTGTCTGAGATAGTACATTGCCACATTAAGCGCTTCACCCAAGGGTAAAGCTCCTAATTAATGTTTATTTTCTCCATAATTATGATCCACTATTGGAATCACAGGAATGTGCTCATTTGGAACACATAACTTCTGAGATTATGATTTAATTGACAGGTCATTAGTCAGGCAGAAATATGGGCATTCTTTCACTTTTCATGAAAAAATAATGATGGCACTCAGCTGGTTTAGCCATTCATCATCAGAGCTGGCTGGACCACATCAAGCAGTGTCGGGTCCGGCTTTCCTCGGCCAGAACTGCTCACTATTCCAGGATCATCCTGGAATGCAAAGATAACCACCGACTTCTCTTCTCCACTGCAAACCATCTTCTTAAACCTCTCTCCCCTGTCCCCTCTACCCTCATCTCCAACAACAAGTGCGAGGAGCTCATGGACTTCTTTGTCTCTAAGATTGAGACATCTGTTCAGCTGCCTTTGCCATTTCCATCCCTTCCCTTTGCCCACTGGGCCAAAATTCCTCTAAGGATCTCCCCTGCCCAAGTGCTGAACTTGCATCTTTCTCTACTTTCTCTCCTATCTCCCCTCATGCCCTCTCCGAGTTTATCTTTTCCATGAGACCCACCTCCTGCACCCTCAACCCTATTCCCACCAAACTGATGACCACCCAAATTCCCTTCTTTGCTCACGTTAGCTGATATTGTTAACGGTTCCTTCTCCTGAGTTCTTGTCCCCCTCCCCTTCAAATCTGCCATCATCAACCCTCTCCTCAAAAAATTACCCTTGACCCCTCTGTCCTTGAAATCTACCACCCCATCTCCAACCTTCCTTTCCTCTCCAAAGTCCTTGAACATGTTGTCGCCTCCCAAATCAGTGCCCAACTTTCCCGCAACTCCATGTTTGAATCCCTCCAATCAGGTTTCCACCTCTGCCACAGTACTGAAACGGCCCTTATCAAAGTCACAAATGAAATCCTTTGTGACTGTGACAATGGAAAACTATCCTGCAGCCTTTCACACGGTTGATCATGCCATCCTCCTCCAATGCCTCTCTGTTATCCAGCTGGGTGGGACTGCACTCACCTGGTTCCATTCTTATCTATCTAATCATAGCCAGAGAATCGCCTGAAATGACTTATCTTCCCGCTCCCAGATCATTACCTCTGGAGTCCCCCAAGGATCTATCCTTGGCTCCTTCCTATTTCTCATCTACATGCTGTCCCTTGGCGACATCATCCATAAACACAACATCAGGTTCCACATGTAAGCTAACGATGCCCAGCTCTACCTCACCACCACTTCTCCCGACCCCTCCACTGCCTTTGATTTGTCAACCTGCTTGTTCGACATCCAGTACTGGATGAACAGAAATTCCCTCCAACTAAATATTGGGAAGACTAAAGCCGTCGGTTAATGTGGAGATGTTCGCTGATGACTGCACATTGTTCAGTGCCATTCGCAACTCTTCAGATAATGAAACAGTCTATGCCCGCATGCAGCAAGACCTGGACGACATTCAGGCTTGGGCTGATAAGTGGCAGGTAACATTCGTGCCACAGAAGTGCCAAGCGATGACTATCTCCAACAAGCGAGAGTCTAACCACCGCCCCTTGACATTCAACGGCATTACCATTGCTGAATCCCCCACCATCAACATCCTGGGGGTCACCATTGACCAGAAACTTAACTGGACCAGCCACATAAATACTGTGGCAACAAGAGCAGCTCAGAGGCTAGGTGTTCTGTGGCAAGTGTCTCAACTCCTGACTCCCCAAAGCCGTTCCACCATCTACACGGCACAAGTTAGGAGTGTGATGGAATACTCTCCACTTGCCGAGTGCAGCTGCAACAACACTCAAGAAACTCGACACCATCCAAGACAAAGCAGCCCACTTGATTGGCACCCCATCTACCACCTCCCTCCACCACCAGCACACCATGGCTGCAGTGTGTACCATCTACAAGATGCACTGCAGCAACTCGCCAAGGCTTCTTCGCCAGCACCTCCCAAACCCGCGACCTCTACCACCTAGAAGGACAAGGGCAGCAGGCGCATGGGAACACCACCACCTCCAAGTTCCCCTCCAAGTCACACACCATCCTGACTTGGAAGTATATCGCCGTTCCTTCATCGTCGCTGGGTCAAAATCCTGGAACTCCCTGCCTAACAGCACTGTGGGAGTACCTTCACCACACATACTGCAGCGGTTCAAGAAAGCGGCTCACCACCACCTTCTCATGGGCAATTAGGGATGGGCATTAAATGCTGGCCTTGCCAGCGATGCCCAAATACCATGAATGAATTTTTTTAAAATCACAAACTGCGTTCTCTAGCCATCGATTCCAGTCCCATCCGTGGCCACTTTCTGAGGCTGAACCAGTCTGATCGCAATTTTAATGTCCTATCTGACCCTGAAATGAGCTTCCGAACCCATATCCTCTCCATCACCAACGCTGCCTACTTCCACCTCTGTATCATCGCCCATCTCTGCCCCTTCCTCACCTCATCTGCTGGTGAAGCCCTCATCCATGCCTTTGTTACCCCTAGGCTTGACTATTTCAATTACCTCCTGCCTGGCATTGGAGAGTGGTCATCTCAAGGTTAAGGAGGGTGGAAGAGAATAGTTGATAGTTGGGAGTAATTGCAGGGCAGGAATCTCACAGAGGGATGCTCGCACCAAGTCCCTTTCACCCATCACCCCTGTGCTCAATGAACTACATTGGATCATGGTCTGGCAACACCTCGATTTTAATATTCTCATCCTCGTGTTCAAATCCCTCCATGGCCTCGTCCCTCCCTAGCTCTGTAACCTCCTCCAGCCCTGCAACTGGATCCTTGACTTCCGTCATCCCACCATTGGCGGTCGTGCAGTCAGCTGTCTAGGCCCCAAGGTCTGAAATTCCCTCCCTAAGCCTCTCTACCACTCTCTCCTCCTTAAAGACCTTCCTTAAACCCTTTGGTCTCAATTTTCCTGGAGCCGTCAGGCGGGGTTTCAGGCGTGTGGGGGGAGGGGGGGGGAAATCACAAAAATAGGGGGTCGTGACTGTAAAGTCTGCGCCTCAATAATACACGGACTTTGGGAGAACAGTTTAACAGGTACTTTACTGAACAGGAGGGTACTCTTTTGTTTGGACCCAAAAAAAACCCAAAACAAATTGGACTGTAAATTAACAAAAGCTCAACTAAAACTTAACAAATCAAATTAAAATTTGGTTTTCCGGGTTGATGATGCACTCCAGTCCCCGCGGCACCCACCGGTCGCAGAAATACTCAAGCGTGTCGGTGGACACCGCGTGCTCCATCTCCAGGGTCACCCGGGCGCGAAAGAGAGGCAGGCAATCCGGCCGGACGACCCCCTCGACCGCCCACTGCCTGGACCAATTGATGGCTCTTTTAGCCAGGCCCAGGAGCAGGCCTACAAGGAGGTCCTCCAACCTGCCCGCTCCCCTCCGCACCCGGTGACCGTAGATCAAGAGCGTGGGACTGAAGTGCAAACAAAAATCGAGGAGCAGCCCCTTCAAGTAGTTAAAGAGGGGCTGCAACCTCTCACACTCGACATAAACGTGAAACACGGACTCCTCCAGGCCGCAAAAAATGCAGGCGGCCTGGGAGTCCGTGAACCTACTTAAAACCATATTGCACGGGACCGCTCCGTGCAACACCCTCCAGGCCAAGTCCCCGATGGAACAAGGGAGGACTCCCGCATAGAGAGCCCTCCATTGGGGACCTCCGCCTCCGCCGGTCGGCAAGACGCCACGCCAAGGTGTGTCCGGACAGCAGACGAAGATGGCAAAGTGGAGAGTGTGCAGGAGCAGCCCGTACAGGAAACCCCTCCGCGCGGAATGAAAAGGCACGGAGGGTATTTCCTCGAGACGGCTCGAGTTGTGAGGCGCCGGTTCCTGAGGGGAGTTTCGGGGCCGGGCACTGATGAGGAATTCCGTCCGAACGGGGGTAAGCTCGGACGGGATCACCCCACGTGCTTCAGCCACCTCGATACACCTAGTGGAGTCGGGGCCCCGTGCCACTTTCACCGACTCGATGGCTTCGACCGCAAGCCGGATGTTAGCCCAGGACAGGCGCCGCGCCAGCTCCTCCGGCGCCATCCAGCCCGCTCCTCCGCCATCGAGCAGGTCCCTGACTCTGGTCACCTTGCCAGGCACAGCCCTGCCCTCTGCCAGCCGCCCGAACCCGCGGTCGTGGAGGTGCGGATTCCTGAGCAGTGGCTCCCGAAGGAGAGCCGCCGCTCCACCTGGAAGCGACGTAGTCCCAAACCCATAGTAGTTCCTGGTAGAAGACAGGCAGCTCCCGCAGGCCGGCACGCCTGCCTCCCACTTTCACAAACAGGAGCTGCGTGTCATAATTGAGGCCGTGCAGCTGGCGGAAGAAATACGTCGCCAGCGCACACCATCTCGGAGGACGGAAAGTTGCAGCCTGGGTGCAAAGGCACACCAGCGCCTGACCGCCCTCCCTAAGCGGGAGACACAGAACCGCGGCAGAGACCCAGTGCTTCCTTTTGTCCCAGAAGAAGTCGATGAGCTTCTTTTGCATTTTGGCGACAAACGCAGGGGGAGGGATCAAAGTGACCAACCAGTACCACAACATGGCGGCCACCAGCTGGTTTATGACCAGCGCTCGACCCCTGTAGGACAACACTCGGAGCAGTCCTGTCCAGCGTCCTAGGCGAGCGGTGACTTTGGCCTCCAGCTCTTGCCAGTTCGCCGGCCAGGCGTCCTCGGCAGGGCTAAGGTAGACTCCCAAATAGAGGAGGTGCGTGGTGCTCCAGGCGAAAGGCCTGAACTCCTCCGGCAGGGAGTCCACCCGCCACTGACCCAACAGGAGTCCGGAACATTTCTCCCAGTTGATCTTGGCGGAGGATGCGTCCGAGTAAATCTGCTGGCATTCCCGCATCCTCCGCAAGTCAGCGGGATCCGTGACCGTGAGGAGCACGACATCGGCGTAAGCCGAGAGGACCACCTCCACGCCCGGCCCTTGCAGAGCCAGTCCCGTCAACCTCTTCCGCAAGAGGCGCAGGAATGGCTCCAAGCAAACGGCGTATAACATGGGGCATCCCTGACGCAACCCCCTCCCGAAGCGAAGGGAAACCGTCAAGGACCCGTTAACTTTAATCAGAGACTCCGCGGCGGCGTACAGAAGTCAGATCCGGGCGATGAAATGCGTCCCGAACCCGAATGCGCGCAGAGTACCGAAGAGATACTCGTGATCCACCCTGTCGAATGCCTTCTCCTGATCCAGGGAAAGGAAGGCGACAGACAGACCAGCCCTCTGGGAGTGGTGGACCAGGTCCCGGACCAGATGGATGTTATCGTGGATGGTCCGGCCCAGGACCGTGTAGGACTGGTCGGGGTGGATCATGTGGGCCAGCACGGTGCCAAGGCGAGCAGACATGGCCCTGGCAAAGATTTTATAGTCCGTGCTGAGGAGGGAGACCGGGCGCCAGTTTTAAGGAGGCGGAGATCGCCCTTCTTAGGCAGCAGGACAATGACCGCCCTGCGCCAAGAGAGGGGCATCTCCCCGGTCGCCAAACTTTCCCCCAGGACCCACGCGTAGTCGCCCCCCAAGACGTCCCAGAACGCCCTGTGGAACTCCATGGTCAGCCTGTCCAGCCCCGGGACTTTCCCCTGGAGAGCTGGTGGAGGGCGCCGGTCTGCTCCGCCAGGCTTAGCGGAGCATCCAATTTTTCGGCGTCCTCTGGGCTGACCTTCGGCAGGTCCTCCCACAAAACTCTGCGCGCATCCTCGCTGGACGGATCCGGAGAGAACAGAGCCCCGTAATAGGCACGGGTCTCCGCGCTGATTCCCTCCGGATCTGAGACCAGAGATCCGTCGTCGGCCAGCAGCCCCAAGAGCTGCTTACGGACCCCCCGTCTTTTTTCCAGCGAGTAGAAGAAGGGGGAGCCGCGGTCCAGGTCCCGCAGGAGCTGGATCCGCGACCTCACGTACGCGCCTCGGACCCGACGAGATGCAGGTCTTTCAGCGCGCCCTTCTTCTCTTTGTACACCTTCCGCAGGGCCGGGTCCTCAACGACCTGACCGAGACGGGACTCCAGGTCGAGCACGTCCTTCTCCAACCGCCCGACCCGGGCCTCCCGCCTCTTCGTCGACCCCTTCGCGTACTCCTGACAGAAGAGACGGATGTGAGCCTTGCCCACATCCCACCATAGCCTCAAGGAGGGGAAGCCCCCCCGCTTCCTACTCCAGTCGGCCCAGAACCGACGAAACGAATCCCGGAACCACGCGTCCTCCAGCAGCAGGTTGTCAAAATGCCAGTACGCGGACCCGCCCCCGCGCACGCAGCGGAGCGAGCTCCGCCCACACCAGGTGGTGGTCCGTGCACGGCACCGGCTGCATGGAAGCTGCCAGAACGCAGGAGACATACGCCCGGGAAATGTAGAGGTGGTCGATTCTGGACCTTCCTCCCCCAGACCTCACGCTAGTGAAGGCGCTGGAGTTGGGGTGGAGATTTCACCAGACGTCCACCAAGTCGAAGGACCCGACCAGGTCCCTCAACTTCTCCATCGCCGCCGGGCTTCGCGGGGGACCCGAACGGTCCCTTGCCTCGAGGGTGCAGTTAATATCCCCCCCCGAGGATGACGCACTCGCCCACGTCGACGGAGCCCAAAAGAGCGGACACTTCTTCGAAGAAGCGCACTTGCTGCACACCGGTCTGAGGCACGTACACGTTCACGAGATGGAGCGGCACGCCCCCCAGGCGAACAGTGACCTGGAGCAAGCGGCCCGGCACGTGCTCCTTGACCCCCAAGATCTCCGGCTGAAAATGCGGGGCCAGCAAGATAACCACCCCGCTGGAATTGTTGGAGAGGTGACTCATGCTGACCCCTCCTTGCCACTCCAGGAGCCACGTGGCTTCGTCTCCCGGAACGGTGTGGGTTTCTTGCAGGAAGCACAACGCATACTTCCCGTCCCGAAGGACCGAGAAGTTGTTGAATCTGCGGCGCGCCTCCCTGCTGCCATTTATGTTGAGGCTGGCTGTGGTTATCTTCATGTCAGAAGCATAGTGCAACCTCTACCTACACCTAACGGGGGGAGGAAGCGCAGCCGCTTGTCAGCCGCCACTTCCTCAGCAGCCCAGTGAGGAACGTTCTGAGCCGACGCATCTCGAGCGGGTTCACACCCTCGTCCGCGCCCATGATCTTAACGGTGGCGCGGACGGACACGATGAGCAGTGCCAGCTCCGACCACCTGTCGAGGGCCAGCCGGACCTTATTGTGCCGACACAGGCACGTGGCCATAAAATCCCGGAGTTCCCTTACGGGAATGAGGGGAGACTCGGCAAGGGGCACGAGGTCATCCATCGCCTCGGCAAGTGGCACGAGGTCATCCATCGCTTCGTCGGCGCTGGAGTCCGAGTCTTCCTCCGTGCCCATCACCGAGTCCCCATCCTCCTTCAGGGGGTCATCACCAGCGGCCAACACGTCCGTTGCACAGTGCACAGTGAACGGCTCGGCCGCACCAGCCAGCCCCGCCTCCGCCCGGATCCCACCCCCAGGATCAGCGGCCGAGGACTCCTCCCTGGGCTCCTCTAGGGGCGCTGGGCCAGAAGACGGCGGCGGTTCAGAGCTCCCCTCCGCCCCAGACACCAGAACGACCGGAGAAACCGGGGAGAGAACAATTCCCAGCTCCTCCAGTACGTCCGGCACCAGAGACGCAGCCAGGGGGCCATCCTCCTCCCCGCCACCAACCTCCGACCCAGCGGATGGGGTGTTTTGAATTAAACCCTCTACCAGGTCGAGCAGCCCCTGGGAGATGTCCGGGTCGCATTGGGCGAGCTCATTTTCCTCGAGCTCGCCCGACCCAGACCCCAGGCCGCCCGACCCGGCGAGGGGTAACGGCACCAATAAAATGTCAGTAGCCGCGGGTTGTTGCGCGACCCCCCCCACGGGCAGTGCCTCGTCCCCATCCCCGGGAGGCACGTACTGGACAGACACATCTGCCTCAGCCTCCCGAGGGACAGGCGACCCCTGCCGATCGCTGGTGATGACGACAGCGGGGGGGGGGGGGCGCAGTACCCGCGGCAGGCGACGACTCCCCCTGCTCGGAGGGACCTTGCTCCTCCCGGTCCTCCTCCTCTTCCAGGGGGTCGCGCCTTCTTTTTAGCACGGAGGGAGCGAGGGAGACCTCCATGTCTGCAGAGGCCTCCTCCTCTGCTCCCTCTGGTGGAGCAGGTTTGTCGGGTTCCTCGGGCCCGAGCCCGGCCGCAGGTATTGGCGTTACCGCTACGGCGGTTGCGGCCACAGGCTCGGGCACGAGGCCCCTCCCGCTCGCGTCTGCCCCGATGAACTCCACGAGGAGCGCAGGTGTAAGGGGCGCAAGGGGCAAGGGCTGGCCCTCCACGGGGGGACCCGCCCTAAGGTGTTTAGTTTTTTGCCGCGCCTTCTTTCCGGCCAGACGCACTCCCTCCTCTCTGCCGGAGGCCTTGGTGGCATCGGCCCCCGACGTCGACCACGCATCAGATGTTCCCGACGTGCGGGCAGATCCGGGGGGAGGAGCGGCGGCGGCGCCAGCCTCGGCCGCACGAGATGATCTGGTGGCCTTGGAGGCAGGGCAGTTTTTCCGGATGTGCCCCACCTCCTTGCAGGCGTGGCACCGCACACCATCCGACGTCCAGAAGACGCGATAGGCGGTCCCCTCGTGGTGGACGACGAACGCCCCGTCGGTGTCCTCCTCCCGTGCCAGCTGGATAAACAGCTGGCGCCGGAAGGAAAAGACGTGGCGAAGGCTGGCCTCCCGGAAGCCGAGCGGGATGGGTGTGACCCCCAACCACACCTCAAGTCACAGGCCTGAAGGTGTTAATGGCCTCAGGTAGTTTTTGGTCCTCTATTGAGCAGAGGGAGCTGTTTAAAATGAAGGCACACCTCTCCCCTTATTGATTGAAATTGGGAAAGGGGCCTTCTCCCCTCTGCTCAATATGCAATTAATCAATAAAGATGAAATTGAAGTGCCTCAGAGAAAGAGGCAGAGAGAGACAAAGAGAGAGAGAGAGGGGGGGTGGGAAGGAGGGAGGCCGCAAGGGCAGGGTTGCCACTCAGGACGGTGGGTGGGTGGGTGTCGGCAGGGGTGCACTCTCTGATGGAAAAATTAAAGTCTTTGAAGGTGGTCTTCTAGCAGGAGGAGAAGATGTCTTCACCCGGGAAAGCTGGAGATGCCCCAGGCTCAGTCCCACACCATGTATTATGAAATTGGACTTCACCTAGGCAGCTCCAGCTGTCCCAGGTCAGGCAATAGAAGGGGTGCTTATTAGTGGTGTGTGTGGCCTAGTTTTTAGCAAGAGCCACACACACACACACACACACACACCCCTTGATGATCCGGCCCTTTTTTCTTCTTTTCTTCCCCCACCTAAAATACAAAGTCTTTGGGAGAGTGCACCAAATAACACCCACCTGTAGATGTTCAAGGATGATGTTGTTCTTCCCTCCTTCCAAACAGTTGGTGTTGGTTGATGTTTCTCTCCCCTCTCCCCCTCTCCTAGAATGGAGGCCAATTTGGGGAGGCAGTGATAGGAAAGGCCTCTCCCCTGGTTGGTGTTGTTGCTGGCCTCCTTTCTCCTTCTCCTCCTCTGTCCTCTCTCTCCAGGCACCCCAGTTGTTGTGATGATGGTGGAGGTGGAGGTGGTGGTGGTCTTTCATTCTCCTCCTCTTCCTGGTCAGGAGACCACCACCTTCCACTCTCCACTCTCCTGGTCTGGCTGCTCATTCTCCTTGTGTGCTGCTGCACAGCCAGCAATGCTGAGAATGAGGTCTTACAGAGGGTACTCTTTTTGTTTGGACCAAAAAAAACCCAATTGGACTGTAAATAAACAAAAGTTCAACTAAAACTTAACAAATCAAATTAAAATTTGGTTTTCCGGGTTGATAATGCACTCCAGTCCCCGCGGCGCCCACCGGTCACAGAAATACTCAAGCGTGTCGGTGGACACCGCATGCTCCATCTCCAGGGTCACCCGGGGGCGAAAGAGAGGCAGGCAATCCGGCCGGACGACCCCCTCGACCGCCCGCTGCCTGGACCAATTGATGGCTCTTTTAGCCAGGCCCAGGAGCAGGCCTACAAGGAGGTCCTCCAACCTGCCCGCTCCCCTCCGCACCCGGTGACCGTAGATCAAGAGCGTGGGACTGAAGTGCAAACAAAAATCGAGGAGCAGCCCCTTCAAGTAGTTAAAGAGGGGCTGCAACCTCTCACACTCGACATAAACGTGAAACACGGACTCCTCCAGGCCGCAAAAAATGCAGGCGGCCTGGGAGTCCGTGAACCTACTTAAAACCTTATTGCATGGGACCGCTCTGTGCAATACCCTCCAGGTCAAGTCCCCGATGGAACAAGGGAGGACTCCCGCGCAGAGAGCCCTCCATTGGGGGCCTCCGCCACCGCCAGTCGGCAAGATGCCACGCCAAGGCGTGTCCGGACGGTAGACAAAGATGGCAAAGTGGAGAGTGTGCAGGAGCAGCCCGTACAGGAAACCCCTCCGCGCGGAATGAAAAGGAACGGAGGGTATTTCCTCGAGACGGCTCAAGTTGTGAGGCGCCGGTTCCTGAAGGGAGTTTCGGGGCCGGGCGCTGATGAGGAATTCCGTCCGAACGGGGGTAAGCTCGGACGGGATCACCCCACGTGCTTGAGCCGCCTCGGTACACCTAGTGGAGTTGGGGCCCAGTGCCGCTTTCACCGATTCGATGGCTTCGACCGCGAGCCGGACGTTGGCCCAGGACAGGTGCCGCGCCAGCTCCTCCAGCGCCATCCAGCCCACTCCTCCGCCATCGAGCCGGTCCCCGACTCTGGTCACCTTGCCAGGCACAGCCCTGCCCTCCGCCAGCCGCCTGAACCCACGGTCGTGGATGTTAAGTATGTGTATTGTATTGAACAATTAACACAAAGACTTAAACGTATAACTCAAACAGGCCTTTACTGGTTGGAGGTAGGGACTGCACATAGGTCTTTACTTCATGCCCACAGGCGGGAACTGAGGGGAATCAGTACCCACAGTACTATTTATACCCCTATGGCCAGGAGTGGTACTGCGTATCACTACGCCCAACAAGTAGTGCAGTCCTGTCCATAGGTTCAAAGTAGCACACATATTACATACACAACATTCCTCCCTTCCTAGCTTTACAGTCATCTCCCCATTTAACATAACGTAATAACATATATACATATATAACTTCAGGTTTACATAACAGAATAACATAAATACATAGATAACTTCATGTCAAAAACAGATCACAGATTCAGTCTCTGCGGAAAACAGTTCACAGATTCAATCTCTGTGGTGTAGTCGGTTCACGTTGCTAGAGTGACTCATTCAATAGTCCTTCCATGGATTTAACAGTTTGAACTTCCGAACTGAATTGGCTCCGTTCGGAGGGACCACGTGTGTGATCTGGTAGAGGTGATAATGGTTCAGATGGGTCATCTTCTGTTTTTACTTTTCCTTTTCTGCTTCTTGGAGACTCTCTGGGCTCCATTGTCAGCTGCCACAGCTGCCAGCTGCATGCGCAGTTCCTCCTTCTCTTCCTCCTGTTTCCGTCGTAGAGCCAGCTTCTCCCGATGTTCCGTAGACTTTTGGTGCTCCTCCATGATTTCTGCACTTTGGGAGTCGAAGTTACAAGCTGGGCAGGACAGGACATCGTAATATTCGGTGTCGTCCTGAGCTAGACCAGTGAGAGGGTCGTCTATTTCCTCCATACCTAGCTGGACGTTAGCCAGCTCTTGTTCCAAATCCAGACATCTTTCCTGAAGAGACTTCTTCATGTGTACCTCTGCATCCAGCTTTTTCTGGGCTTTCAGCAAGTCGTTTACTAGTGACCTCATTTGTGATTTTAATACTTCAACTTCCTTTGGAGATTGATTGATCGGACTATGCAATCCCTCTACCGGAGCAGCTGTTTCAGCGGTCTGTTGTTCTACGTTGACGTGAGTCAGCGTACTTTTGGCATCCAAGGGCTGCTCTGTTGCAGTCATCTCAGTCTGTGTTGCCACCTCAGCTCTTCCAATAACCTTTGAGAGCTCCGAACCCCTTTCGTTTGAATATTGAAGTTCATGTTCAAGTTTTTCCCATTTCAGAGTCCTGTCCTTCAGCATATGCAGGAGTTGGCTGACCGTTAACTCCTCTGACATCAGACGTTTTGTGTGCTCCTGCTCCATTTTCTCCATCAGCTGCTTCTGTTGTCTTTCCAGATTCTCCAACTCTATATCAAAGAACTCTTTCGTTGCATTCAACTCTTGCTCAAAACGGCGAAGCATTTGTTCTAATTGCTGTTGTAGTTTGAAATGGAGTTGAGTTCGAGCCCGGTGTCCCTCAGAAATGGGCACATCAGTAGACTTGCCAGACTCAGAATCCACAGTTAAACTATGTTGTTGTTGCTCAGTGGAATTCTGTGCTGAAACTTTGTCTTTTGCACCTGAGTTGGGCTTACCATCATCCGTTCCAGAGTCTGGGCCGACTATCTTCACCGAGTTCTCACTCGTTATTGTTTGTAGGAAATGCCAGTCCATATTCATTTTCCTAATCCACTCCCGTCCTAGTAGTGGAGGACCTCCTTCAGATATCACATATAAGTCCATTATTTGACTGTCTTCGCCCTTGTGGGCCACTGCAACCTCTATTTTCCCGATGGGGTACACTCTTTGCCCCGTGTATGTTTTCAATATAATCCCCGTATCCTGTAGGGGAATATGTTGGAATAACTTTCCGTAATCTTTCTTATTTATGACCGTCAATGCCGATCCAGTGTCCAATTCCAGTTTTACTTGGACTCCTTCTATCTGAAGAGTGACCCAAATTGTCTGGAGGTCTGCACCCTTACCAGCGTTGAGTACTCTTAAGCTAGCCAGTTCATTACTGCTAGCGTCTGAATCGGACTCCTGTTCGGTCACCTTGTGTACCTTTGCGTATTTTCCTTGCGGTGACTTCTTGTTGCTGGTCTTCTTCCCTGACCTGCATACTCTAGCTATATGTCCAAGCCTACCACAAGTTCTACATTCTTGGTTTTTAAACCAACACTGGTTCTGATCATGCGTTGTCTTTCCACAACGATAACATTTGCCAGAACTCACACCCAATTTGTGTGCACTGAGCTCCGGTGACCGTAGCTGCATTACTGCCGTGCCTCTCGCTGCGGCTTCGTGTGCTGCTGCCATAGTGACCGCCTTCTCAAGCGTCAGCTCATTCTCCTCGAGCAGTCGCTTTTGTGTATCCTGTTTAAATAAACCACACACAAATTTGTCTCGTAGTGCATCTGTCAATCCCGTTCCAAACTGGCAATATTTCGCTAATTTACGCAATTCCAGCAAATATTCAGCATTGCTTTCATGCTGTAGCTGCCTTCTGTCGTAAAATTTAAATCGTTCCGCTAGCATCAGCGGCGTGGGGTTTAGATGATCTTTCAGGACAGTAACAATCTCATCGAACGTCTTATCCGCCGGTTCATCTGGTGATAACAGGTGTTTCAATTGCCCGTACGTCTTCGCACCCATTAAATTTAATAATGTTAGAGCTTTATCTTGGTCACGAATTTTATTGGCCTTACAATAATTTTTTACTCTTTCAACATATATGGCCCAATCTTCGAGGTCACTATCAAAGGTGCTAATATTCCCGTGTTTAGGCATTGTAGATTTGCAATTTCTCAGATTTTATTTTCTTTACTTGTTATCAAAGATGGCGGCTTCCCGCTCTTGCCGTCGTCCTCCGCCCACAAAATGGCGGTTTTCCCGCGCTTGGCGGTCTTCACCCGTCCCCCGACGCCGTCTCCCTTCAGCCCTCGAGTGCGGCCCTTATCTTCGCCGCGATCGATAGCCCGCGCTGTGCACCGCGACTCTCGCACCTTGAGCTTCTGCAGCCGCCGCGCCTTTCAGTCCGAGTGCGGCTCTTATCTTTGGTCCCGATCGCTGGCCCGGCTGCGCCCCTCACTTCAAAGCGGCCCGGCCCTTATCTGCCGATCGCTATCGCCCTACCTCTCTCTCTTCCCCAGTCCTGTCTTTACTCCGGTTCACAAGCTGATGGAGGCTTCAGGGTCCTAATGCCTATCTCTTCCAGTCGCTGGAAGCTGTCAGGATTTCTGCTGCCCTTCAGTTTTGAGTGGGGTGTTGAGGATTGAAACCTCTCTTCAACGTCCTGTCTTTGGACGAAGCCGCCTGGAATAACTGCCGCAGGGTAAGAGCCTGACTCGTCGCCAGTGTTAAGTATGTGTATTGTATTGAACAATTAACACAAAGACTTAAACGTATAACTCAAACAGGCCTTTACTGGTTGGAGGTAGGGACTGCACATAGGTCTTTACTTCATGCCCACAGGCGGGAACTGAGGGGAATCAGTACCCACAGTACTATTTATACCCCTATGGCCAGGAGTGGTACTGCGTATCACTACGCCCAACAAGTAGTGCAGTCCTGTCCATAGGTTCAAAGTAGCACACATATTACATACACAACAGTGGAGGTGCGGATTCCTGAGCAGCGGCTCCCGAAGGAGAGCTGCCGCTCCTGATGGGGGAGAGCTCCGCCTGGAAGCGACGTAGTTCCAAACCCATAGTAGTTCCTGGTAGAAGACAGGCAGCTCCCGCAGGCCGGCACGCCTGCCGCCCAGTTTCGCAAACAGGAGCTGCGTGTCGTAATTGAGGCCGTGCAGCTGGCGGAAGAAAAACGTCGCCAGCGCACACCATCTCGGAGGATTCTCGACGTACAGTTATATCTGCAGTGTCTGAAGACGGAAAGTCGCAGCCTGGGTGCGAAGGCACACCAGCGCCTGACCGCCCTCCCTAAGCGGGAGACACAGAACCGTGGCAGAGACCCAGTGCTTCCTTTTCTCCCAGAAGAAGTCAATTCGCTTCTTCTGCATCTTGGCGACAAACGCAGGGGGAGGGATCAAAGTGACCAACCGGTACCACAACATGGCGGCCACCAGCTGGTTTATGACCAGCGTTTGACCCCTGTAGGACAACACTCGGAGCAGTCCTGTCCAGCGTCCTAGGCTAGCGGTGACTTTGGCCTCCAGCTCTTGCCAGTTCGCCGGCCAGGCATCCTCGGCAGGGCTAAGGTAGACTGCCAAATAGAGGAGGTGCATGGTGCTCCAGGCGAAAGGCCTGAACTCCTCCGGCAGGGAGTCCACCTGCCACTGACCCACCAGGAGTCCGGAACATTTCTCCCAGTTGATCTTGGTGGAGGATGCGTCCGAGTAAATCTGCTGGCATTCCCGCATCCTCCGCAAGTCAGCGGGATCCGTAACCGTGAGGAGCACATCATCGGCGTAAGCCGAGAGGACCACCTCCACGCCTGGCCCTTGCAGAGCCAGTCCCGTCAACCTCTTCCGCAAGAGGCGCAGGAATGGCTCCACGCAAACGGCGTATAACTGACCGGACATGGGGCATCCCTGATGCACCCACCTCCCGAAGCGAAGGGGCGCCGTCAAGGACCCGTTAACTTTAATCAGACACTCCGCGGCGGCGTACAGAAGTCGGATCCAGGTGACGAAATGCGCCCCGAACCCAAATGCGCGCAGAGCCCCGAGAAGATACTCGTGATCCACCCTGTCGAACGCCTTCTCCTGATCCAGGGAAAGGAAGGCGACTGACAGACCAGCCCTCTGGGAGTGGTGGACCAGGTCCCGGACCAGATGGATGTTATCGTGGATGGTCCGGCCCGGGACCGTGTAGGACTGGTCAGGGTGGATCATCAAATCAAATCAAATCAAATCAACTTTTATTGTCATTGTTAGTGCACAAGTGCAGTACAACGAAATGTAGGCTTGCGGCTCCCGAGAGTGTACATTTGGATTAAGACATTTAAACATTCAACATACATTTGGCTTGTAGTATATTAACATAAATATAACCATAATAAAATGCATTGGCAGATGTGCAGGCTTTAGAGTTTATTTGTGGAGTTCAGTAGGATGACAGCCCTGGGAAAGAAGCCGTTCCTAAATCTGGTCGTACGGGTGCGAATGCATCTGTAGCGTCTCCCAGATGGCAGGAGGGCGAACAGACTGTGGCTGGGGTGGGTAGGGTCTTTGATGATGGACCGTGACCTCCGTAGAGAGCGTTTCTGGTATATGTGCTCTATGGTCGGTAGCCGGGTGCTGGTAATGCGTTGGGCAGTTTTGACTACCCGCTGCAGGGCTTTCCGGTCATAGTAGCTACAGCTGCCATACCATACTGTGATACAGTTTGTCAGGATGCTCTCTATCGTGCAGCGGTAAAAGTTAGAGAGGATCAGGGGTGACAGATTACATCCCTTCAGCCTCCTTAGGAAATATAGGCGCTGCTGGGCCTTCTTCACCAGAGAGGAGGTGTTAAGGGACCAGGAGAGGTCTTCCGTGATGTGGACTCCGAGGAACTTAAAGCTGTCCACCATTTCCACCACAGCCCCATTGATGTGGATGGGGGTGTGACTTCCGCCTTTAGACTTCCTGAAGTCCACAAAGATTTCTTTTGTTTTCTTGGTGTTAAGGGCCAGGTTGTTATCGGCGCACCACTTCACGAGATGCTGGACCTCCTCCCTGTAGGCTGACTCCTCCCTGTGGGCCAGCACGGTGCCAAGGCAAGCAGACATGGCCCTGGCAAAGATTTTATAGTCCGTGCTGAGGAGGGAGACCGGGCACCAGTTCTTAAGGAGGCGGAGATCACCCTTCTTAGGCAGCAGGACAATGACCGCCCTGCACCAAGAGAGGGGCATCTCGCCGGTCGCCAAACTTTCCCCCAGGACCCACGCGTAGTTGCCCCCCAAGACGTCCCAGAACGCCCTGTGGAACTCCACGGTCAGCCCGTCCAGCCCCGGGGACTTTCCCCTCGCGAGCTGGCGGAGGGTCCAATTTTTCGGCGCCCTCCGGGCTGACCTTCGGCAGGTCCTCCCACAAGACTCTGCACGCATCCTCGCTGGACGGATCTGGAGAGAACAGAGCCCCGTAGTAGGCGTGGGTCTCCGCGCTGATTCCCTCCGGATCCGAGACCAGAGATCCGTCGTCGGCCAGCAGCCCAAAGAGCTGCTTACGGACCCCCTGTCTTTTTTCCAGCGAGTAGAAGAAGGGGGAGCCGCGGTCTAGGTCCCGCAGGAGCTGGATCCGCGACCTCACGTACGCGCCTTGGGACCCGACGAGCTGCAGGTCCTTCAGCGCGCCCTTCTTCTCTTCGTACATCTTCCGCAGGGCCGGGTCCTCGACGACCTGACCGAGACGGGACTCCAGGTCGAGCACCTCCTTCTCCAACCGCCCGGCCCGGGCCTCCCACCTCTTGGTCGACCCCTTCGCGTACTCCTGACAGAAGAGACAGATGTGAGCCTTGCCCACGTCCCACCATAGCCTCAAGGAGGGGAAACCCCCCGCTTCCTACTCCAGTCGGCCCAGAACCGACGAAACGAATCCCGAAACCGCGCGTCCTCCAGCAGCAGGTTGTTAAAATGCCAGTACGCGGACCCCCCCCGCGCGCGCAGCAGAGCGAGCTCCGCCCACACTAGGTGGTGGTCCGTGCACGTCACCGGCCGCATGGAAGCCGCTGGAACGCAGGAGACTTACGCCCGGGAAATGTAGAGGCAGTCGATTCTGGACCTTCCTCCCCCAGACCTCACGCTAGTGAAGGCGCTGGAGTCGGGGTGGAGATTTTGCTAGACGTCCACCAAATCAAAGGAACCGACCAGGTCCCTCAACTTCTCCATCGCCGCCGGGCTTCGCGGGGGACCCGAACGGTCCCTCGCCTCGAGGGTGCAGTTAAAATCCCCCCCAAGGATGACGCACTCGCCCACGTCGACGGAGCCCAAAAGAGCGGACACATCTTCGAAGAAGCGCACTTGCTGCGCACCGGTCTGAGGGGCGTACACATTCACTAGATGGAGCGGCACGCCCCCCAGATGAACAGTGACCTGGAGCAAGCGGCCCGGCACGTGCTCCTTGACCCCCAAGATCTCTGGCTGAAAATGCGGGGCCAGCAAGATAGCCACCCCACTGGAATTGTTGGAGAGGTGACTCATGCTGACCCCTCCTTGCCACTCCAGGAGCCACGTGGCTTCGTCTCCCGGAACGGTGTGAGTTTCTTGCAGGAAGCACACCGCATACTTCCCGTCCCGAAGGACCGAGAAGTTATTGAATCTGCGGTGCGCCTCCCTGCTGCCGTTGATGTTGAGGCTGGCTATGGTTATCTTCATGTCAGAAGCATAGTGCAACCTCTACCTACACCTAATGGGGGGAGGAAGCGCAGCCGCTGGTCAGCCGCCACCTCCTCAGCAGCCCAGTGAGGAACATTCTGAACCGACGCAGCTCGAGTGGGTTCACGCCCTCGTCCGCGCCCATGATCTTAACGGCAGCGCGGACGGACACGATGAGCGGCGCCAGCTCCGACCACCTGTCGAGGGCCAGCCGGACCTTATTGCGCCGGCCCAGGCACGTGGCCATAAAATCCCGGAGTTCCCTTACGGGAATGAGGGGAGACTCGGCAAGGGGCACGAGGTCATCCATCGCCTTGTCGGCGCTGGAGTCCGAATCGTCCTCCGTGCCCATCACCGAGTCCCCATCCTCCTCCAGGGGGTCATCACCAGCGGCCGACCTGTCCGCCGCGCAGTGCGCAGCGAACGGCTCGGCCGCACCAGCCAGCCCCGCATCCGCCCGGATCCCACCCCCAGGATCGGCGGCAGAGGATTCCTCCCTGGGCTCCTCTAGGAGTGCTGGGCCAGAAGATGGCGGCGGCTCAGAGCTCCCCTCCGCCCCAGAAGCCGGAATGACTGGAGAAACCGGTGAGAGAACAATTCCCAGCTCCTCCAGTACGTCCGGCACCAGAGACGCAGCCAGGGGGCCATCCTCCTCCCCGCCACTAATCTCCGACCCAGCGGATGGGGTGTTTTGAATTAAAACCTCTACCAGGTCGAGCAGCCCCTGGGAGATGTCTGGGTCACATTGGGCGAGCTCATTTTCCTCGAGCTCGCCCGACCCAGACCCCAGGCCGCCCGACCCAGCGAGGGGTAACGGTACAGATAAAATATCAATGTCTGCCGCGGGTTGTCCCGCGTCCACCCCCACGGGCAGGGTCTCATCCCCATCCCCGGGAGGGACGTGCCGGACGGACATATCTGCCTCAGCCTCCCGAGGGACAGGCGACCCCCGCCAATCGCCGGTGGTGATAACAGCGGGGGGGAGGGTGCACAGTACCCGCGGCGGGCGACGACTCCCCCTGCTCGGAGGGACCTTCCTCCTCCCGGTCCTCCTCCTCTTCCAGGGGGTCGCACCTTCTTTTTAGCACGGAGGGAGCGAGGGAGACCTCCATGTCTGCAGAGGCCTCCTCCTCAGCTCCCTCCGGCGGAGCAGGTTTGTCGGGTTCCTCGGGCCCGAGCCCGGCCGCAGGTATTGGCGTTTCCGCTACGGCGGTTGCTGCCACAGGCTCGGGCACGAGGCCCCTCCCACTCACGTCTGCCCCGATTAACTCCGCGAGGAGCGCGGGTGTAAGGGGCTTAAGGGGCAAGGGCTGGCCCTCCACGGGGGGACCCGCCCTAAGGTGTTTTGATTTTTTCCGCGCCTTCTTTCCAGCCGGACGCGCTCCCTCCCCCCTGCATCAGCGGTTCCCGACGCGCGGGCAGATCCGGGGGGAGAAGCGGCGGCGGTGCCAGCCTCGGCCGCACTAGATGATCTGGCGGCCTTGGAGGCAGGGCAGTTTTTCCGAATGTGCCCCACCTCCTTGCAGGCGTGGCACCGCACACCGTCCGACGTCCAGAAGACGCGATAGGCGGTCCCCTCGTGGAGGACGACGAACGCCCCGTCGGTGTCCTCCTCCCGCGCCAGCTGGATAAACAGCTGGCGCCGGAAGGAGAAGACGTGGCGAAGGCTGGCCTCCCGGAAGCCGAGCGGGATGGGTGTGATCCCCGACCTCACCTCCCCAATTTGGCGTAAATGGGGAAGGAGGAGCTCACCAGGAACATAGGGCGGGATGTTAGAAATGATGATCCTCTGCGCAGTGGCCTCGAGAGGATCCACCGGCAGGAAGGTCCCGCCCACGGTGAGCCCCTTGGCGATGGCCAGGGACACCGCCCGCTCCGACCCCAGGAAGAACACAGCCTTCCCATACATTTTTGAGGCCGCGACGATGGCTGAGGGGCCGACAACCCCAGCCATGGCTTTAATGCAGGCCTCAATGGTCATAGTGGGGTGAGTGTAGCTCTTCACCCCAAGCTTTTTTGTTATCAATCTGAAAGGTGACAGGGCAGCAGAAGCAGCGGGAGTAGCTGTGGCTGTGGCTGCCATTCCCGCATAAGTCCTGGCTGGCCCCGCCACCGGCGAAGATGCAGTCGCCATTCTGGGGTGTTTTCTAAAAAGGGCTACACTCACCCCAAGTCACAGGCCTGAAGGTGTTAATTGTGGCCTCAGGTATTTTTTGGGCCTCAATTGAGCAGAGGGAGCTGTTTAAATTGAAGGCACACCTCTCCCCTTATTCACAGATCACAGAATCACAGAATCTACAGTGCAGATAGAGGCCATTTCGGCCCATCGAGCCTGCACCGACACATATCCCACCCTATCCCCGTAACCCCACGTATTTAATCCCCTAACACTAAGGGTCAATTTATCATAGCCAAATCAACCTAACCTGCACATCTTTGGACTGTGGGAGGAAACCAGAGCACCCGGAGGAAACCCACGCAGACACAGGGAGAATGTGCAAACTCCACACAGACAGTCGCCCGAGGCCAGATTTGAACCCGGGTCCCTGGCGCTGTGAGGCAACAGTGCTAACCACTATGCCACCGTGCCCCCCCAATTGATTGAAATTGGGAGAGGGGCCTTCTCCCCTCTGCTCAATAGGCAATTAATAAATAAAAATGAAATGAGGTGCCTCAGAGAGAGAGGAAGAGAAAGACAAAGAGAGAGAGAGAGGGGGGGTGGGAAGGAGGGAGGCCGCACAGGCAGGGTCGCCACTCAGGATGGTGGGTGGGTGGGTGTCGGCAGGGGTGCACTCTCCGATGAAAAATTAAAGTCTTTGAAGGTGGTCTTCTAGCAGGGGGAGAAGATGTCTTCACCTGGGAAAGCTGGAGATGCCCCAGGCTCAGTCCCACACCAGGTCTTAACGATGTATTAATTGGGCTGTTCACCTAGGCAGCTCCAGCTATCCCAGGTCGGGCAATAGGAAGGGGTGCTTAATTAGTGGTGTGTGTGGCCTAGTGTTTTACAAGAGCCACACACACACACGCACACCCCTTGATGATCTGGCCCCTTTTTCTTCTTTTCTCCCCCCACCTAAAATACAAAGTCTTTGGGAGAGTGCCCCAAATAACACCCACCTGTAGATATTCTGAAAGATGATATTCCTCCCTCCTTCCGAACAGTTGGTGTTGGTTGATGGTGGTTTCTCTCCCCTCTCTCCCTCTCCTGAAGTGGAGGCCAATTTGGGGAGGCAGTAATGGGAAAGGCCTCTCCCCTGGTTGATGTTATTGCAGGCCTCCTTTCTCCTTCTCCTCCTCTGTCCTCTCTCTCCAGGCACCCCAGTTGCTGTGATGATGGTGGAGGTGGAGGTGGTGGTGGTCTATCGTAGTCCTCCTCTCCCTGGTCAGGAGACCACCACTTTCCACTCTCCACTCTCCTGGTTTGGCTGCTCCTTCTCCTCCTGCTGACTGAGGCAGCTGCACAGCCAGCAATGCTGAGAATGAGGACTGAATGGAGGGTAACGTCAGACTGAAATACAGAAGCCTGCTAGGGCCTTTTATACAGGGGTGGTCACTGCCGATACTGCAGTCTAAAACCAGTTCTTCCCTTAAAGGTGCATACACAACAATTCCTCCCCTTTTAGATAAACAGTACATAACATTCATTTAACAACTAAATAATAACTAATTACAATTTTCTGGGTACTATATACATCAACTGAAATAATCATTTATAAGTTCAGTCTTTAAGGAGGCTTCCTGATCCTGACTGGATAGCGCCCTTCTCGAGTATCCTGTTCTTGCGGCGGAGTTGATTCTGGTTCATTGTCATTGGTTGGTTTGTCAGCTTCCAATACCACTGCTTCTGAGGTAGACGCAATCTGTACTTCGGGTTGATTACCAGGTGCACCTGCTCGTGGTATGGGTTTGGCCTGTTCCTGTGACTCTATAATCTGGTCAGCATGGCGTCTCACAATGCTCTCTCCAACGTCCACTGTGTACATTAGTGGTCCCTGCTGTGTGCATATCGTTCCTGGCTGCCATTTTTCTGTTCGGTAGTCGCGGGCCAAGACTGGTTGCCCTATCTTGAAGTTCCTGGTTGGCTTCTCATTTATGTGCTGGAATTGCTTTTCCTCAACATCTCATCTTATGTTTGGTTTGAGCAAATCCAGGCGACATCTTAGCCTTCGGTTGAAAAACAGTATGGCTGGAGCTTGGTTGGTGACTGCATGTAAGAACATAAGAACATAAGAAATAAGAGCAGGAGTAGGCCAATCGGCCCCTCGAGCCTGCTCCGCCATTCAATAAGATCATGGCTGATCTGATCCTAACCGCCAATCTACGATCACAGAACCATCTCCTGAATCTAACAGAATTAGACACACGAAATAGGAGCAGGATCAGGCTACACGGCCCCTGGGCCCGCTCCGCTACCCACAGGGCCATGACCGATCCGAACCTAGACTCATGTCCAAATTCCTGCCCGTTCCCCGTAACCCTTAATTCCCTTTACTTCTAGGAAACTGTCTATTTCTGCTTTAAATTTATGTAATGATGTAGCTTCTACAGCTTTTTGGGGCAGCATATTCCATGGACCTACTACCCTCTGAGTGAAGTAGTTCCTCCTCATCTCAGTTTTGAAAGAGCAGCCCCTTATTCTAAGACTATGCCCCCTAGTTCTAGTTTCACCCATCATCGGGAACATCCTACCCGCATCCACCCGATCCAACCCCTTCACAATCTTATATGTTTCAATAAGATCGCCTCTCATTCTTCTGAACTCCAATGAGTAGAGTCCCAATCTACTCAACCTCTCCTCATATGTCCATCCCCTCATCCCCGGGATTAACCGAGTGAACCTTCTTTGTACTGACTCGAGAGCAAGTATGTCTTTTCTTAAGTATGGACACCAAAACTGTATGCAGTATTCCAGGTGTGGTCTCACCAATACCTTGTACAACTGAAGCAATACCTCCCTATTATTATATTCTATCCCCCTAGCAATGAAAGCCAACATTCCATTGGCCTTCTTAATCACTTGCTGCACCTGCATACTAACCTTTTGAGTTTCGTGCACCAGGACCCCCAGATCCCTTTGTACTTCAGTACTTTCCAGTTTCTTGCCATTAAGATAATAACTTGCTCTACGATTTTTCCTGCCAAAGTGCATAACCTCACACTTTCCAGTATTGTATTCCATCTGCCAAATCTCTGCCCACTTACTTAGCCTGTCTATGTCCCCTTGCAGGTTTTTTATGTCCTCCTCACTCACTACTTTCCCTCCCATCTTAGTATCATCTGCAAACTTTAATATGTTACACTCGGCCCCCTCCTCCAAGTCGTTAATATAGATTGTAAAGAGTTGGGGACCCAGCACTGACCCCTGCGGAACACCACTAGTTACTGATTGCCAGTCTGAGAATGAACCATTTATCCCAACTCTCTGCCTTCTGTTAGATAGCCAATCCTCTATCCATGCCAGAATATTACCCCCAATCCCGTGATTTTTTATCTTCAGCAATAATCTTTTGTGTGGCACCTTGTCAAATGCCTTTTGGAAGTCTAAATACACTACGTCCACTGGTTCACCTTTATCCACCCTATATGTTACTTCCTCAAAGAACTCCAGCAAATTTGTCAAACATGACTTCCCCTTCATAAAACCATGCTGACTTTGTCCTATTAAATTATGATTATCCAAATGTCCTGTTACTGTCTCCTTAATAATGGACTCCAAAATTTTACCTACCACAGATGTTAGGCTAACCGGTCTATAGTTTCCAGCTTTCTGTCTACTGCCCTTTTTAAATAAGGGTGTTACATTAGCAGTTTTCCAGTCTGCCGGGACCTTTGCTGAGTCCAGGGAGTTTTGGAAAATTATTACCAATGCATCCACAATCCCTACCGCCACTTCCCTCAAGACCCTAGGATGTAAGCCATCAGGTCCAGGTGATTTATCTGCCTTGAGTCCTATTATTTTACCCAGTACCACTTCCTTAGTGATTTTGATCATGTTTAGCTCCTCCCCCCCTATAGCCCCCTGTTTGTCCAGTGTTGGGATATTCTTAGTGTCCTCTACTGTAAAGACTGATACAAAATATTCATTCAGTGTTTTTGCCATCTCCATATTTCCCACCATGAATTTCCCGGTCTCATCCTCTAAGGGACCAACATTTACTTTAGCCACCCTTTTTCTTTTTATATAACTATAAAAACTCTTACTATCTGTTTTTATATTTTTTGCTAATTTACTTTCATAATCTATCTTCCCTTTGTTAATCAATCTTTTTGTTATTTTTTGCTGTCTTTTAAAGTTTTCCCAATCCTCTATCCTCCCACTAGATTTGGCTACCTTATATGCCCTTGTTTTTAGTCGAATACTATCCTTAATTTCTTTACTTAGCCACGGATGGCTGTCTTTTCTTTTACACCCTTTTCTTCTCAGTGGAATATATCTTTTTTGGAAGTTGTAAAATAACTCCTTAAATGTACATCACTGATCATGTATCGTCTTACCCTTTAATCTATTTTCCCAATCCACTCAACTCAATTCTGCTCTCATACCTTCATAGTCTCCTTTATTCAAGCTTAGCACGCTTGTTTGAGATCCAACCTTCTCACCCTCTAATTGAATATGGAATTCAACCATGTTATGGTCACTCATTCCAAGGGGATCCTTTACTAGGACATTTTTAATTAATCCTGTCTCGTTACACAGGACCAGATCTAAGGTTGCTTGCCCCCTGGTCGGCTCAGTTACATACTGCTCAAGAAACCCATCCCTAATACACTCAATGATCTCATCCTCAAGGCAGCCCTGCCCAATTTGATTTGACCAATTAATATGATAGTTAAAATCCCCCATAATTATAGATGTTCCCTTATTACAAGCCTCAACTATTTCCTGATTGATACTCCGTCCAACAGAGTTGCAACTGTTTGGAGGCCTATAGACTACGCCCACTAGTGTTTTTTTCCCCTTATTATTCCTTACCTCCACCCAAACTGTTTCATTATCCTGACCTTTTGACCCAATATCATTTCTCTGTATTACAGTGATTCCTTCCTTTATTAACATAGCCACCACACCTCCCCTTCCTTCCTGCCTGTCCTTCCTGATCATTAAATAACCTGGTATGTTTAATTCCCAGGCATTGTCACCCTGCAGCCATGTTTCTGTAATGGCTACAAGATCATACCCATATGTAGTTATTTGTGCCATTAACTCGTCTATTTTGTTACGAATGCTATGTGCATTCAGAGAGAGAACTTTCAAATATGTTTTGTGACACTTAGTTCCTGCTTTTGCCCTTTTTATTGCTTTACCTTTTACTCCATACCTTCTGCCCCTTCCTGACACGCTCTGGTTTTTAATTTCCGCACTGCTACCTAAGTCTATGACCTTCTCTGTTGTCATTTTTATTATTTGCTCTCTCGGAACCTCCCCCCAACTAGTTAGTTTAAAGCCCTCTCTACAGCCCTAGTTATATGATCCGCCAGGACTCTAGTCCCAGCACTGGCCAAGTGAAGCCCATCCCAACGGAACAGCTCCCTCCTGCCCCAGTACTGGTGCCAGTGTCCCAGGAAGCAAAACCCATTTCTCCCACACCAGTCTTTGAGCCACGCATTTAACTCTCTAATTTTATTTGTCCAAGCCAAATTCGCTCGTGGCTCAGGTAATAATCCAGAGATTATTACCCTTGAGGTTCTGTTTTTTAATTTGACCCCTAGCTGCTCATACTCCTTTAACAGAACCGTCTTCCTAGTCCTATCTACATCTATCTATCTCGCATTCCGGTAAGCAAACAAGAAATTATCCACCTTGTGTTGTAGTGGTATGTCATCATTATACATTGCCTTTATGGCCTTTTTAAAGGTCTGAACAAACCTCTCAGCCAATCCATTTGTGGCTGGATGATATGGGGCAGATGTGTAATGTTTCACCCCATTATTCCTCAGAAACCTCCGGAAATCCTCAGACATTAACTGTGGCCCATTGTCGGAGCAAATCTGTTCTGGCAACCCATTCCTGGTGAAGATGGTCCTTAAGACTGCAATAGTTTTCTCCGTGGTGGTGGAGGACATTTTAATGACCTCTGGCCATTTCAAATGGGCATCCACAGCGATTAGAAACATTGAGTCCATAAATGGACCAGCAAAATCAATGTGTACCCATTGCCATGGAGATGAGGGCCGCTCCCATGGATGTAGCGGTGCCTGTGGTGGAGCGTTTTGCACCTTCTGGCATCCTGTGCATCTCTTGGTCATATCCTCGATTTCTTTATCGATTCCCGGCCACCACACAAACGCCCTGGCTAGGCTCTTCATTTTTACCCCTCCCAGTTGACCCTCATGAAGCTCATTGAGCACTCTATCTCTCAACTTAGGTGGAATTACCACTCGGGATCCACACATCAAGGTCCCCCAGCACACTGACAGCTGTTCTCTCCTTGGCGAGAATGCTGGCAACAGTGAGTCGCCATATGCTGGCCATCCCTTCACCGTCAAATCATAGACCTGAGAGAGTGTCGGGTCATTTCGGGTTTCCTTCTCTATACTTGAGTTTGTAACAGGCAAACATTCGACTATGGTCGCATGGAATATCTCAACAGGGTCCACTGCAGGTGCTTCTTCTACCATAGGCAATGGTAGGCGCGACAGCCCATCAGCGTTTCCATGCTGTTTCGTACCCTTGTTCTCTATGTCGTACTAATGTGCCCCTAGAAAAAGTAACCATCTTTGCAGCCGTTGCGCCGTCATCACCAGAACGCCCTTCTTTGGGTTAAAAATGGAGACCAGGGGCTGATGATCAGTCAGTAGGGTGAATTTCTGCCCGTGCAGATAGTGATTGAACTTCTTCACCCCCCACCCCAGGCTGAGGGCCTCCCTGTCAATCTGGGCGTAGTTACGCTCGGCTGAGTTTAGCGAGCGCAACGCAAAGGCTATTGGCCTCTCTGAACCGTCAAGGAATTTGTGTGACAGCACCGTTCCAATGCTGTAGGGTGACGCATCGCATGCCAACCGAATCAGTAGTGTTGGGTTGTAGTGGGCCAATACTTCTTTTGAAGTGATTAGGCATTTACATTCCTGAAAGGCACGCTTACACTCATCACTCCATTTCCATGTTACTCCAGTTTGCAGCAGGGCGTTCAGTGGGTGCAGAATTGTAGATAAATTCGGCAAGAACTTATGGTAGTTCACCAACCCGAGGAACGACCTCAGTTGCGACACATTTTCCGGTGCTGGAGCCTTGACTACAGCCTCAATCTCGTCCGGCGACTTATGCAACCCTTCCTCATCAATCATGTGGCCACAATACGAGATTTGTCTCCTGAAGAACTCGCATTTGGGGCGGTTGGCTCGTAGCCCATATTCCTGTAATCTCGTGAGCACCTGCTCCAGGTTGGCAAGGTGTTCACTGTCATTTTCGCCCGTAACCAGGATGTCGTCCAAATAACACTGGGTCCCCGGGATCCCTTGCAGGACTTGTTCCATCGCCCTCTGCCAAATAGCCGGGGCTGATGCTACCCCAAATACCAGTCAATTGTACTGGTAAAGAGCTTTGTGAGTGTTTATCGTGAGGTATTTTCTAGATGCTTCTTCCACCTCCATTTGTAGATACGCTTGGGCCAGATCAATCTTTGTAAAACGTTTCCCTCCAGATAGTGAGGCAAAAATATCTTCTATCCGCGGAAGTGGATATTGTACTGTGTGCAGGACTGGGTTCACAGTCACCTTGAAGTCCCCACAGATGTGAACCTTCTTCGGCTCCCCAGGCGTGCTGCTCAATGCTTTCTTCATTACAGGAACGATGGGTGTGGCCCACTCGCTCCAGTCCACCTTGGACAGCACACCCGAACGCTCCAGACTCTCCAGTTCAGCTTCAACGGCTGGGCGGATCGCGTATGGCACCGGTCTGGCCTTAAAACATTTTGGGTTTGCGTTATCTTCAATCTTTATGGTTGCCTTTACTCCTTTTAGAGTCCCAAGTCCTTGTTGGAACACCTCTTCCGCGTCAGATAGAATTTGTGACAGACGTCCAGGTGCGACGTCATCATCCTTTTTGTCAGTCACAGTTAGCGCCTGAATGGACTGCCAATCCAATTGTATTTTTCGGATCCATTCACGCCCCAATAATGGTGGTCCTCCATCTCGTAGTATATACATATATAGTTTTTGTGTTTCCTTGCTGTTATATTTAACTGGCACCCTTATTTTTCCTCTGGGATAGACCTTTTGCCCCGTGTATGTCTTCAATACAATGGACATGTCCTTTAAGGGTATGTGTGAGAATAGCCGCTCATAGTCTCGTCGATTCATGACAGATAGGGCTGATCCTGTGTCCAATTCCATCTTTACTGGGGACCCTGCTATCATGAGGGTGACCCAAATGGTTCGGTGATCCTCCTTTGCGATCACGTTGTGTAACTTTAGACAACTTAGTCTCCTGCTCCCGGAGTCCTTATCACTCTCCTGATCTTCCAAACTACTGTCTGTCAGTTTCTTTACTTTCTTGTACTGTTCCTTAGTAGTTCTTGTCATGTTGGTTTTCTTTCCCGACCTGCAGACTCTTGCTATATGTCGCATTTTTCCGCATTGCCTGCATACTTTGTCCTTAAACCAGCAGTCCTTCTGCTCATGGGTTGTTCTGCCGCAGCGATAGCACTTTTCTGCTCCATACGCCATTTCGTTAGCGCTGTATTCTTGTGGCTTCTGTTGCATTTCCGCAGCTCCCCGTGCTGCTGCTTCATAGGGTACTGCCACGCTGAAAGCCTGTTCTAGCATCAGGTCCTTTTTCAAAAGTAGTCGTTTCTGGGTTCCTTCACTCTGGAGCCCGCAGACAAACTTATCCCGTAAGGTGTCTGCCAGTCCTGCTCCGAACTGGCAGTGCTTCGATAACTTGCGTAGTTCCGTAAGATAGTCAGCATTGCTCTCATCTTTGCTGGTTTCTTTTATGGAACTTGAATCTTTCTGCTATCAGCAGTGGTGTAGGGTTTAGGTGTTCCTGTAAGATATTAACAATCTCCTCAAAACTTTTCTCCATTGGTTTAGCTGGGGTAATTAAATTCCGCAATAGGCCGTACGTACTCGCGCCCATCAAATTCAATAATACCGACGCCCTCTTTCCATCGGCCACCTCATTTGCCTTGCAGTACACTTCAATTCTTTCCACATATGTGGTCCAGTCTTCTACCTCGTTGTCGAAAGCAGTGATACTGCCACTTTTCGGCATCTTGGGTGATTTAAAATGGCGCCTCCCGCGCTTTTTCTTCTTCCCCAATGGAATAAAATGGCGCCTCCCGCGCTTTTCCAGTTCTTCCCTTAAAGGTACATACACAACAGTGACCCCCCCCCCGCCTGATTCCCCGCCCCGCCCTACTTTCGCCCCAGCGTTTCAATGCGACCTGAATCAGTCCTGGCTGCAGCAGGCGGGACTGGTCTTTAGGCACCCTAATCACCAATAATTGGAATCTATAATGCCATTTTAAGGGGCCCTTGCTATTTTCAGCCTTTTCCCACGCTAAACACGCCTGGTGGGAACACCGCTGATGAAACCTGACGTGAACAATATCGGCTCGCTTACTTTCAGATAGCATTTGTAGGTTGCAGGACCTTGTTAGTTCAGGCTTGGTGCAACTTGTTCAAGGCTTTGGCACAGCTGTGGAAGGTTGGAGCCTCACACACTTCTCCAGTGTGAGCTCCTGTGAAGCACCGCTCGGCACCCTCACTCAGCGCTTCCTCAACGGAGGCATCTACCAGAAGTATGGGAGGCCTTTTTTCCCTTCCCGTCATGCCATTAGAGGATCTCCAGCAGCAGAGGCGTCAGCAGCAGAACCAGGAACAGTAGCATCAGCAGCAGGAGCGCCAGGCTGCTGCTCACTCACCTGAAGCTGCACAGGACAGAAGGGGCCAGCGGTTGGATGTGGCTTGAGATCACCTTGCTGCGCATCAGGGGGCCATGGGGACCCGTATCTGCACTGGCAGCCCTACTCAGAAGGACTTCCATGAAGGTCTGGTTTCTCTGTTCAATAGATGCCCATCGCTCCTCAAGAGATGTCATTCTATAATGAACACTCACCATGTTTTCCATACCCTGGCGACTTATCTCCTCCATGGAGGGTGCCAACCTTTGCATGGTGATGCGTTCATGCACCAATGACTACGCAAAGGCTCAGCTCATCTTCGCTATGGACTCCTCCATTCGCTCCACACTCGCAGCGACCCTGGAGACAAAACCTGCCAGAGACTCCTGCATCTGTGCATGGAGATCCATCACCTCTTCTCTTGCGGCTGGACCCAGAGGCAGAGGGTTGACATGCAGCGCAGCTGAGCTGAGCTGGCAGAGTCCTGCGCCCTCCGACGAGGACTCTCCGCTGCTGTCCCTGTCTCCACAATCTGCTGATGCTCACTTGTGAGCTGTGAAACACCAGGTGACAACACTACTCTATGTCCCGAAGGCCCCCCCGAGGTGTGAGTGTCTGCGCTGGTGCTGGGTGCGCTTACTTCTGCTGATGCTGCACCCTCAGAGGTTGGAGCTTCCTCTGAGGAGTCTGGCTGCACAGCCTCTTCCTCCTCCACAGTGGGGATGGGGGCTCTGGATGGTACTGTGGGGGAGTAAAGGAAGGAGCTAGAGATGTAATGCCAAGGTTCTTCTGGTGACTCCCAGCAAGTTGACATCTGCTGACACCTGCATCCATGCAGCCTTGGTCTCAGTGGGAGGCCTCTTCCTCCCTGACCTAGGGAAGAGGACCTCCCTGTGGGCCCTAACCCCATCCAATAATGCCTGCAGTGAAGCCTCGTCGAATTTGGAGGCAGCTTGGGGTCTGGCACTGGCCACAGCTGCTGCAGACTCCTCTGCCATCCTGTATGGTTTGTTTGGAAGCCTGCAGAGGAAGCAATGCTTGTTGTGGACCTTGAAAGCACCACGAATGATGACATCATACTGTGGGGCTTTCTGACTGGAAATAGTCAATTAGCAAGGATTCCCACACGCTGGAAATGAATTGGCCAATTGAGGGAAAATTGAACCAATGTGGCAGACTGATTTAGATTCGTGTCGGAACCCGACATTCAGGGAACCCGACAATTCCCCGCACCTGCGGGAAAATCGGCCCCATCTCTCTGACCATGTTTTTGGTCACATGTCCTAATATCTCCTTCTTTGGATCAATGTCAATGTTTGTCTTTCGCACCTATGGACATTTCACCGCATTAAAGGCACTATATAAATGCAAGTTGTTATGGAGATGCGCACATGTAAGGAGGTCCCTTACTCTTCTGATGTTTAAAATATGTTTAAAAACATTTTTTTTAAATACAACTTGTTAACAAGTTCAAGGGTGAACCTACAGTCAACATGATAAAATCTCCACCTATCTTCTGGGGCTGGGAGGTGGGGGGGTGGAGAAATGTTTTTGATTTTTTAAAATCTATAAATACTTTGTTTGTTTAAAGTAGTAAATCAGATTTCAAACAGGAATCATCGCACTGCAGCTTGAGAATTGTTACAAACAAGAAAAGAGCAATTAGGTCCAACAAGCCCATCTGTATTTGATAAATCAACCCTAGCTATCTACCATTTCACCATATCCCCAATAACATACCTAACTTGTCTGCCTTCCTCCAACACTGGCCTCATAGATTTATATGGCACAGGAGGCCATTCAGCCAATTATACCTGTGCTGGCTCTCTGAAAGAGCTACCATTTAGTCTCACTCCCTCCTGCTCTTTCCCCATTGCCCTACAATTTTTTTCCTTTTCAAGTATTTATCTAATTCCCTATTGAATCTGCTACCACCGCCCTTTCAGGCGGAGCATTCCAGATCACAGCAACTAGCTATGTATACAAATTCTCATTTCCCCTCTGGTTCTTTTGCCAGTTATTTCAAATCTGTGCCTGCTTTTTACCGACCCTTCTGACTGGAAACAGTTTCTCTTTATTTACTCTATCAAAACCATTCATGATTTTGAACACCTCTATCAAATTTCCTCTCAACCTTCTCTGCTCTAAGGAGAACAACCCCAGCTTCTCCAGTCAATTCACGTAACTGAAGTCCCTCATCCCTGGAATCATTCTAGTAAATCTTTTCTGCCCCCTCTCGAAGGCCTTGATATCCTTGCTAAAGTGCGGTGCCCAGAATTGGACACAATACTCCAGCTGGGGTCTAACCAGTGTTTATAAAGGTTCATCATAACTTCCTTGCTTTTGTACTCTGTTCCTCTATTAATAAAGCCAAGGATCCCATCTGCTTTTAACAGCCTCTCAACTTGTCCTGTCACCTTGACCAATTTGTGTACGTACACCCCCAGGTCTCTCTGTTCCTGCACCCCCTTTAAAATTGTACCCTTTAGTTCATATTGCCTCTCCTCGTTCTTCCGACCAAAATGTTCCACTTCACACCTCGCTGCGTTAAATTGTATCTGCCATGTGTCTGCCCATTTCACCAGTTTATGTTCTCCTGAAGTCTGTCACTATTCTTCTCACTGTTTACTACATTTCCGAGTTTTGTGTCATCTGCAAACTTTAAAATGATGCCTTGTATATCCAAGTCCCAGTAATAAATATATATCAAAAAGATCTGTGGTTCCAACACTGACCCCTGGGGAACATCACTGCACACTTCCCTCCAGTCTGAAAAACAACCGTTCGCTACTCTCTGCTTTCTGTCCCATAGCCAATTTTGTATCCATGCTGCCACTGTCCCTTTAATCCCAAGGGCTTTAATTTTGCTAACCTGTCTATTATGTGGTACTTTGTCAGACTCTTTCTGAAAGTCCATATACACAACATCAAATGCACTACCCTCATCCACCCTCTCCGTCACTTCATCAAAAAACTCAATCAAATTCGTCAAACATGATTTGCCTTTAACAAATCTGTGCTGACTTTCATTTATTACCCCATACTTTTCCAAGTGCTAGTTAATTTTGTCCTGTATTAATGTCTCTCGAAGTTTCCCGCTGACGTTTGGTTGACTGGCCTGCAGTTGCTGGGTTTATCCCACTCCCCTTTTTTGAACATTTTCGATCCTCCAGTCCTCCGGCACCACTTCCATATCTAAGGAGGATTGGAAGATTGTGGCCAGAGCCTCTGCAATTTCCACCCTTACTTCCTCCAGCAACCAAGGATGCATCCCATCCAGACCGGGTAACTTTTCTACTTTGAGTGCTGCCTACTTTTTAAGTACATCCTCTTTATCTATTTTTATCTTATCCAATTTCTCTACTGCCTCCTCCTTTACTGTGACATTGGCAGCATCCTCTTCTCTAGTGAAGACAGATGCAAAGTACACATTTAGTACCTCAGCCATGCCCTCTGCCTTCACAAGAAGATCTCCTTTTTGGTCCCGAATCAGCCTCACCCATTCTTTGACTGCCCTTTTGCTATTTATATGTTTGTAAAAGATTTTAGTGTTCCCTTTTATGTTACCCACTAATCTATTCTCATATTCACTCTCTTTGCCCCTCATTTCCTTTTTCAGTTCTCCTCTGCACATTCTGTATTTTGCTTGATTCTTTACTGTCATTTGAACCTAACATTTATCATAAATTCTGTCTTCTGTTTCATTTTAATCTTGATATCTTTAGTCGTCCAGGGAGCTCTAGCTTTGGACGCCCTTCCTTTCACCCTTGTGTCTAGTCCGTACCCGAACTATCTCCTCTCTGAAGGCCTCCCATTGCTCATTTACTGACCCTGAAGTTATGGTGTCTTCGACAGCGTATGCTCAGCATACGCCATCGTAATCCTTCTGGAAGGCTCTGAAACTTCCGGGTTTCCGCATGTGCTTGTTCGAAAACCCAGAACTTGACAGATCTACCGAACTGAAAGTAAAATCCATTTTGTGGCACAGATTTGCCCAACAATGGCCCAGCAATTGCCCACAAAACTCTTACAGCTGGTAAAAGCAGGTGCCGGGCCTGCTTTATTCAGTGTAAGGGTTATTATAAATCTTAAATGAAACATTTAAAAATAAAAAAATGATGCACAAATACGTAAAATTCGTTTATGCAAATATTGGCCCGGATTAAAATGTTTAAAATTATTTTTTCATGAATTCAATTTTTATTGTATTTGGTGTAATGAAGCGACTTTTAATTAAATTTGAAATCAGAACATTTATATTTATTAGAATTTTGTAAATTGTTTAATTATTTGAGGATTCCATTGCATGTCATTGGGAGATACCGTTCGGAAATGACTGCAATGGAATTCTCCTTTGTGATTGGAGGACTAGGCCCACGTGATCCCAGGGCCGCTTCCGAACCACCTGCGTCCCTGGGATCAGTGGACCTTTACGCTGCCATATGCCTGGAAGCCCGAGACCGCAACTCTCCGCAGCCTGGGAGCCTGAAGGTAAATTTGGAACAGTTCGCAGGTCGGAAGCAAACTCTGGAGGTACGCCTCTGACCGCAATTTCAGGGCCACTGTTTTATCTACCAATCTTTGATTCCAATTCACCTGGGCTCGATCCCTTTTCAACTCACTGAAATTAGCCCTGCTCCAGTTGAGTATCTTCACCTTTGATTGTTCCTCGTCCTTTTACATAACTGTTCTAAACCTAATGAAATTGTAATCACTGTTTCCGAACGACTCTCTCACTGAAACATGCTCCACCTGTCCCACTTCATTCCCCAGACCTCGATCCAGTGCTGCTTCCTTCCTCATCAGGCTGGAGACACACTGATCAAGACAAGTACTCATGTACACATTCCTCTCCCTCCTTGCCCTTAACATTGATTTCCCCCCAGTCTATATTAGGGTAATTGAAGTCCCCGATTATCACTACTCTGTAGTTTTTACATCTTTCTGAAATTTGCTTGCAGATTTGATCCTCCATTTCCCTCCCACTATTTGGGGATCTATAGTAAACACCCAGCAATGTAACAGCTCCTCTTCTGCTCTTTAACGCTTACCAAGTAGATTCTGTCTTCAAACCCTGAAGCACGTCACCCTTGTCCAGGGCTATAACATCAATATTCCAACACCCCCTCTTTGTTTTCCTTCCCTATTCCTCTTGAACACATTGTAGCCAGGAATGTTAAGTCCTGACATTATGAAAGATGCTTTATAACTTTTTCTTTCTTTAATGGTCTAATAGTGAGGCCTTTACTGCTGTGATGAATTCAGGTCAGCCAAGGATACTTTCTCGGGTTCAGTGGCATCAGTCACTCCTGTAAGTGGATCCGGCACCCTATGTGCCAGAGAAGACTCACACTGCCGACTGTGTACCTGTATGATGGCGTGATCTAGGGTTGTAAACAATGCCCCCTTGTGATCTGATCCAGATATCTGTGTCTTTCCCAATTGCCCCCATGTGTCCTTCAAATCTTTTCAAAGACACAGTGAGAAACATCTGCTAAGATACGAGTCGTGAAGCTGCTTTATTTCACAGCAAGTGAATATACAGAGCAACAGTTATGACTGGACTCACTTAATTCAATCAGTACAACTTGTCTTCAGAAATAATGCAAATGAATGAACATGCTAGGCCTCCTCTCATCGATTCCCATCGATTATCTTCCTTGACTTAACCACTAACTACCCTCCTGCATTCTCCTTCTGAGCCTGGGCAAAGCTTTCTGTTTAAAACCTATTGTTACTTGACCAATGCTTGAGACTTCGCAACACAATAGGTGTGAGGCACCACCAAAGTGTGAGTATCTGCGCTGGTGTATGGCGGTACGTACTGTGACAGTGCACCCTCATGAATGAACTCCTCTGAGGAATCATCCTCAGGGATATCCAGCGACACTTGCTGTACATGTGAAGGCCCTGGAAAACAAAAGAATGGATTTGATTTAGTCATGGCAGTGTCACAATCTTGACAGTCACCGTACACTATCTTCTCATAGTTCACTCATTGATAAAATACAATCAGCATATGTGTGTCAGAGATATTTGCAATTCTGACACCAGCTATAGGAACACAGGAACAGGAGTAGTTCATTTAACCCCTCGAGCAAAGCTCCCTTTAAGCTGCGCAACCGCGCAGCTCTTGGCATCTCCCAACAGCTGGCTTGCCGGCTTTTCAGTGCGATAAACCACGCATACAGGGTAATTTGAATGGGCCGCACAGCCCCTTAAAGGGGCCACGCACACAAAATAAAATAAGAGGGAACATTGCCTGTTTTGCCATTCAATGAGATCATGGCTGATCTGCGGTCTAACTCCATATACCTGCCTTTGCCCCATATCCCTTAATACCTTTGGTTAACAAAAAACTATCAATCTCCGATTTAAAATTAACAATTGATCTAGCGTCAATTGACGTTTGCAGAAGAGAGTTCCAAACTTCTATCACCCTTTGTGTGTAGAAGTGTTTCCTAATTTCACTCCTGAAAGGTCTGCCTCTAATTTGAAAAATATTTGGGGACATACTGCTAGAATATTCCCAAAATACAGGTGAATGAATGGTGCTATTGTATTCTGGGAAATGAGCCACACTGCACCTGTTCAGACAGAACTATTGAGACGTTTAAGTAAATAGTTTCATGAAGGCATTAAAAGACACAAGTTTATTCAGTGTACAAATTTAATCATGTCAATTATGTAATTATTTGAATTTAAATTTTGTTTAAATCTTTATTTTGGACATTAGAAAAAAAGTGGTGGATGAAAAATGATTTCAGAAAACATTTTGAGCAACTTGTGGGAACCTGATGGCCAGATTGTACAATCACAGAAAGAGAAGCTCCTACAATCAAATAGCAGTGCCTGTGTGTGACACCGGCTGTGACAGGGAACGTGACATGCTAACATTGAAAATACCATCATGGTGCCACCTACAGGAAGGACAGGCACGGTAAGAAACACATACCCTATGGGTCAAATTTAATGGCCCAGAAACTCAGGTCCCCACGGGTGAGTACGCTTGGGGTAATCACCTGTAGGCCCGATGGAAGTGCCGGTTTCCTGCATGCACTGCGCATGCGCGGGAAACCGGCA
Source organism: Somniosus microcephalus (assembly GCF_052327205.1). Lineage (NCBI taxonomy): Eukaryota > Metazoa > Chordata > Chondrichthyes > Squaliformes > Somniosidae > Somniosus > Somniosus microcephalus. The sequence goes on along the minus strand of NC_140998.1, from coordinate 174,821,683 downwards.
CTTCCGTTCCTCTGAACGAAGAGGTTCAGAGGTCGAACGCGTGCGTGGAGGAGGCTGCGCGTGCGCATCGAACTTCTTTTTTTTTACAGGTTTTCCCGGGAACGTAAGCCTGCAGAATTTAGAAATATAAAAAGCAGGCGTAAGGCCTGCTTTTTACAAGGTAAGTGGTGAATTAATTAAAATTAAAACATTTTTTCCACAGGTTTATTATTTTTAAATACTGTAAAGCAAGGTAAGTTGATTTTTAGCCCCGTTAGAAAATAAAATTATTTTTTTCAAAAATTTAAATTATTGTTTAAAATAGTTAGAATCTAGCCATTCCTACACCGTAGTATTTCTAAGTCTTGACAGCACTTCCTGTCAGACTTATGAATGGAGCATTCCCTGCTCCGATTGGCTGCCCATGGCCCACGTGATCCCAGGGAACGCATCGAACTAACTGCGCCCCTGGGATACGCAAGCACTGCGCGCCGGCAGTTGGACCAGGCCCCGGATCGGAATTCCACGGGAGCCCACAGCTCAACGGCTGGCGTGCAAGGTAAGTGCAGGTCGGGGGCTTGCACCCGCGGGAAGCCCCTGACCCGAATTTCTGGGCCAATATAGTAGATCTCCTGTGACATTGCACAGATGGTTGTCAAGACCAAGAGTAGTCTTGGAGTAGAGGGCAGGGAATAATAGGATGACAGCACATACTTAATTCCGTTCCCATTTTAAAGTCATACATTGTGTCCTTACTTTCCCTTTTCCATTGTAAATTCCTGTGTTCTATCCAAACTTGTTAAGCTGTGATGACACTCTTCTGCCAGTAATGGAACTGTAGTGCCTTCACTGCACAGGTTGCAGTTACAGCCTGACACTGTAGGAGTCTCTGCACTCCCAACAAAGAATCTATAACTTACTGGAAGTTAACAAACTGAATTTATTGTCTAAGAACTTTACAAAACAAGAAACTACAGGAGAAGCTCAAAACAGGTTTTTTCTCTTTCAATCCACACGAGGACTGGCTGGTCCCGCCCTCTACCTCTGACGTCATGACGTCATCACGTTTCCCGCCGAAGGGAACGTCAGGTGACCCATGTGATGACGTCATCGCGTCAGATCGCGATGTTGTCGATCTAGCTCTGTTTAACCAGAGCCAACTTGAAAGGTAATAACATTGGTTATAGACAATTAATGCTAGAGGTAATAACATTGGTTACAGACAATTATGTAAGTCACTTAGTGGTTTTGCCACATATGCCCCCCCAGAATTGTCTTTAACGAAAAGAGTCAATCGCTGAGGAGGTCGGACAAGTCTGTTGGACCGACTCCGAAATTCCCGGAAGCGCCGATCGCCATCGCGGCCGCGGGGGAGGTACCGGGACCAGCGTGCTTGACTCGCGGTGGTCTATTTGACGGTCTGGTAACGAAAGTGCACGGCGAGCGGCAGCAGCAGGCCTTCAGGCCGAAACGAGCGTGGTAGTAGCAGAAACCGGTCGTCGGAGGTGCCTTTGTCGGAGCCGGGGCCAGGCTCTTCGTGGCGGGGCGTTGCGCGAGGGCGCAGTATTGTTGCCGGACCACGTAAATCTTATCCGCCTCTTCGGCGAGTGCGACGCAGTCTGCGGTTTCTGCTCGGGCGAGGGACGCCTGTACTTGCTCAGGAAGTTGAGTAAGGAACAGTTCGCGAAACAGAAAGCACTGGGGCTCGGACCCCAGGAGAGTCAGCATATGACTCATCATTTCCGAGGGTTTGGAGTCTCCTAACCCTGGTAGAGCCAGTAAACGGCGAGCGCGCTCCGCTTTGGTGAGACCAAATATCTGCAGCAATCGTGTCTTGATGGCGACATACTTGTCAGCAGTCGGAGGGGTGGCATAGTGGTTAGCACTGTTGCCTCACAGCGCCAGGGACCCGGGTTCGAATCCGGCCTCGGGCAACTGTCTGTGTGGAGTTTGCACATTCTCCCCGTGTTTGCGTGGTGTTTCCTCCGGGTGCTCCGGTTTCCTCCCACAGTCCAAAGATGTGCGAGTTAGGGTGATTGGCTATGATAAATTGACCCTTAGTGTTAGGGGGATTAAATACATGGGGTTACAGGGGATAGGGTGGGATATGTGTTGGTGTAGGGGTTACGGGGATCGGGTGGGATATGTGTCGGTGCAGGCTCGATGGGCCGAAATGGCCTCTATCTGCACTGTGGGGTTTCTGTGATTTCTGTGACTCTCCAGCAGGCTGATGATTCTCGACGCCGTCGAGCTCTCGAGGGCGGAGACCACGTGGAGATATCTGGTCTGATCCTGAACGATGTTGCGGAGCTCAAATTGCGCCTCGGCTTGCACAAACCAAGAGGCTGCCTGTTGTTCCCAGAATTGGGGGAGCTTCAAGGCCACTGCATTGGCCTCCATCACTGGCCTGTGTTCAGCGTTCACCGCGAAAAACGATCGCGAGGAATCGGGGTCACCAATGTAGGAGTCTCTGCACTCCCAACAAAGAATCTATAACTTACTGGAAGTTAACAAACTGAATTTATTGTCTAAGAACTTTACAAAACAAGAAACTACAGGAGAAGCTCAAAACAGGTCTTTTCTCTTTCAATCCACACGAGGACTGGCTGGCCCCGCCCTCTACCTCTGACGCCATGACGTCATCACGTTTCCCGCTGAAGGGGACGTCACGTGACCCACGTGATGACGTCATCGCGTCAGATCGCGATGTTGTCGATCTAGCTCTGTTTAACCAGAGCCAACTTAAAAGGTAATAACATTGGTTACAGACAATTAATGCTAGAGGTAATAACATTGGTTACAGACAATTATGTAAGTCATTTAGTGGTTTTGCCACCACACATTATATATTGGCAATTTCCATTATAAATGAGACTGAGGTACTATATGTTAATGACCGGGTCTTGGGTATACAGGGCATCATTTCAAAGTTTGCAGATGACGTGAAACTCGGAAATGCGGTAAACAGTAAACAGTGATGAGGATAGTAACAGACTTCAGGAGGAACTAGAGAGACTGGTGAAATGGGCAAACACATGTCAGATAAAATTTAACCCAGAGAGGTGTGAAGTGATTCATTTTGGAAAGAAGAATGAGGAGAGACAATATAAATCATATAGACTCTGGAACAGTCCCCATGGATTGGAGGGTAGCTAATGTTACCCCACTATTCAAAAAAGGTGGTAGAGAGAAAATGGGGTAAGCCTGACATCGGTAGTGGGGAAAATGCTAGAATCCATTATAAAAGATGTAATAGCAGAGCACTTGGAAAACAGTGACAGGATCAGACAAAGTCAACATGGATTTACAAAAGGTAAATCGTGCTTAACTAATCTACTGGAATTTTTTGAGGATGTAACTGGTAGAATAGATAAGGGAGAACCAGTGGATGTGGTGTATTTGGACTTTCAGAAGGCTTTCGATAAGGTCCCGCATAAGAGATTAGCGTGTAAAGTTAAAGCACATGGGACTGGGGGTAAGGTACTGACTTGGATAGAGAACTGGTTGGCAGACAGGATGCAAAGAGTTGGAATAAACAGGTCTTTTTCCGAGTGGCAGGCAGTGACTAGTGGGGTACCGCAGGGATCGGTGCTAGGACCCCAGCTATTCACAATATATATTAATGATCTAGACGAGGGAACTAGATGTAATATCTCCAAGTTTGCAGACGACAAAAAGCTGGGTGGGCGTGTGTGCTGTGAGGATGATGCCGAAAAACTCCAGTATGATTTGGACAGGTTGGGTGATTGGGCAGATGCAGTATAATGTGGATAAATGCGAGGTTATCCACTTTGGTGGCAAAAACAGGAAGGCAGATTATTATCTGAATGGCAATAGGTTGGGAGAAGGGGAAGTGCAACGAGACCTGGGTGTCCTTGCGCACCAGTCGCTGAAGGTAAGCATGCAGGTGCAGCAGGCGGTTAAGAAGGCAAATGGTATGTTGGCCTACATAGTGAGAGTATTCGAGTACAGGAGCAAGGATGTCTTGCTGCAGTTGTACAGGGCCTTGGTGAGACCACACCTTCAGTATTGTGCGCAGTTTTGGTCGCCTTATCTGAGGAAGTATGTTCTTGCCATGGAGGGAGTGCAGTGAAGATTCACCAGACTGATACCTGGGATGGCAGGAATGACGTATGAGGAGAGATTTGGTCGATTAGGCTTATATTCGCTGACGTTTAGAAGAATGAGAAGGGATCTCATTGAAACTTATAAAATTTTAACAGGACTAGACAGACTAGATGCAGGAAGGATGTTCCTGATGGCGGGGGAGTCCAAAACCAGAGGTCACAGTCTAAAGATAAGGGGTAAGCCATTTAGGACAGAGATGAGGAGGAATTTCTTCACCCAGAGAGTGGTGAACCTGTGGAATTCTCTACCACAAAAGGCAGTTGAGGCCAATTCATTAAATATATTCAAGAAGGAGTGATGCGCTATCAATTACTCATAAAAGACTGAGAGTTAAGAGAGTAACTAAAGGCTTTTATTAACAAAAGAATGAAGGTCTGCCTCGAGTGGTCGACCGGTCCAGAAATACAAAGGGCTGGGGAGCAGTCACCTTTATACTAGGACTTGTGGGAGGAGTCAGCCGAGGCATGTCCAGGCATGTACACAGTGGAATACAAACAGTGGTTTACCACATTCACCCCTTGTTTAAAATTGAGTCCGGCGGGGTGAAGTGTATTAAAAGTTAGTCTATTGGAGTCTCTCCGGAGGTCTTGTCTGCCGCTGTGATCGGCGTGGTGACGGCAGGGGTAGTGGAGCTTCCGGCATCGAGTCCTGCGTAGGCTGTGGCACAGGTGTGTCGTCCTCGTAGATGTCGAGCGGGTCGCGGGGCCCAGGCCTGCCATCTGCTGGGGCTGGATATCGGATCGTGGGGGGGGGTGGTAGTGAGTAGTGGGTTACTGCGGCCCCCGAGGGTGCAAGGTCTCTTATGGAGACAGTGTCCTCCCGCCCGTCCGGGTATGCAATGTAAGCATACTGGGGGTTGGCGTGGAGGAGGTCGGCCCTCTCGACCAGGGGGTCCGTTTTATGGGTCCTCACATGTCTTCTCAGTAGGACCGGCCCTGGGGACGTCAGCCATGGTGGTAGCGATGTCCCCGATGTGGACTTCCTTGGGAAGACAAACATTTTCTCATGAGGGGTGGCGTTAGTGGCAGTGCAGAGCAGTGACCGAATAGAGTGGAGCGCATTGGGGAGCACATCCTGCCAGCGGGAGGTTGGAAGGCCCCTAGACTTTAAGGCTAGCAGGGCGGCCTTCCAAACTGTCGCATTTTCTCTTTCCACCTGTCCGTTCCCCCGGGGGTTGTAACTGGTGGTCCTGCTTGTGGCAATACTCCTAGTTAGCAGGTACTGACGGAGTTCGTCGCTCATAAACGATGAGCCCCGGTCGCTATGGATATAGCTGGGGAAACCGAACAGGGTGAAGAGGTCGTTCAGACATTTAATGACCGTGGCACTGGTCATGTCCGGGCAGGGGATGGTGAACGGGAAACGGGAGTACTCATCAATAATATTGAGGAAGTACACATTGCGGTCGGAGGAGGGGAGAGGCCCTTTAAAATCAACGCTCAGGCGCTCGAAGGGGCGAGTGGCTTTTATCAGGTGGGCCCTGTCTGGTCTATAAAAGTGCGGTTTGCACTCAGCGCAGACTTGGCAGTTCCTGGTCATGGTCCTGACCTCCTCAATAGAGTAAGGCAGGTTGCGGGCCTTGATGAAGTGGAAGAACCTGGTGACCCCCGGGTGACAGAGGTCATTGTGGAGGACCCGCAGTCTATCGATCTGCGCGCTGGCGCAGGTGCCACGCGATAGCGCATCCGGGGGTTCATTGAGCTTCCTGGGCTGGTACAAGATCTCGTAACTGTAGGTGGAAAGTTCGATTCTCCACCTCAAGATCTTGTCATTTTTGATTTTGCCCCTCTGCTTGTTGTTAAACATGAAAGCAACTGAACGCTGGTCAGTGAGCAGGGTAAATCGTTTTCCGGCCAGGTAATGCCTCCAATGACGCACAGCCTCCACAATCGCCTGGGCCTCCTTCTCAACAGCGGAGTGTCTGGTCTCCGGGCCTTGGAGGGTTCGTGAAAAGAAGGCCACGGGTCTCCCCGCCTGATTGAGGGTAGCGGCCAGGGCAAAGTCGGACGCGTCGCTTTCCACCTGGAAGGGGATGGATTCGTCCACTGCGTGCATGGTGGCTTTGGCAATGTCCTCCTTGATACGGTGGAAGGCTAAGCGGGCCTCTGCCGTCAAGGGAAAAGAGGTGGACTTGATCAGCGGACGGGCCTTGTCCACATAGTAGGGGACCCACTGGGCGTAATAGGAGAAAAACCCTAGGCACCTCTTCAGGGCCTTGAGGCAGTGGGGCAGTGGGAGTTCCATAAGGGGATGCATCCGGTCGGGGTCGGGGCCGATGACTCCGTGTTCCACAACACAGCCAAGGATGGCGAGGCGGTTTGTGCGGAATATGCACTTCTCCTTGTTATATGTCAGGTTCAGGAGTTGGGCGGTGCGGAGGAATTTTTCGAGGTTTGCGTCATGGTCCTGCTATGCGGGGGAGTGGGTAGGCGTCCAGCAGGGTGTAGCGATTTATTGTCTGGCTGTAGTCGATGACCAGGCGCTGCTTCTCGCCGGTCTTAACGACCACAACCTGAGCTCGCCAGGGGCTGGTGCTGCCCTCAATAATCCCTTCCTTCAGGAGCCGCTCCACTTCGGTTTTAATGAAAACCCTGTCCCCGGCACTGTATCGCCTGCTCTTTGTGGCGATGGGCTTACAGTCGGGGGTGAGGTTAGCAAACAGTGCGGGGGGGGTGACTCTGAGTGTGGAGAGGTTGCACCTGGTGCGCGGCGGGCAATTTGGAAGCTGCTGGCTGCGGACTGTGAGTGGGGGTAGGGGTCCACCGTACGCCATCGTAACACTTTTAAGGTGGCACTGAAAACCTAACCCCAGCAGGACGGCAGCGCAGAGGTCGGGCAGGACCAGAAGTTTAAAATGATCGTACACAGTCCCGTCTACTACGAGTGTCACTACGCAGTAGCCGCCGATGTCCGCCGACTGGGACTCGGAGGCCATAGAAATCCGCTGGTGCGCAGGCAGGACTGGGAGAGAGCAACGCCGCACCATGTCGGGGTGGATGAAGCTCTCCGTGCTCCCAGAGTCAAAAAGGCAGATTGTATCGTGACCATTTACCTTAATGTCCATTGTGGAACTGGCCAGCTGGTGCGGTCTCGCTTGGTCCAGTGTAACGGATGCCAGCGTAGGGGTCGGTGTGTCGCTGCGGGTATCAGATGAGGCGGTGTTGGGGGCCTGCTGCGTTCCGGCTGTCGTCCAAGATGGCGGCGTCCATGATCCCCATGTGGCTGGAGGCGTCCAAAATGGCTGCTGTACCGGTGGTTCGCACATGGCCGGGGAGGCCCAAGCTGGCGGCCCGCATGGCCCACACGCAGCGCTGCTGGGGTTCGGGGTGGCTTTGGCCCTGCAGAGGCTAGCGTAGTGTCCCTTCTTCCCGCAGCCCGAGCAGATCGCGTTTTTCGCCGGGCAGCGTGCTCTGGGGTGTTTTGCCTGGCCACAGAAGTAGCATTTCTGGCCTTGGGGCACTGCTGTCTGGCCTTGGGACACTGCTGCGGTAGTTGGGCCGTTGCTGGGGTGTGGCTGGGGTGGCACGGCGCTGTGAGGCGGTCCTACCGTGTCCCAGGCTGTCATTCCCCGCGGCGTCCACGGTGCAGAGGAGTAGGCATCCATGCCCCGGTAGGCTGCATCCAATGATAGTGCGAGTTCAGAGGCCTTGTTGAGGTCGAGGTCACTCTGCTCCAACAGTCGCTGTCGGGTGTAATTGGATCTGTGGCCCGCTACAAAAGCGTCCCGGATAAGTTCCTCTGTGTACACGGCGGCCTTTACATCCTTACAACCACAGGCCCGGCCAAGCACAGACAGTGCCTGAAGGTATTCCACGGTCGATTCCCCAGGTTGTTGTTTACGACTCCCCAGAAGGTGCCTGGCGTACACTTCGTTCACTGGGCGCGTGTACTGGTCCTTGAGGAGCTCGATAGCGTCCGCGTACGAGGTCGCATCTTGGATGACCGAGTACACTCGGTGGTTCACTTTGGCGGTCAGGACATCCAGTTTGTCCTCGTCCGATTTGATTGCTGCGGAGGCGGTCAGGAATTTTTCGAAACACTTAAGCCAGTGAGTAAACTTGGTGGATGAGTCCGCCTCCCGATGATCTAAGTCCAGGCATGCTGGTGTGAGGATCTTCTCCATTATAAAAATTTTGTTAATAAAATTGATGCGCCATCAATTACTCATAAAAGACTGAGAGTTAAGAGAGTAACTAAAGGCTTTTATTAACAAAAGAATGAAGGTCTGCCTCAAGTGGTCGACCGGTCCAGAAATACAAAGGGCTGGGGAGCAGTCACCTTTATACTAGGACTTGTGGGAGGAGTCAGCCGAGGCATGTCCAGGCATGTACACAGTGGAATACAAACAGTGGTTTACCGCAAGGAGTTAGATATATTTCTTAAGGCTAAAGGGATCAAGGGATATGGGGAGAAAGCAGGGACAGGGTACTGAATTTGGATGATCAGCCATGATCTCATTAAATGGCGGAGCAGGGTCGAGGGGCCGAATGGCCTACTCCTGCTCCTATCTTCTATGTTTCTATGGTACACTTTTAAAGGGGGTGCAGGAACAGAGAGACCTGCTGGTGTACGTACACAAATCGTTGAAGGTGGCAGGACAAGTTGAGAGGCTGTTAAAAGAGCAGATGTGATTCTTGGCTTTATTAAAAGAGGAATAGAGTACAAAAGCAAGGAAGTTATGATGAACCTTTATAAATCACTGGTTAGGCCTCAGCTGGAGTATTGTGTTCAATTCTGGGCACCGCACTTTAGGAAGGATGTCAAGGCCTTGCAGAGGGTGCAGAGGAGATTTAGTGGAATAGTTCCAGGGATGAGGGACTTCAATTCCATGGAGAGACTGGAGAAGCTGGGGTTGTTCTCCTTAGAGCAGACAATGTCAGGATGACCCCCAGCATGTCGATGGTGGGGGATTTGACGATGGTAATGCCATTGAATGTCAAGGGGTGGTGGTTAAACTTTCTTTTGTTGGAGATGGTCATTGCCTGGCACTTGTGTGGCATGAATGTTACTTGCCACTTATCAGCCCAAGTTGTCCAGATTTTGCTGCATGCGGGCATGGACTGCTTCATTATCTGAAGGGTTGCGAATGGAACTGCACACTGCAATCATCAGCGAACAGTCCCACTTCTGACCTTATGATGGAGTGAAGGCCATTGATGAAGCAGCTGATGATGGTTGGGCCTAGGACACTGCCCTGAGGATCTCCTGCAGCGATGTCCTTAGGCTGAGATGATTGGCCTCCAACAACCACAGCCATCTTCCTTTGTGCCAGGTGTTAGATCAGTGTATTTTGATGTTGTGTGTCCTTCAATAACTAGACACGAGACTGCAGGGAACATTCAACAGGTATTTACTGGATAAGGGTTACTCTAAAATTAAACGTACAGATCCCTACTCAGGGTTTATATACAGGTGTGGTCACTGCCGGTGCTACAGTATACAGGAGCTGTAAAAAGTAGTTCTCCCCTTAAAGGTACATACACTACAATTCCTCCCCTTTTAGATTGACAGTACCATAACATTCATTTGACAATTAACACTTCTAACATGCACATTAACTGAAAATAGTCCATTTATAAATTCAGTCTTTGGGGCGGCTTCCTGATCCTTTCTGGATAGCGCCTTTCCTGAGTGTCTTGTTCTTGGTGTGGAGGCCCCCTGTCGTCGGTTGGTTCATCAGCTTCCGATGCTACTGTTTCTGGGGTAGATGCTACCGGTATGTCGGGTTCATCACCAGGTGCACGAGACATGGGGTTGACTCGTTCCTGTGACGCTAGGATCTGGTCGACATGGCGTCTCACAATGTTCTCCCCAACATCCACTGTGTACATTAGTGGCCCCTGCCGTGTGCATATCGTTCCTGTGTAAGGCTTGATCTTCTTTAAACTGGTTTAAAGTAATTTTCCTGGTCTGCAGCCTTTGCCTGCACTCAGACCAATTCCAATAAAACCAATTTTAAAACAGCGGTTTCGAATCGTTACCCCACCTTCCAGTTCTGACTGCAGGGCTTATAATTATTGATATTAAAACAGACACGTAGTTTGGATGAGAGAAAAAATCAAGTTTTATTAACTAAATAAACTACAATCCAAGAATAAACAATACCACACGAACACAGTAATTACATTAAAACTATATAACAGGGGGGTTGCAGACGGCGAAAACGAGGGATAAAATGACTACAATGTTATTTAAACAATCTTAGCAATTCCCTCAAATCACCACCCCAAACTCCTGCTAGGTTGCCTTGTTGAGGAGTCAGAACACCCTGCTCACCTGTGGTCCAGCGAAGTAAGAGCGAGAGAGAGAGAAGCTCACCTACGGTCCCAGGAAGTCAAGAGAGAGATAGCTTCTCAGCAGCTATCTTTATACCTGGTGAGCCCCCTGCCATTCTGCCATGCAAGGGCTATGTGCAAAATTCCCCACCCAAAGAGTCCAATACACAAGAGAAAGCTGTGATTGGCTAACTCAAAGTGGTTAGACTGGGTTAATGTGTCTTCCAGAGCTCCCTGGGCTGCAACAAAAGAGAATGCAACAGCCCTATTGTCCAGAATGCTAAGTGATTTAGACCCATTCAATTGGTAAATGTTTCCCATTCAAGGTACAAAAGTCTCTTCTGCAGTTTAGATGTATCCACTCGATATACAAACAAATGCTAATACCATTCGATTGCTTTGTAAACAAAGCATTGTCCTTTGTCTTCAGCCATGTGGTGACAGCCATTTTTATCCCTGGAAATTTAAAAGCACAATGCCCAGGGATTCTTTAATCAAAAAAATTGATCTTCAGAACTGTAAATTATTGCGAATTCTTACACCTGGTTGCCATTTCTCTGTTCGGTAGTCGCGGGCCAAGACTGGTCGCTTCTTGTCGGCTTCTCATTGATGTGCTGGAATTGCTTATTCTCAACATCTCTTCGTACATTTGGTCTGAGCAAATCCAGACGAGATCTCAACCTTCGGTTAAAGAACATCATGGCCGGGGTCTGGTTGGTGACTGCATGTGTCGCATTTCTGTAGGCTAACAGGAAATTGTCCACCTTATGCTGCAGTGGAATGTCATAATCGCACATGGCCCTTACTGCTTTCTTAAAGGTTTGTACGAACCTCTCAGCCAATCCATTTGTGGCTGGATGATACGGGGCGGATGTGTAATGCCTTACCCCATTCCTTTTCATGAATCTTCGAAACTCTTCGGACACAAACTGTGGTCCGTTATCAGAGCAAATCTGCTCTGGCAAGCTGTTCCTGGCAAATATGGTCCGTAGGACTGCAATAGTTTTCTCCGTGGTGGTGGAGGACATTTTGATCACCTCAGGCCATTTCGAGTGCGCATCCACGGCTATTAGAAACATTGAGTCCATGAATGGACCAGCAAAATCAATATGCACCCATTGCCATGGAGATGAGGGCCACTCCCATGGGTGTAGAGGGGCATGTGGTGGTGCATTTTGGACCTTCTGGCATCCTGAGCAGCTCTTTGTCAGGTCCTCGATTTGCTGATCGATCCCCGGCCACCACACATAAGCCCTAGCAAGGCTTTTCATTTTCACCCCTCCCAGATGGCCTTCGTGAAGCTCATTGAGCACTCTCTCCCTTAACTTGGGTGGAATTACCACTCGGGATCCACACATCAAGGTCCCCTGGCCTACTGACAGCTGTTCTCTTCTGGATGAGAATGCTGGCAACAGTGGGTCGCCATGTGTTGGCCATCCTTTCACCGTCAAGTCATATACCCGAGACAGTGTCGGGTCATTTCGGGTCTCCTTCTCTATATCAGCGTTAGTTACTGGCAAGCGTTCAATTATAGTCGAATGAAATATTTCGACAGGGTCCACTGCTGGTGCTTCCTCCGCAGTAGGCAGTGGCAGGCGTGATAGCCCATCAACGTTTCCATGCTGTTTCGTGCCCTTATACTCGATTTCAAATTGGTTCGCCCCTAGAAAAAGCAACCATCTTTGTAGCCGTTGCGCAGTCATCACCGGCATGCCCTTCTTTGGATTAAAGATGGAGACAAGTGGTTGGTGGTCCGTCAGCAAGGTGAACTTCTGCCCGTGCAGATAGTGGTTGAACTTTTTCACTCCCCACACTAGGCTGAGGGCCTCCCTGTCAATCTGGGTGTAGTTACGCTCGGCTGAGGTTAGTGACCGAGACGCAAAGGCTACCGGCCTCTCTGAGCCGTCCGGGAACTTGTGCGACAGCACCGCTCCAATGCCATAGGGTGATGCATCACATGCCAACCGAATTGGTAGTGCTGGGTTGAAATGAGCCAACACCTCTTTTGATGTGATCAATTCTTTGCACTTCTGGAAAGCTCATTTACATTCGTCATTCCACTTCCATGGTACCCCCGTTTGCAGTAGGGTGTTCAGTGGGTGTAGTACTGTAGACAAATTCGGCAAGAACTTATGGTAGTAGTTCACCAGCCCGAGGAACGACCTCAGTTGTGACACATTTTCCAGTGCTGGAGCCTTGACTACTGCCTCAATCTTTTCAGGGGACTTATGTAACCCCTCTTCATCAATAACGTGGCCACAATATGAGATCTGCTTCTGGAAAAACTCGCATTTGTGGCGATTTGCTCGGAGCCCATATTCCTTCAATCTAGTGAGCACCTGCTCCAGGTTGGCAAGGTGAGCACTGTCATTTTCGCCCGTGACCAGGATGTCGTCCAAATAATACTGGGTCCCTGGAATCCCTTGCAGGACTTGATCCATTGCCCTTTGCCAAATAGCCGGAGCTGATGCTACCCCAAACACCAGCCGGTTGTATTGGTAGAGACCTTTATGAGTGTTGATCGTGAGGTACTGTTTTGAGGCTTCTTCTACCTCCATTTGCAGGTACGCCTGGGCCAGATCAATCTTAGTGAAGCGTTTCCCTCCAGATAGCGAGGCAAAAATATCTTCAATCCGCGGAAGCGGATATTGTACTGTGTGAAGGACTGGGTTCACTGTCACCTTAAAGTCCCCACAGATGCGAACTTTCTTTGGTTCCCCAGGCATATTACTCAACGACCTCTTCATTACAGGAATGATGGGTGTGGCCCACTCGCTCCAGTCCACTTTGGACAGTACTCCTGAACGTTCCAAACCTTCCAGCTCTGCTTCGACGGCTGGGCGGATCGCATAAGGCACCGGTCTGGCCTTAAAAAACTTTGGGCTTGCATTTTCCTCTATTTTGATCGTCGCTGTTATGCCTTTTAGTGTTCCAAGTCCCTCCTGGAACACTTCTTGTGCATCAGTTAGCATTTTTGACAGTCATCCAGGTGTGGCGTTGTCATCCTTTTTGGCATCTACAGTCAGTGCTTGTATGAATGCCAATCTAGCTGTATCTTCCGGATCCATTCACGTCCTAGTAGTGGTGGTCCTCCATCTGGCAATACATATAGGTCCATTTTTGGTGTTTCCTTACCGTTATATACAACGTTCACCCTTATTTTTCCTTTGGGGTAGACTTTTTGCCCCATGTACGTCTTCAAGACAATCTCTATATCTCTCAAGGGTATATGTGAGAATAGCCGCTTGTAGTCCCTTCGGTTTATGACTGTTAGGGCTGATCCTGTGTCCAATTCCATTTTCACTTGGACTCCAGCTATCTTGAGCGTGACCCAGATAGTTTGGTGATCCTCCGTTTGGATCACCTTATGTAGTTTCAGACAACCCAGCTCCTTGCTTCCGGAGTCTGTACCACTTTTCTGTTCGTCTGAACTACATTCTGTCACCTTATGTACCTTCTTGTACTTCTCCTGTGGAGATTTCTTGTGTTGTGTATGTCCCTTTAAGGGAATAACTGGTCTCAGACTGCAGTACCGGCAGTGACCATCCCTGTATAAAAGGCCCTGGCAGGCTTCTGTAGTTTCAGTTTCCAGATTGTCTCCATTCAGTAAAGACTTGTTAAACCAACTCCTGCATTCCGTGTCTCCATTAACACACGGACTTAATACTGGCGACGAGTAAGAAACGAACTTACCTGCAACTCGGCACCACCTCAGACGACGTTATTGAAAGTCGAAGCCAGAAAAGAAAAAAAAAAATCCAAAGAAACGAGAGAAACGGGCGTCGACCATTGGGCAACCGCCCTCCAAATCATCGGATTGAAAACTTGCAGGGGAGACTGTCAAGAGCCAGGCTTGGTTCCCCAGTCTGTGGTTTCCCAGCTAATCGGGCTGGTGGCAGGTAGTGCACTGATCCTTCCTGGGCTGCGGCAGGCTAGAGCTCGATCGGGTGGCTCTGCAACGGGGCTGGGCAGCGAGTCGGGAAGCAAAGAGAGAGAGAGAGGGTGGAGCACACAGGGCGCAGCCGGTGCTTCGCAGCCGGGCAGTGTTCGGACCTAAGAAGAGGGAGGGAAGTGTCCCAGAGGGTCCGCTCCACGACGGGAACGGTTAAAAATAAAAATACCGCGGAGAGCGGCGTTGACAACAGCGGCAGCGGCGGGAAAGCGCGGGAGGCGCCATCTTAACTCGGCGGGGAAGAAGGAAAAGCACGGGAGACGCCATCTTAGATTTTCAAGATGCCAAAGACTGGCGATATCACTGCCTTCGATAATGCAATAGAAGACTGGACCACGTATGTGGAAAGAGTCGAGTTATATTGCGAGGCAAACGAAGTAGCCGAGGGGAAAAAGGCATCGGTATTGCTAAATTTAATGGGCGCAAGAACGTACGGCCTATTGCGGGGCCTGATTACTCCAGCCAAACCAAAGGCGAAGAGTTTTAACGAAATTGTTGCTATCCTACAGGAACACCTAAATCCTACACCGCTGCTGATAGCAGAAAGATTTAAATTCCACAGGAGAAATCAGCATAAAAATGAGAGCAATGCTGATTACCTTACGGAACTACGCAAGCTATCAAAGCACTGCCAGTTCAGAGCAGGACTGGCAGATACCTTACGGGACAAATTTGTCTGTGGACTCCTGAGTGAAGGAACCCAGAAGAGGTTACTCTCAGAGAAAGAGCTGACGCTAGATAAGGCTTTCAGCGTGGCAGTATCGTACAAAGCAGCAGCAAGGGGAGCTGCGGAAATACAACAAAAGCCACAGGAATACGGCACCCACGAAATGACACGGGGATTTGCAAAATGTTATCGCTGCGGCAGAACAAACCATGACCAGAAGGACTGCTGGTCCAAGGACAAAATATGCAGGCAATGCGGAAAGATGGGACACATTGCACGAGTTTGCAGGTCTGAGAAGAAGATCAACGACAATAAAAAGGCTACTAAGGAACTGTACAGGAAAGTACAAAAGATGACGGACAGTAGTTCCGAAGACCAGATGAGCGATAGTGAATCCGGGAACAAGAGACTAAGCTGTCTCAAACTTCACAACGTAATCGCAAAAGAGGATCACTGAACCATTTGGGTCACCCTCACGTTAGCAGGGTCTCAAGTCAAAATGGAATTCGATACAGGATCAGCTCTAACTGTCATGAATCGACGAGACTACGAGCGGCTATTCTCACACATACCCTTGAGAGAGACATCCATTGTCTTGAGGACGTATACGGGGTAAAAAATATACCCCAGAGGAAAAATAAGGGTGCCTGTCGAATACAACGGCAAGAAAATACGGAAATTGTATCTACATTCTGCAAGATGGTGGACCACCATTATTGGGATGTGAATGGATCAGAAAGATAAGTTTAGACTGGCACTCCATTCAGGCACTGACGGTGGCAGGTAAAAAGGATGACGACGTCACTCCTGGACGATTGTCAACAATCTTAGCTGAAGCCAAAGAGGTATTTCAACAAGAACTGGGCACTCTTAAAGGCGTAACCGCCTCGATAAAAATAGAGGAGAATGCAATTCCCAAGTTTTTCAAAGCAAGACCGGTACCATATGCAATTCGCCCAGCCGTCGATGCAGAGCTGGAGAATCTGGAGAATGCAGGCGTGTTATCTAAGGTAGACTGGAGTGAGTGGGCGACACCCATCGTTCCTGTCATGAAGAAAATGTTAAACAATAAGTCTGAGGAGCCAAGGAAGGTTCGCATCTGTGGGGACTTCAAGGTGACGGTGAACCCAGTCCTTCACACAGTACAATATCCTCTTCCAAGGATAGAAGATATCTTCGCCTCACTATCCGGAGGGAAGCATTTTACAAAAATTGACCTAGCGCAAGCATATTTGCAGATGGAGGTTGAAGAATCCTCTAGGAAGTATCTCACGATAAACATTCACAAAGGTCTTTACCAGTATAATCGACTGGTATTTGGAGTAGCATCAGCTCCGGCGATATGGCAAAGAGCGATGGAACAAGTCCTGCAAGGGATTCCAAGGACTCAGTGTTACTTGGACGACATCCTAGTGACAGGTGAAGATGACAGTGAACACCTTGCCAACCTAGAGCAGGTGCTCACTAGACTATGTGAACATGGGCTACGAGCCAATCGCCCCAAGTGTGAGTTTTTTAAGAAACAGATATCGTATTGTGGCCACGTGATTGATGAAGAGGGGTTGCATAAGTCCCCTGACAAAATTGAAGTGGTAGTTAAGGCTCCAGCACCTGAAAATGTGTCACAACTGAGGTCATTCCTCGGATTGGTGAATTACTACCATAAGTTTTTGCCAAATTTGTCCACAATTCTGCATCCACTGAACGCCCTACTACGAACGGGAGTAGCATGGAAATGGAGCAATGAATGTAAGCGGGCCTTTCAGAAGAGTAAGGACCTAATCACTTCAAGAGAAGTATTGGCTCACTACAGCCCATCACTACCGATAAGACTGGCGTGTGATGCGTCTCCCTATGGCATTGGGGCGGTACTGTCACATAAATTCCTTGATGGTTCTGAGAGGC
Organism: Somniosus microcephalus; assembly: GCF_052327205.1. NCBI lineage: Eukaryota > Metazoa > Chordata > Chondrichthyes > Squaliformes > Somniosidae > Somniosus > Somniosus microcephalus. The sequence goes on along the minus strand of NC_140998.1, from coordinate 174,804,777 downwards.
CGATAGCTTTTGCGTCACGCTCGTTAACTTCAGCCACGCGTAACTATGCCCAGATTGACAGAGAGGCCCTCAGCCTGGTGTGGGGGGTGAAGAAGTTCAATCACTACCTGCACGGTCAGAAATTTACTCTACTAACTGATCATCAACCTCTCGTCTCCATTTTCAACCCTCAGAAGGGTGTACCGATAATGACGGCACAACGGCTACAGAGGTGGTCCCTTTTCCTAGGGGCACACCAATATGACATCGAGTACAAAGGAACTAAACAGCATGGGAATGCTGATGGATTGTCGCGCCTACCGTTGCCGACGGTGGAAGAAGAACTGGCAGTGGATCCAGTGGAGTTATTCCACTCGACTATTGTCGAATGTCTCCCTGTGACGAATGCAAACAAAAGAAAAGGAAACACGAAATGACCCGACACTCTCCTGGGTCTATGATTTAATGGTGAAGGGATGGCCAGCACATGGTGAACCACTGCTGCTAGCATTCTCACCGAGAAGAGAACAGCTGTCAGTGTGCAGAGGAACCTTGATGTGTGGATCCAGAGTAGTAATTCCACCCAAATTGAAGGATAGAGTGCTCAATGAGCTTCATGAGGGTCATCTGGGAGGGGTAAAAATGAAGAACTTAGCCAGAGCGTTTGTGTGGTGGCCGGGAATCGATAGAGAAATCAAAGAGATGACCAAGAGCTGTACTGGATGCCAGAAGGTCCAAAACGCCCCACCACAAGCCCCTCTACATCCATGGGAGTGGCCCTCATCTCCATGGCAAAGGGTGCACATTGATTTTGCTGGTCCCTTTATGGACTCGATGTTTTTAATTGCGGTGGATGCACATTCAAAGTGGCCAGAGGTAATATAAATGTCCTCAACCACCACAGAAAAAACTATCACAGTCTTACGAACCATATTCGCCGGGAATGGGCTGCCTGAACAGATTTGCTCTGACAATGGACCACAGTTTGTGTCTGAAGAGTTCCGGAGGTTCTTAAAGAACAATGGTGTTAAGCATTACACATCCGCCCCATATCATCCAGCCACTAATGGATTGGCTGAGAGGTTTGTTCAAACATTCAAGAAGGCTATCAAGGCAATGTGTAATGAAGATATACCCCTACAACACAAGGTGGATAACTTCTTGTTTGCCTACACATGCGGTTACCAACCAAACTCCAGCCATGATGTTCTTCAATCGAAGACTACGATGCCGCTTGGATTTGGTTAAGCCAAACGTCAGAAGAGATGTGGAGAACAGGCAGTTTCAGAATATGAATGAAAGGCCGACCAGGAGTTTTAAGATAGGTCAACCAGTTTTGGCCCGGGACTACCGCACAGAGAAATGGCAGCCAGGAACGATCTGTACACGGCAAGGACCTCTAATGTATACCGTGGACGTTGGAGAAAACATTGTAAGACGCCATGCTGACCAGATTCTAGAGTCACTGGAAAACCTCAACTCCACACCACGATCTGATACACCTGGCGATGAAACCGAAGTACCAATTGCATCTACCGCAGAATCGGTGATATTGGAAGCAGACGAACCAAACAACGACATTGATCCCGACTCAACCTTGCCAGAAGAACCTGATATCCCAAAGAGGCGTTATCCAGACAGAATCAGGAAGCCTCCTCAAAGACTGAACTTATAATTGCTTAACTTCAACTAATGTATCTAGCAACCGTAATTGTAATTGTAATTAGTTATTATTTAGTTGTTAAATGAATGTTATGTACTGTTTATCTAAAAGGGGAGGAATTGTTGTGTATGTCCCTTTAAGGGAATAACTGGTCTCAGACTGCAGTACCGGCAGTGACCATCCCTGTATAAAAGGCCCTGGCAGGCTTCTGTAGTTTCAGTTTCCAGATTGTCTCCATTCAGTAAAGACTTGTTAAACCAACTCCTGCATTCCGTGTCTCCATTAACACACAGACTTAATATCTTGCTGCTGGTTTTCTTTCCTGACCTGCAGACTCTTGCTCTGTGTCCTACTTTTCCACACTGTCTGCACACTTTGTCCTTAAACCAGCAATCATTATGGTCATGTGTTGTTCTGCCGCAGCGATAGCACTTCATTGTTCCGTATGACATTTCATTTGTGCCATATTCTTGCGGTCTCCGTTGTATCTCTGCAGCGCCCCGTGCGGCTGCTTCGTGTGATACTGCCATGCTGAAAGCCTTGTCCAGCGTAAGATCCTTTTCTGATAGAAGCCGTTTCTGGGTTCCTTCACTTTGAAGCCCACACACAAACTTGTCCCTTAAAGTATCTGCTAGTCCCGTTCCAAACTGGCAGTGTTTCGATAGCTTGCGCAGTTCCGTTAAATACTCAGCATTACTTTCATCTTTATGCTGGTTCCTTTTGTGAAACTTAAATCTTTCTGCTATCAGCAGTGGTGTGGGGTTTAAGTGGTTCTGTAGGATTGACACTATGTTTCCAAAATCCTTTTCCACTGGCTTCTCTGGGGTTACTATGTTTCGCAGTAAGCCATACATTTTTGCACCCATGGAATTCAACAATACCAGCGCTTTCCTCTGATCTGGCACTTCATTCGCCTTGCAGTACACTTCTATGCGTTCGACATATGTCATCCAATCTTCAACTTCATTGTTGAACGCTGTGATACTGCCACTCTTCGGCATCCCTGGGTGTGGTTAGACTGGCTCAAAATGGCGTTTTCCCGCGCTTTCCCTTCTTCTTGCGGCTCAAAATGGCGTTTTCCCGTGCTCTCCCTTCTTCTCCGCTGCGGCTCAAAATGGCGTTTTTCCGCGCTCTCCCTTCTTCTCCGCTGCTGCTCAAAGTGGCGTTTCCCGTGCTCTCCCTTCTTCTCCGCTGCGGCTGCTCAGCCCTTGAACACCGGCTGCGCTCTGCGCGTTTCCCTTTCTTCCCTGCTGACGCTGCTCGTCCCTTGAACACCAGCTGCGCTCTGCGCGTTTTCCTTCACGCCTCTCTCTCTTCTCCCGTCGACGCCGTTCAGTCCTGAACACCGGCTGCGCCCTGTGCGCTCTACCCTCTCTCTTCTCCCGTCGACGCCGTTCGGTCCTGAACACCGGCTGCGCCCTGTGTGCTCTACCCTCTCTCTTCTCCCGTTGACGCTGCTCGGCCTTTTCTGTGCCGTCGGTCGGCTCTAGCCGCCGCTGTCCGGGAAGGGTCTGCGCCGTACCTGTTGCCAGCCCGTTTTGCTGGACCACCGTGACTGGAGAACCAAGCCCAGCTCTCAACAGCCTCCCCTGCGATGCTCAAATCTCTGCTGGATGACTGGGCGGTTGCTCGTGGTCGACGCCCGTGCTTCTGGCCTCAACTTTCTTCCACTGTTCTCCAGGAGCGAATCCCTGGGAGGTAATGCAGAGTTGCAGGTAGGTTCGAACCTGCCTCGTCGCCAATGTTAGATCCGTGTATTTTGATGTTCAATAACTAGACACGAGACTGCAGGGAACAATCAACAGGTATTTACTGGGTGAGGGTTACTCTAAAGCTAAACGTACAGATCCCTACTCAGGGTTTATGTACAGGTGTGGTCACTGCTGGTACTACAGTATACAGTAGCTGTAAAAAGTAGTTCTCCCCTTAAAGGTACATACACTACACTAGGTATGATTCCAGCCAGTGGAGTTTCCCCCCCCAATTCACATTGACTTCAATTTTAAAATAAAGACAGACTTGCATTTATATAGCGCCTTTCACGACCACTGGACGTCTCAAAGCACTTTATAGCCAATGAAGTACTTTTGAAGTGTAGTCACTGTTGTAATGTAGGAAACGTGGCAGCCAATTTACGCACAGTAAGCTCCCACAAACAGCAATGTGATAATAACCAGATCATTTGTTTTTGTTATGTTGATTGTTATGTTGGCCCAGGACACTGGGGATAACTCCCCTGCTCTTCTTCGAAATAGTGTCATGAGATCTTTTACATCCACCTGAGAGAGCAGACGGGGCCTCGGTTTAACATCTCATCTGAAAGACGGCACCTCTGACAGTGCCTCGGTACTGCACTCGAGTGTCAACCTACTCGGGCTCTTTGATGCCACACTCGGTCAAATGCTGCCTCGATGCACTCTCACCTCACCTCTGGAATTCAGCTCTTTTGTCCATGTTTGGTCCAAGGCTATAATGAGGTCTGGAGCCGAGTGGTCCTGGTGGAACCCAAACTGAGCATTGGTGAGAAGGTTATTGGTGAGTAAGTGCCGCTTGATAGCACTGTTGATGACACCTTCCATCACTTTGCTGATGATTGATGGGGCGGTAATTGGCCGGATTGGATATGTCCTGCTTTTTGTGGACAGCACATACCTGGGCAATTTTCCACTTTGTCAGGTAGATGCCAGTGTTGTAGCTGTACTGGAACAGCTTGGATAGAGACGCGGCTAGTTCTGGAGCACAAGTCTTCAGCACGATAGCCTTTGCTGTATCCAGTGCGCTCAGCCGTTTCTTGATATCACCTGGAGTGAATCGAATTGGCTGAAGACTGGCTTCTGTGATGGTGGGGACCTCAGGAGTAGGCCGGTATGGATCATCCACTCGACACTTCTAGCTAAAGATGGTTGCAAACGCTTCAGCCTTGTCTTCTGCGCTTATGTGATGGGCTCCACCATCATTGATGATGGGGATATTCATGGAGCATCCTCCTCCTGTTAGTTCTTTAATTATCCACCACCATTCACGACTGGATGTGGCAGGACTGCAGAGCTTTGATCTGATCTGTTGGTTCTGGGATCGCTTTGCTCTGCTGCTTCTGCTGTTTAGCATGCATGTAGTCCTGTGTTGCTGCTTCCCCAGGTTGGCACCTCATTTTTAGGTACGCCTGGTGCTGCTCCTGGCATGCTCTTCTACACTCCTCATTGAACCAGGGTTGGTCCCCTGGCTTGATGGTAATGGTAGAGTGAGGGATATGCTGGGCCATGCGGTTACAGATTGTGGTGGAATACAATTTTGCTGCTGCTGATGGCCCACAGCGTCTCATGGATGCCCAGTTTCGAGCTGCTAGATCTGTTTTGAATCTATCCCCTTTAGCATGGTGGTAGTATCACACAACACGAAGAAGGGTGTCCTCAGTGTGAAGACGGGACTGTGCAGTGGTCACTGCTACCAATACTGTCATGGACAGATGCACCTGTGACAGGTAGACTGGTGAGGACGAGGTCAACCCTCATGTTGGTTCTCTCACCACCTGCCGCAGGCCCAGTCTGGCAATATGTCCTTCAGGACTCAGCCAGCAGTGGTGCTACCGAGTCACTCTTGGTGATGGACATTGAAGTCCGCCACTCAGAGTACATTCTGTGTCCTTGCTACTCTCGGTGCTTCTTCCAAGTAGTGTTCAACATGGAGGATTACTGATTCATCAGCTGAGGGAGGGTGGTAGGTGGTAATCAGCAGGAAGTTTCCTGATGTTTGACCCGATGCCATGAGACTTCAGGGGAGTTGAGGACTCTCAGGGCCACTCCTTCCCGACTGTATACCACTGTGCCGCCACCCCTGGTGGGTCTGTCCTGCTTGTGGGACAGACATACCTAGGGATGGTAATGGAGATGTTTGGGACATTGGCTGAAAGGTATAATTCTGTGAGTATGACTATGTCAGGCTGTTGCTTGACTAGTCTGTGGGACAGCTCTCCCAATTTTGGTACAAGTCCCCAGATGTTAGTGAGCAGGACTTTGCAGGGTCGACTGGGCTGGGTGTGCCTTTTTTGTGTTCGAATACGGTGCCGGGTAGTCCGTCTGGTTTTATTCTTATTATATGTTTTCGTAGCGGTTTATTACAACTGAGTGGCTTGCTAGGCCATTTCAGAGGGTAGTTAAGAGTCAACCACATTGTTGTGGGTCTGGAGTCACATATAGGCCAGACCAGGTAAGGACGGCAAATTTCCTTCCCAAAAGGACATTAGTGAAATGGATGGGTTTATACGACAATCCGATCGTTTCATGGTCACCATTACTGATAGTAACATTTTATTCCAGATTTATTTAATTAACTGATTAAAATTCCCCAGTTGCCATGGTGAGATTTGAACTCATGCCCTCGGATTATTCGTCCTGCCCTCAGGATTACTAGTCGAGTAAGATAACCACTATGCTACCATACCCTTGAATTCAATGGCATTACCATCGTTGAATCCCTCAACCATCAACATCCTGGGGGTCACCATTGACCATAAACTTAACTGGACCAGCCACGTAATTACTGTGGCTACAAGAGCAGGTCAGAAGCTGGGTATACTGTGGTGAGTGTCTCACCTCCTGACTTCCCCAAAGCCTTTCCACCATCTACAAGGCACAAGTCAGGAGTGTGATGGAATACTCTCTGTTATGTTCATTAATAAATAGACATTCTTATTATGAACACAGCTAGCTTTTGCTAGTTACTTTATTGAGCACATGTGGACCGGTACAGTATCTGTAGAGGCTTCCATCTTGACTGTTGCCTTGTGGGTAGCCTAGTGCCTCATGGGTAATGTAGTCTTAATATATATACAGCTGGGTAGTGTAGTCTTATACATACAGCTATATACAGCTCTACAGCTCCACCTAGTGTCCACTATAGAATGACATGTTATTGATCGTTACATCCCCCTTTCTTTGAGGTTTAACAAAATCTATATCAATCAACTTTCAAGAAAACAATAAAGATAATATCAGTAACACTTTTGTTAGTGCTCTATAAACATAAACATTTTCAAAACAGTCAACACATTTTCAAAGCTTTACATTGTACTCAAAGATTAAGTCTATCAGGCTCTTTTACTTCACGTGTGGATCTTCTCAACACGGGTAAGTCTGATGTGTCTTCATGAGATTGTTCTGGCGGCGAATGACAAGATGCAGTTGTGGCATTGTCATCAATCTGCTCTTGTATAGGTCGAGGTCTCCTTGCGATCTTTGCTTGGAGAGGGTTTCAGCGTTTCCTTCACTCTTCATGCCATAACTCTCAATGTAGTCAATGCACTCTCGAAAAACTGCTGGCAGCTGGATCCCATCATACAGCATAGTCCTCTCAGCAGCCTCGGCTAATGGAACACCAAAGATTGGCCTGAGGGAAGAAGGAGTATCCACCGGAACTGCTTCCTGCTCTGGTGCAGGCTTCTTCTTTTTCTTTTTCTCTTTCCACTGCTTAACAACATCTGCTGCGGTTATATCTTTGGACTTTTTCTCCTTGTATTTTTCTTCCTTTGGCTTCTCTTTGACCTTAAAGTCTTTTTCTTTCTTCTTGGAGAAACTAGGCTTTTTGAAGACATGGATACCCTTTGGCCTTTACATCCTTGATGGGCTCTCTGCTTCATCACCTGAGTCATCTGGTCTGCTTATGGCACAGTTTATACAGTAGACTCTCTTGACCAGTTCTAAGTCTTCACAAGCTTTGTCACCTAGTATCGAATCAAGTCTTTCAGCCACAACAGAAAACATGAGATGATGCACTTTGTCTTTGACTGTCACTTTAAGTCTGCATACACCTAAGCTATCTATTTTCTGTCCATTATAGTCCTTCAGTAGTACTGACTTTTTCTGTATTTTGGGCTTTTCTTTCATATTTTTTATGTCACTCATACTGATTAAGTTTGCTTTTGCCCCAGTGTCCAGTTTCAATGTAACTAATGCTCCATTTATCTGCAGTGGGATCATCCATTTGTCCACTTTTACTGCATTGACTTTATGTTCAGCATTGTCCATTTCTGAGGGCTGCACATTTTCTGTATCTTTTTTGATATCATCACATGACACCATTCCTACAAAAAATGTCTCACTTAAATCAGTGTCCTCAATCACATTAACTTGTTGCCCTTTCGTTGTTTTCACTTTTGAAAAGCATTGTTTGGCAAAGTGATTCTTTCCATTACACTTTGTGCACATTTTTCCAAACGCTGGGCATTGTCTTAACTGGTGTTTGTAACCACAGCGTTTACAATTAAAAATTTCATCCTCCGATTGCTTTTCGTTTCTGTTCTGCCCACGTTTCTTCCCCTTGTAGGACACAGCACCGACAGCAGCATTTTCACTCATTACAATCGCATCATTATTGATTTCACTGAAAGTCTTCGCGTGCTTTCGAGCTAGCTCGCTGGCTAGGCATATTTTCACTGCATTTTCCAAATTTAGTTCGGTTTCTCTCAACAGACGTTCCCTGACTTTTTTTTATCATGAATACCAAACACAATCTGGTCATGAATCATGGATGATTTCAGCTCAGAGAAATTACATGTCTGTGCTTTCAGTTTCAGATCAGTTATGAAGCTAACAAAAGTCTCATTTTGTTGCTGTGTCCGAGAACGGAAGATGTATCTTTCATACGTCTCATTCTTTTTGGGAGAGCAATGTGCATCAAATTTTTTTAGCACATCTTCTAATTTTTCTCTGTTCTCCACTGGATTAAATACAAATGTATTAAATACCTCTATTGCCTGTGGGCCTGCAACCGTGAGCAGCAACGCTATCTTCCTTGCATCTGGCTTTATACCGAATCCAATGGCTGCAATGTAGAGTTCGAATTGCTGTTTAAAAGTCTGCCAATTGTAGTTGATTTTTTCTGTGAGATTCAAGCGCTCTGGTGGCTTCAAATTCTCCATGTCGCTTTTCACAATTTTCAGCAGATCTTCACCACCCTGGTACCATGCTATGTTCATTAATAAATAGACATTCTTATTATGAACACAGCTAGCTTTTGCTAGTTACTTTATTGAGTACAGTATCTGTAGAGGCTTCCATCTTGACTGTTGCCTTGTGGGTAGCCTAGTGCCTCATGGGTAATGTAGTCTTAATATATATACAGCTGGGTAGTGTAGTCTTATACATACAGCTATATACAGCTCTACGGCTCCACCTAGTGTCCACTATAGAATGACATGTTATTGATCGTTACACTCTCCACTTGCATGAATGAGTGCTGCTCCAACAACACTCAAGAAGCTCAATACCATCCAGGACAAAGCAGCCCGCTTGATTGGCACCCCATCCACCACCTTAAACATTCACTCTCTCCACCACCGGTGCACCGTGGCTGCAGTGTGTACCATCGACAAGATGCTCTGCAGCAACTCAGCAAGCCCAGAAGGGAGAGAAACAAAGATGGAAGTGCAAGTTAGAAAAGTAATCAGCAAAACTAGTAAGGAGCAGAAACAAAGGCCAACAGTAAAGAGGGTCAAAGTGCAGAAAAATATTAAACAGGCAAAGTTGAAGGCACTTTATCTAAATGCACGTAGCATTCGCAACAAGGTGGATGAATTAATGGCACTAATAGAAGTAAATGGGTATGATGTAATTGCCATTACAGAGACATGGTTGCAGGGTAACGAAAGCTGGGAACTGAATGTTCCAGGGTACTCAAAATTTAGGAAGGACAGACAAAAAGGAAAAGGAGGTGGCGTAGCGCTGTTAATAAGGGATGAGATCGGTACGGTAGAGATAAAAGATCTTGGCTCGGCAGATCGTGATGTAGAACTGGAATCAGTTTGGGTGGAGTAAAGAAACAGCAAAGGGCGGAAAACATTGGTGGGAGTTGTGTATAGGCCACCAAACAGTAGTGGTAATGTAGGGCACAGCATCAATCAAGAAATTAGAAGTGCATGTAACAAGGGCAATACGGTAATCATGGGGGACTTTAATCAACATATTGACTGAGCTAATCAAATTACCACTAATGGTGTGGAGGACGAATTCTTGGAATGCATGCGAGCTGGTTTCCTGGATCAGTATGTGGAGGAACCAACCGGGGAACTGGCTATTCTGGATCTGGTACTGTGTAATGAGAAAGGGCTAATCAATAATCTTGTGGTAAAGGGGCCTTTAGAATCATAGAATCATAGAAAGTTACAGCACGAAAGGAGGCCATTTCGGCCCATCGTGTCCGCGCAGGCCAACAAAGAGCTATCCAGCCTAATCCCACTTCCCAGCTGTTGGTCCATAGCCCTGCAGGGTAGAGCATCCCAAGGGCACATCCAAGTACTTTTTAAATGTGTTTAGGGTTCCTGCCTCTACCACCCTTTCAGGCAGTGAGTTCCAGACCCCCACAACCCTCTGGGTGAAGAAATTTCCCCCAGTTACTTTCAATCTGTGCCTCCTGGTTTTTGACCCCTCTGCTAAGGGAAATAGGTCCTTTCTGTCCACTTTATCTATGCCCCTCATAATTTTAAACACCTCAATAAGGTCTCCCCTCAGCCTCCTCTGTTCCAAGGAAGATAGACCCAGCCTATCCAGTCTTTCCTCATAGATAAGATTCTCTACTCCCAGCAACATCCTTGTAAATCTCCTCTGTACCCTCTCTAGTGCAAGCACATCTTTCCTGTAATGTGGTGACCAGAACTGCATGCAGTACTCTAGCTGAGGCCTAACTAGTGTTTTATACAGTTGAAGCATAACCCCCCCTGCTCTTGTATTCTATGCCACGGCTAATAAAGGCAAGCATTCCATTTGCCTTCTAAACCACCTCATCTACTTGGCCTGCTACCTTCAGGGATCTGTGGACATGCACTCCAAGGTCCCTTTATTCCTCTACACTGCTCAGTGTCCTACCATTTAATGTGTACTCCCTTTCCTTGTTAGCCCTCCCCAAATGCATTACCTCACACTTCTCCGGATTGAATTCCATTTGCCACTGTTCTACCCACCTGACCAATTTATTGATATCTTCCTGCAGTCTACAGCTTCCTTCTTCAGTATCAACCACACAGCTGATTTTAGTATCATCTGCAAACTTTAGGGACAAGTGACCATAATATGATTGAATTTTACATTAAGTTTGAGAGTGATGTAGTCCAATCTGAAACTAACATCTTCAATCTAAACAGAGGAAACTACAAGGGTGTGAGGGACAAGTTGGCCATGGTAGATTGGGAGACTACACTAAAAGGTATGAAGGTGGACATACAATGGCTAACATTCAAGGAAATAATGCATAATTTGCAACAAACATATATTCCTCTAGGGCATAAAAACCCAAAAGGAAAAGTGATCCAACAATGGCTAATAAATGAAATTAAAGCTAGTATTAAGTCAAAGGAGGGCGCTTATAAAGTTGCCAGAAAAAGCGGTCAGCCTGAGTGTAATGATCAGTAACCTGTCATTCTGGAATGGTACACTAGGTGGTACTGTATGTATATAAGAGTGGGCTACCCACGATGCACCAGGCTACCCACAAGGCAGCAGTCAACGTGGATGCCTCTACAGATACTGTACCTAGTCCACATGTGCTCAATAAAGTGTCTAGCAAAAGCTAGCTGTTCTTAATAAAAATGACTAGTTATTAATGAACATAACATGGTACCAAGATTGGTAAGATCTGCTGAATATTGTGCAACGCGACATGGAGAATTTGAAGCCACCAGAGTGTTTGAAACTCACAGGAAATGTCGACTACAATTGGCAGACTTTTAAACAACAATTCGAACTCTACATTGCTGCCATCGGGTACGGTACGAAGCCAGACGCAAGGAAAATAGCGTTGCTGCTTACGGTTGCAGGCCCACAGGCGATAGAGGTATTTAATACATTTGTATTTAATCCAGAGGAGAACAGAGAAAAATTAGACGATGTGATAAAGAAGTTTGATACACATTGTTCTCCCAAAAAGAATGAAACCTATGAGAGGTACATCTTCCATTCTCAGACACAGCAGCAAAATGAGACTTTTAATAGCTTTTTGACTGATCTGAAACTGAAAGCACAGACATGTAATTTCTCTGAGCTGAAAGCATCCATGATTCGTGACCAGATTGTGTTTGGTATTCATGATAAAAAAGTCAGGGAACGTCTGTTGAGAGAAACCGAACTAACATTGGAAATTGCTGTGAAAATATGCCAAGCCAGCGAGCTAGCTCGAAAGCACGCGAAGACTTTCAGTGAAATCAACAATGATGCGATTGTAATGAGTGATAATGCTGCTGTCAGTGCTGTGTCCTACAAGGGGAAGAAACGTGGGCAGAACAGAAATGAAAAGCAATCGGAGGATGAAATTTTTAATTGTAAACGCTATGGTTACAAACATCAGTTAAGACAATGTCCAGCGTTTGGAAAAATGTGCACAAAGTGTAATGGAAAGAATCACTTTGCCAAACAATGCTTTTCAAAAGTGAAAACAAAGAAAGGGCAACGAGTTAATGTGATTGAGAACACTGATTTAAGTGAGACATTTTTTGTAGGAATGGTGTCATGTCACAATATAGAAAAGGATACAGAAAACATGCAGCCCTCAGGAATAAACAATGCTGAACATAAAGTTAATGCAGTAAAAGAGGACAAATGGATGATCCCACTGCAGGTAAATGGAGCATTAGTTACATTGAAACTAGACACTGGGGCAAAAGCAAACTTAATCAGTATGAGTGACATTAACAATATGAAAGAAAAGCCCAAAATACAGAAAAAGTCAGTACTACTGAAGAGCTATAATGGACAGAAAATAGATAGCTTAGGTGTATGCAGACTTAAAGTGACAGTCAACGACAAAGTGCATCATCTCATGTTTTCTGTTGTGGCTGAAGGACTTGATTCACTACTAGGTGACAAAGCTTGTGAGGACTTAGAACTGGTCAAGAGAGTATACTGTATAAACTGTGCCATAAACAGACCAGATGACTCAATGGATTCTGTAGTAAATAATTTCCAGGATGTGTTCAAAGGATTTGGAGTTCTACCATTCACATACAAGATCCAGCTAAAGGAGGATGCTCAGCCAGTGGTACATGCTCCACGAAGAGTTCCAGCACCCCTGCATGACCGGCTCAAGAATGAACTGGACAGAATGACCACACTAGGCGTCATCAGGAAAGTTGAAGAACCAACAGACTGGGTTAACTCCATGGTATGTGTAAAGAAAAAGAACAATGATCTAAGAATATGCATGGATCCAAAGGACTTAAATGCAAACATAAAACGTGAACACTACCAGATTCCCAAGCGAGAAGAAATCACCAGTGAAATTTCAGGTGCCAGATACTTTACAAAGCTCGATGCCTCACAAGGATTTTGGCAACTAAAACTGGATGAAGAGAGCACCAAATACTGTACCTTCAACACACCATTTGGCAGGTATTGTTTCCTCAGAATGCCTTTCGGGATAATATCTGCATCTGAAATCTTTCATAGAGCGATGGAACACATAATTGAAGGTCTGGAAGGAGTTCGGGTCTATGTTGATGACATCATCATCTGGGGCTCCACACTGAAAGAACACAATGAGAGACTGACTAAAGTGCTACAGAGCATACGCCGGAATGGACTGAAGCTCAACAAAGCCAAGTGTCAGTTTGGCATCCAGGAAGTCACTTTCCTAGGAGATAATCTATCTGGTAAAGGAATAGAGCCAGATATGGAAAAAGTAAACGCCATACTCAAAATGCCCCGACCCACTGACAAAAAAGGAGTGCTACGCATCATGGGGATGATAAACTTCATTGGAAAGTTCATTCCTAACTTGTCAGCCAAGACAGCCTGTCTGCGAGACCTGCTATGTAAAACAAATGAGTTTGCATGGACAGAAAGACATGAACAAGAGTGGATAAACCTCAAAACAGTGCTGACAACCACACCTGTACTCACCTTCTTTGACCCAACAAAAAGAATCAAAGTGTCAATGGATGCATCAAAAGATGGCCTAGGTGTGGTCTTGCTACAAGCAGAGGGTGAAGATTGGAAGCCTGTTGCCTATGCCTCCAGGTCTATGACTGATACTGAGTGTCGATACGCCCAGATTGAAAAGGAATGTCTAGGCTTGGTAGTTGGACTAGAAAAGTTTCATGGCTACATATATGGATTTCCCACCTTCACAGTTGAGACAGACCACAGCCCACTGGTTGCCATCATAAAAAAGAACCTGAATGAGATGTCTCCAAGGATTCAACGACTCATGATGAAGCTGCAAAGATATGACTTTGAACTGATCTACACACCAGGCAAATACATAATGTTAGCAGATGCACTATCCCGAGCACCCACAATGAGTCATGTGAGCTCTACTGAAGAAGACTTGGATGTTCATGTGAGTATGGTCACTGCTGCGCTGCCCGTGTCAGACACAAAATCAAAGCAAATAGCAGAAGAAACAGTAAATGATACAGTATTAAAAACAGTAATAGAGAACATTCATCATGGTTGGCCAAAAGGTTCCTGTCCAAAATATTTTCACATAAGGTCAGAATTGAGTGTCGCAAGTGGACTATTACTAAAACAGAACAGAATAGTCATTCCACAGGCTCTACTTCAAGACATGCTCAAAAGGATTCATGAGGGACACCTCGGAATTGAAAAATGCAAAAGGAGAGCAAGAGACACTGTTTATTGGCCTGGCATAAATAAGGACATTGAGAACATGATAGGCAAATGTGAGGCATGTCAGAAACACTAAAACAAACAAACAAAGGAACAAATGATAGTAGCTGACTTACCAACAGCACCATGGCAAAAGGTTGGTATGGACCTCTTTCATTTGAATGGTAAAGAATATCTAATAGTGATTGACTACTATTCTAACTGTCCTGAGATGGCGCTGCTCTCAAGCACCACAGCAAGCAGTGTCATAATGCATGTGAAATCCATCTTCGCCAGACATGGAATTCCCAATTTGCCGTTAGCAACAATGGTCCGTGCTTCAACTGTAAGGAGTGGCAACAGTTTGCAGCACAGTATGACTTTCAGCACATCACATCCAGTCCCTTGTATGCTTAGTCGAATGGTAAGGCAGAGAAAGGTGTTCAAGTTCTCAAGCAGCTACTGAAGAAACCGACAGAAAGCAAGTCTGATCCTTATCTCGCCCTGCTGAGCTACCGAGCCTCACCTTTAGACTTTGGTTCTTCACCTGCTGAACTCCTAATGGGTCGCAAGTTGCGTACCATGCTACCCTGCTGTGCAAAAGAAAAGCAGAGTAAGGAACTGAGACAGAGACTTCAACTGTTAAAGCTGAAACAGAAATCATACTATGACAAGTCATCCAAAACTCTGAAACCATTGACAAGGGATGATGTTGTCAGGATTGAGGATCCAGATGCATGGAACAGGAAAGCTACAGTTCTTGAGGAAGTAGGACCAAGGTCATACACTGTTAGAACTGAGGAAGGACAGATTCTCAGGAGGAACTGCCGTTCCCTCCTAAAAACACAAGAGACTATTGAAGAGCAAATCGATGACAATGCCGCAACTGAATCTTGTCACTCACCACCAGAACAATCTAACACAAATACACATACAGGCTCTCATGAAAACACATCAGACTTACCTGTGCTGAGAAGATCCACACGTGAAATAAAAAAGCCTGATAGACTTAATCTTTGAGTACAAAGAAAACTACATTGAAAATGTATTGACTGTTGAAGATGTTTATGTTGTTATGATTGATTGATACTGATTTTGTTTAACCTCAAAGAAAGGGGGATGTAATGATCAGTAACCTGTCATTCTGGAATGGTACACTAGGTGGTGCTGTATGTATATAAGAGTGGGCTACCCACGATGCACCAGGCTACCCACAAGGCAGCAGTCAACATGGATGCCTCTACAGATACTGTACCTAGTCCACATGTGCTCAATAAAGTGTCTAGCAAAAGCTAGCTGTTCTTAATAAAAACGACTAGTTATTAATGAACATAACACTGAGGATTGGGATCTTTTTAGAAATCAGCAAAGGGGGACCAAGAAATTGATAAAGGGAAAATGGAATATGAGCACAAACCAGCGAAAAATATAAAAATGGATTGTAAAAGCTTCTATAGGTATGTGAAAAGGAAAAGACTGGTGAAGGTAAATGTAGGTCCTTTACATTCAGAGACGGGAGAATTTATAATGGGGAATGAGGAAATGGCAGAGAAATTAAATAAATACTTTGTTTCTGTCTTCACGGAGGAAGACACAAAAAAACCTCCCAGAAATACGAGAAAACCAAGGGTGTGGCGAGAATGAAGAACTTAAAGAAATTATTATTAGTAAAAAAACAGTACTAGCAAAATTAATGGGACTAAAAGTCGATAAATCTCAAGGACCTGATGACCTACATCCTAGGGTTTTGAAAGAGGTGGCCATTGGGATAGTGGATGCATTGGTTGTCATCTTCCAAAATTTTATACATTCTGGAACGGTTCCTGCAGATTGGAGGATAGCAAATGTAACCCCGCTATTTAAGAAAGGAGGGAGAGAGAAAATGGGGAACTACAGACCTGTTAGCCTCACATCAGTAGCTGGGAAAATTTTGGAATTATTATAAAGGATGCAATAACTGGGCACTTAGAAACTAATAGTAAGATTGGGCAGAGTCAACATGGATTTATGAAAGGGAAATCCTGTTTAACAAACCTATTGGAGTTCTTTGATCATGTAACTAGTGGAATAGACAAAGGGGAACCGGTAGATGTGGTGTACAGGTATTTGGATTTTCAGAAGGCCTTCGATAAGGTCCCACACAAGAGGTGGTGAACAAAATGGAATTGGGGATAATATACTAGCATGGATTGAGAATTGGTTAATAGGCAGAAAACATAGAGTAGGGATAAACAGGTCTTTTCCAGGATGGCAGGCTGTGACTAGTGGGGTATTGCAAGGATCGGTGCTTGGGCCCCAGCTATTCACAATCTATATCAATGATTTGGAAGAGGGGACTAAATGTAACATTTCCAAATTTGCTGATGATACAAAGCTAGGTGGCAGTGTCAATTGTGAAGAGAATGTGAAGAGGCTTCAAGGGGATCTTGACAGGCTCATGAGTGGATGAGAACATGGCAGATGGAATATAATGTGGATAAATGTGAAGTTATCCACTTTGGTAGAAAAAGCTGAAAGGCAGAGTATTTCCTAAATGATGAAAGATTGGGGAATGCAGATGCTCAAAGGGACCTGGGTGTCCTTGTACATGAGTCACTGAAAGTGAATGTGCAGGTGTAGTAAGCCATTAGGAAGGCAAATGGTATGCTGGCCTTCATTACAAGAGAATTTGAGTACAGGAGTGAAGAAGTCTTACTCCAATTATATAGTGCCTTGGTGAGATCATACCTGGAGTACTGTGTACAATGTTGGTCTCCTTACCTAAAGAAGGATATATTTGCCATAGAGGGAGTGCAACAAAGGTTCATGAGATTGATTCCTGGGATGGCGGGACTGTCGTATGAGAAGAGATTGAGTAAACTAGGCCTGCATTCTCTTGAATTCAGAAGAATGAGAGGGGATTTCATTGAAGCATAAAAAATTATTACAGGGCTTGATAGGGTGGATGCTGGGAGAATTTTTCCCTTGGCTGGGGAGTCTAGGACCAGGGGCCACAGCCTCAGGATAAAGGGTAGGCCATTCAGGACTGAGATGGGAAGAAATTTCTTCACACAGAGGGTGGTGAATCTTTGGAATTCTCTACCCCAGAGGGCTGTGGAGGCTCAGTCATTGGGTATATTCAAAACAGAAGTCGACAGATTTCTGACTAGTACGGGCATCAATGGATATGGCGATAGGGGCAGTGAATGGAGTTGAGGCAGAAGATCAGCCATGATCTCATTGAATGACGGATCAGGCTCAAAGGGCCGAATGACCTATTCCTGCTCCTATTTGTTATGTTCTTATGTTAACTCGCCAATGCTTTTTCGGCAGCACCTCCCAAACCCACAACCTCTACCATCTAGAAGGACAAGGGCAGCAGGCACTTGGGAACACCACCACCTCCAAGTTATCTTCCAAATCACACACCATGCTGACTTGGAAATATATTGCCGTTGTTTCATCACTGGGTCAAAATCCTGGAACTCCCTCCCTAACAAATTTCCAACAACAATTAAAACCTGAAGGAATGAGACTCCACACTTATAATAGTTAATTTTCAGTGCCAGAGAGGTTGACTGGCAGTAATTAACACTTATCATGCACTAAAAGGGACTGAAATGGAGAAGCCCTAACTTTGTGCCGAGTTCAGTTCATAGCTACGCAAGTACAGGAACTTTACACTGCTCAGTGCATTTGAAAGGGGAGCCAGACAGCGAGGTGCCGTTTTTACGAAGCTAATGGCACATCTCAGACAGCAACCTTTGGATTTATGTGTTTAATCGAGCATCTGCCCTTGCTTGAAGTTGCTGAAGAATTTGCACATTAATAACAGTGAGCGTTATTAGCCTCGCCGTTAATTTGATGGCAATTTTTGGGCCATTAACTTTCTTATGGCATTTTGAGAAAAACATGAGAAAAGTTGAAATAAAAACAGAAAATGCTGGAAACACTCAGCAGGTCAGGCAGCACCTGTAGAGAGAGAAACAGAGCTAACATTTCAGGTCGATGACCCTTCGTCAGAACTGGAGAAAGGTCATCGACCTGAAAAGTTAACTCTGGCCCGTAATTTCTGATAGGAGGCTTCTGGTGTGCGGATGCCCCTTATCGGAAAAAAACCTACGCTCTTACCTGAGGGCTCCCGAGGTGCGGACACTTCCGCTGCTGGGCCTCTCCACAGTCGAAATGCGCAGGGCCCAGGTATCCCAGGGGCGCAGGCAGTTCGCAAACGTCTCTGGGATCACGTGGGCCATGGGAAGCCAGTTGGAGAAGGGAATCTCCCTTCATACTTTTGACAGATAGACCCGTCAAAAGTATGAATGGAGATCACCCCAAAAATACACTAAAACATTAAATACATTTTTTTTTAAAAACATCACGTTTTTAAAATGCGTTAAAATTACATTAAATATTTAATATTTTCAACAAAATTAAATTTTTTGAAAAAAATAATTAAAGATTTTTACGGGGCTAAAAATGAACTTACCTTTTAAAAAGTATTTTAAAATTATAAATGAGTGAAAACATTTTTTTTTTAAACTTTTTTTTCAACTCTTGCTGGTAAAAGCAGGCCTTACGCCTTATTTTGCCAGGCGTAAGATTTCTAATGATTTTCAGTGGGCGGAGGTTCTGCAGAAAGCAGAACTCTTCACCCGCAGATGCCCTTCTCCAGGGCAGGCGTGCGACAGATCGGAAATGCTGGTTTTCAGCGCATGCGCTTTGCATGCCTGAAACTGGCATTTCCGATGTCCCTACGGGTGTGTACACAGCGCATACACACCTGTAGGGATCAGGAAATACGGGCCTCTGTTTCTCTCTCCACGATGCTGCCGGACCTGCTGAGTATTTCCAGCATTTTCTGTTTTTTTTCAGATTTCCAGCATCAGCGGTATTTTGCTTTTGCATGAGAAAAGTTGAGATGTAATCCTCCGTTCTGATGGTGGTATTGAGTGTCAGGGATATACCTGTTTATACACTGTATGAATGGAACCGCGTTTATGTGTTCAACCATAAATGTATTTTGATGCTTTGGCAACATAAGATGTACCTTATCATGCCAATAAAGCGATTTGTATTATTGTATTGTTAGGAGTCAAATTCTGATCTTCTACTGATACACCTTCAGCAGTCAAAGTGCACTGTCGTTCTTTTATATATAACAGAAGCACAAATGATTTCTTTCTTGGGTGATTTTGCAGATTTTTTTGCCCATTGCTGCTGAGAACTGTTTTACTATCTACCTTTTGTGACCCTCCCCCACCGGCCAGTTGCACAGATGTCACAATGTGTTTCCCATTGCCAATTCCCCAGTCCCTGTTTTATTTGTACAAGAAACTTTTGATTTACCGGCACCTAAATAACCGGAAATCTCGGTTAACCGGCAAAATTCAGGAGTAGAATTTACTTCATATTGTACTTGCCTTCCTCCATCTGTTGCTGTGCAAGGGTGTGGCTGCAGCTGTTGCTAAGCTACAGAGACGCTTGGAACTTGTGGCCATTATTCTGCAATTGTTGCTAAGCAACAGGATTTGTTGCTTTATACGGAGCTCTCAGCTCCGTATCTTTTACTATAGCGTTCGGTTATCCGGAATTTTTGATGAACCGGCACCACGTCGGTCCCGTCGGTGCCAAATAAAAAAGGTTTTCTGTAGTAAGAAGTGAAGGAACAGTGGAGGAATTTGAAACTGGCCAGGTCTGCACAGAACGCACACAGTATCTTTCTGCTGATATTCCATGCCAGAGTATGGTGATAGGGTGAGATGACCAGGGTGGGAGGAGGCTCGTGTGGAGCATAAACACCGGCAGAGACCAGTGGGGCCGAGTGGCCTGTTTCTGTGCTGAACATTCCATGTAATAACAACATGAGACACGCTGAAGTTCTGAAGTCAAGACAATAAAGTGGGTAAGTTTAATCATATTGTTGTGAAATGGTTTTCAATTGTTTAAAACTTTATTATGGATACTTGGAATTGAATTTCATAAGTTCCTGGTATTGTCTCAGAGGTATTTTTTGAGCTAATTTCTCGAGTTTTGATTGATATGTTCCCACTCTCTCCAGTTCAGATTTGCTGTCGTTTTACTTGACCCAAACAACAAGTGAAAAATGGCAAAACACTAACAGCAAAAGTGCAATGTTACATAACATGGCAGTGAACACGGTCCATGTATAACTAATGCATCTCCCGGGGCATTGCTGAGGGAAGTTAGAGCACGGTCCATGTATAACTAATGTATCTCCCAGGGCATTGCTGAGAGAAGTTAGAGCACAGTCCATGTATAACTAATGTATCTCCCGGGGCACTGCTGAGAGAAGTTAGAGCACGGTCCATGTATAACTAATGTAACTCCCGGGGGATTGCTGAGAGAAGTTAGAGCACGGTCCATGTATAACTAATGTATCTCCCGGGGCAATGCTGAGAGAAGTTAGAGCATGGTCCATGTATAACTAATGTATCTCCCGGGGCATTGCTGAGAGTAGTCAGAGCACAGTCCATGTATAACTAATGTATCTCCCGGGGCACTGCTGAGAGAAGTTAGAGCATGGTCCATGTATAACTAATGTAACTCCCGGGGGATTGCTGAGAGAAGTTAGAGCACGGTCCATGTATAACTAATGTATCTCCCGGGGCAATGCTGAGAGAAGTTAGAGCATGGTCCATGTATAACTAATGTATCTCCCGGGGCATTGCTGAGCGAAGTTAGAGCACAGTCCATATATAACTAATGTATCTCCCGGGGCACTGCTGAGAGAAGTTAGAGAACGGTCCATGTATAAATAATGTATCTCCCGGGGCACTGCTGAGAGAAGTTAAAGAACGGTCCATGTATAACTAATGTATCTCCCGGGGCATTGCTGAGCGAAGTTAGAGCACAGTCCATGTATAACTAATGTATCTCCCGGGGCATTGCTGAGAGAAGTTAAAGAACGGTCCATGTATAACTAATATATCTCCCGGGGCATTGGTGAGAGAAGTTCGAGCACGGTCCATATATAACTAATGTATCTCCCGAGGCACTGCTGAGGGAAGTTCGAGCACGGTCCATGTATAACTAATGTATCTCCCGGGGCATTGCTGAGGGAAGTTCGAGCACGGTCCATGTATAACTAATGTATCTCCCGGGGCATTGCTGAGGGAAGTTCGAGCACGGTCCATGTATAAATAATGTATCTCCCGGGGCATTGGTGAGAGAAGTTCGAGCACGGTCCATATATAACTAATGTATCTCCCGAGGCACTGCTGAGAGAAGTTCGAGCACGGTCCATGTATAACTAATGTATCTCCCGGGGCATTGCTGAGGGAAGTTCGAGCACGGTCCATGTATAACTAATGTATCTCCCGGGGCATTGGTGAGAGAAGTTCGAGCACGGTCCATATATAACTAATGTATCTCCCGAGGCACTGCTGAGGGAAGTTCGAGCACGGTCCATGTATAACTAATGTATCTCCCGGGGCATTGCTGAGGGAAGTTCGAGCACGGTCCATGTATAACTAATGTATCTCCCGGGGCATTGCTGAGGGAAGTTCGAGCACGGTCCATGTATAAATAATGTATCTCCCGGGGCATTGGTGAGAGAAGTTAGAGCACGGTCCATGTATAACTAATGTATCTCCCGGGGCATTGCTGAGGGAAGTTCGAGCACGGTCCATGTATAAATAATGTATCTCCCGGGGCATTGGTGAGAGAAGTTAGAGCACGGTCCATGTATAAATAATGTATCTCCCGGGGCATTGCTGAGCGAAGTTAGAGCATGGTCCATGTATAACTAATGTATCTCCCGGGGCACTGCTGAGAGAAGTTAGAGCACGGTCCATGTATATCTAATGTATCTCCCGGGGCACTGCTGAGAGAAGTTAGAGCACGGTCCATGCATAACTAATGTATCTCCCGGGGCAATGGCGAGGGAAGTTAGAGCACGGTCCATGTATAACTAATGTATCTCCTGGAACATTGCTGAGAGTAGTTTGAGCACGGTCCATGTATAACTAATATATCTGCCGGGGCATTGGTGAGGGAAGTTAGTGCACAGTCCATGTATAACTAATGTATCTCCCGGGGCATTGCTGAGGGACGTTAGAGCATGGTCCATGTACAATTAATGTATCTCCCGGGACATTGCTGAGCGAAGTTAGAGCATGGTCCATGTATAACTAATGTATCTCCCGGGGCATTGCTGAGAGAAGTTAGAGCACAGTCCATGTATAAATAATGTATCTCCCGGGGCATTGCTGAGAGAAGTTAGAGCACGGTCCACGTACAACTAATGTATCTCGCGGGGCATTGCTGAGAGAAGTTAGAGCACGGTCCATGTATAACTACTGTATCTCCCGGGACATTGCTGAGAGAAGTTAGACCACGGTCCATGTATAACTAATGTATCTCCCGGGGCACTGCCGAGAGAAGTTAGAGCATGGTCCATGTATAACTAATGTATCTCCCGGGGCATTGCTGAGAGAAGTTAGAGCACGGTCCATGTATAACTAATGTATCTCCCGGGGCATTGCTGAGAGAAGTTAGAGCACGGTCCACGTACAACTAATGTATCTCGCGGGGCATTGCTGAGAGAAGTTAGAGCACGGTCCATGTATAACTAATGTATCTCCCGGGGCATTGCTGAGGGACGTTAGAGCATGGTCCATGTATAACTAATG
Source organism: Somniosus microcephalus (assembly GCF_052327205.1). Classification (NCBI taxonomy): domain Eukaryota; kingdom Metazoa; phylum Chordata; class Chondrichthyes; order Squaliformes; family Somniosidae; genus Somniosus; species Somniosus microcephalus. The sequence continues at coordinate 174,781,915 of NC_140998.1, read as the reverse complement.
TATCTCCCGGGACATTGCTGAGAGAAGTTAGAGCACCGTCCATGTATAATTAATGTATCTCCTGGGGCATTGCTGAGGAAGGTTAGAGCACGGTCCATGTATAACTAATGTATCTCCCGGGGCTTGCTGAGAGAGGTTAGAGCACGGTCCATGTATAACTAATGTATTGCCCGGGGCATTGCTGAGAGACGTTAGAGCACGGTCCACGTACAACTAATGTATCTCTCGGGGCATTACTGAGAGTAGTTAGGGCACGCACCATGTATAACTAATTTATCTCCCGGGGCATTGGAGAGAGAAGTTACAGCACGGTCCAAGTATATCTAATGTATCTCCCGGGGCATTGCTGAGGGAAGTTAGAGCATGGTCCATGTATAACTAATGTATCTCCTGGGGCATTGCTGAGGGAAGTTAGAGCATGGTCCATGTATAACTAATGTATCTCCCGGGGCACTGCTGAGAGAAGTTAGAGCACGGTCCATGCATAACTAATGTATCTCCCGGGGCAATGGCGAGTCAAGTTAGAGCACGGTCCATGTATAACTAATGTCTCTGCCAGGGCATTGCTGAGAGAAGTTAGAGCACGGTCCACGGATAACAAATGTATCTCCCGGGGCATTGCTGAGAGTAGTTAGAGCACGGTCCATGTATAACTAATGTATCTCCCGGGGCACTGCTGAGAGATGTTAGAGCACGGTCCGTTTATAACTAATGTATCTCCCGGGGCAATGGTGAGGGAAGTTAGAGCACGGTCCATGAATAACTAATGTATCTCCCGGGGCACTGCTGAGGGAAGTTGGAGCACAGTCCATGTATAAGTAATGTGTTTCTGGGGCATTGGTGAGAGAAGTTAGAGCATGGTCCATGTATAAGTAATGTATCTCCCGGGGCACTGCTGAGAGAAGTTAGGGCACGGTCCATGTATAACTAATGTATCTCCCGGGGCACTGCTGAGGGAAGTTGGAGCACGGTCCATGTAAAAGTAATGTGTTTCTGGGGCATTGGTGAGAGAAGTTAGAGCACGGTCCATGTGTAACTAATGTATCTGCCAGGGCATTGCTGAGAGAAGTTAGAGCACGGTCCATGTATAACTAATGTATCTCCCGGGGCATTGGTGAGAGAAGTTAGAGCACGGACCATGTATAACTAATGTATCTCCCAGGACATTGCTGAGAGAAGTTAGAGCACGGTCCATGTCGAACTAATGTATCTCCCGGGGCACTGCTGAGAGAAGTTAGAGCATGGTCCATGTATAACTAATGTATCTCCTGGGGCATTGCTGAGGAAGGTTAGAGCACAGTCCATGAATAACTAATGTATCTCCCGGGTGATGCGCTATCAATTACTCATAAAAGACTGAGAGTTAGAAGAGTAACTAAAGGCTTTTATTAACAACAGAATGGAGGTCTGCCTCGCGTGGTCGACCGGTCCATGATACTAAGGGCTGGGGAGCAGTCTCCTTTATACTAGGACCTGTGGGCGGAGTCAGCCGAGGCATGTCCAGGCATGTACACAGTGGAATACAAACAGGACAAACAGGAATACAAACAGTGGTTTACCACATTCACCCCTTGTTTAAAATTGAGTCCGGCGGGGTGAAGTGTATTAAAAGTTAGTGTATTGGAGTCTCTCCGGAGGTCTTGTCTGCCGCTGTGATCTGCGTGGCGACGGCAGGGGTAGTGAAGTTTCCGGCGTCGAGTCCAGCATAGGCTGTGGCACAGGCGTGTCGTCCTCGTAGATGTCGAGCGGGTCGCGGGGCCCAGGCCTGCCGTCTGCTGGGGCTGGATATCGGATCGTGGGGGGGGGGTGGTAGTGGGTTACTGCGGCCCCCGAGGGTGCAAGGTCTCTTATGGAGACTGTGTCCTCCCGCCCGTCCGGGTATGCGATGTAAGCATACTGGGGGTTGGCGTGGAGGAGGACGACCCTCTCGACCAGGGGGTCCGTTTTATGGGTCCTCACGTGTCTTCTCAGTAGGACCGGCCCTGGGGACGTCAGCCATGGTGGTAGCGATGTCCCCGATGTGGACTTCCTTGGGAAGACAAACATTTTCTCATGAGGGGTGGCGTTAGTGGCAGTGCAGAGCAGTGACCGAATAGAGTGGAGCACATCGGGGAGCACATCCTGCCAGCGGGAGGTTGGAAGGCCCCTAGACTTTAAGGCTAGCAGGACGGCCTTCCAAACTGTCGCATTTTCTCTTTCCACCTGTCCGTTCCCCCGGGGGTTGTAACTGGTGGTCCTGCTTGTGGCAATACCCCTAGTTAGCAGGTACTGACGGAGTTCGTCGCTCATAAACGATGAGCCCCGGTCGCTATGGATATAGCTGGGGAAGCCGAACAGGGTGAAGAGGTTGTTCAGACATTTAATGACCGTGGCACTGGTCATGTCCGGGCAGGGGAAGGCGAACGGGAAACGGGAGTACTCATCAATAATATTGAGGAAGTACACATTGCGGTCGGAGGAGGGGAGAGGCCCTTTAAAATCGACGCTCAGGCGCTCGAAGGGGCGAGTGGCTTTTATCAGGTGGGCCCTGTCTGGTCTATAAAAGTGCGGTTTGCACTCAGCGCAGACTTGGCAGTTCCTGGTCATGGTCCTGACCTCCTCAATAGAGTAAGGCAGGTTGCGGGCCTTGATGAAGTGGAAGAACCTGGTGACCCCCGGGTGGCAGAGGTCATTGTGGAGGGCCCGCAGTCTATCGATCTGCGCGCTGGCGCAGGTGCCACGCGATAGCGCATCCGGGGGTTCATTTAGCTTCCCGGGCCGGTACAAGATCTCGTAGTTGTAGGTGGAAAGTTCGATTCTCCACCTCAAGATCTTGTCATTTTTGATTTTGCCCCTCTGCTTGTTGTTAAACATAAAAGCAACTGAACGCTGGTCAGTGAGCAGGGTAAATCGTTTTCCGGCCAGGTAGTGCCTCCAATGACGCACAGCCTCCACAATCGCCTGGGCCTCCTTCTCAACAGCGGAGTGTCTGGTCTCCGGGCCTTGGAGGGTTCGTGAAAAGAAGGCCACGGGTCTCCCCGCCTGATTGAGGGTAGCGGCCAGGGCAAAGTCAGACGCGTCGCTTTCCACCTGGAAGGGGATGGATTCGTCCACTGCGTGCATGGTGGCTTTGGCAATGTCCTCCTTGATACGGTGGAAGGCTAAGCGGGCCTCTGCCGTCAAGGGAAAAGAGGTGGACTTGATCAGCGGACGGGCCTTGTCCGCATAGTAGGGGACCCACTGGGCGTAATAGGAGAAAAACCCTAGGCACCTCTTCAGGGCCTTGAGGCAGTGGGGCAGTGGAAGTTCCATAAGGGGACGCATCCGGTCGGGGTCGGGGCCGATGACTCCGTGTTCCACAACACAGCCAAGGATGGCGAGGCGGTTTGTGCGGAATATGCACTTCTCCTTGTTATATGTCAGGTTTAGGAGTTGGGCGGTGCGGAGGAATTTTTCGAGGTTTGCGTCATGGTCCTGCAAGTCACGGCCGCAGATGGTCACATTGTCCAGATATGGGAAAGTGGCCTGCAACGCATTTTGATCTACCATCCGGTCCATCTCCCTTTGGAAGACGGAGACCCCGTTGGTGACGCCAAAGGGAACCCTAAGGAAGTGATAGAGGCGGCCGTTTGCCTCAAAGGCAGTGTACTGGCGGTCCTCAGGGCGGATGGGGAGCTGGTGGTACGCTGATTTCAGGTCAATGGTCGAGAAGACGCGGTACTGCGCGATCTGGTTGACCATATCAGCTATACGGGGGAGTGGGTAGGCGTCCAGCAGGGTGTAGCGATTTATTGTCTGGCTGTAGTCGATGACCAGGCGCTGCTTCTCGCCGGTCTTAACGACCACAACCTGGGCTCGCCAGGGGCTGGTGCTGCCCTCAATAATCCCTTCTTTCAGGAGCCGCTCCACTTCGGTTTTAATGAAAACCCTGTCCCCGGCACTGTATCGCCTGCTCTTTGTGGCGATGGGCTTACAGTCGGGGGTGAGGTTAGCAAACAGTTGGGGGGGGGTGACTCTGAGTGTGGAGAGGTTGCACCTGGTGCGCGGCGGGCAGTTTGGAAGCTGCTGGCTGCGGACTGTGAGTGGGGGTAGGGGTCCACCGTACGCCATCGTAACACTTTTAAGGTGGCACTGAAAATCTAACCCCAGCAGGACGGCAGCGCAGAGGTCAGGCAGGACCAGAAGTTTAAAATGATCGTACACGGTCCCGTCTACTACGAGTGTCACCACGCAGTAGCCGCCGATGTCCGCCGACTGGGACTCAGAGGCCATAGAAATCCGCTGTTGCGCAGGCAGGACTGGGAGAGAGCAACGCCGCACCGTGTCGGGGTGGATGAAGCTCTCCGTGCTCCCAGAGTCAAAAAGGCAGATTGTATCGTGACCATTTACCTTAATGTCCATTGTGGAACTGGCCAGTTGGTGCGGTCTCGCTTGGTCCAGTGTAACGGATGCCAGCGTAGGGGTCGGTGTGTCGCTGCGGGTATCAGATGAGGCGGTGTCGGGGGCCTGCTGCGTCCCGGCTGTCGTCCAAGATGGCGGCGTCCATGATCCCCATGTGGCTGGGGGCGTCCAAAATGGCTGCTGTACCGGTGATTCGCACATGGCCGGGGAGGTCCAAGATGGCGGCCCGCATGGACCACACGCGGCGGTGCTGGGGTTCGGGGTGGCTTTGGCCCTGCAGATGCGAGCGTAGTGTCCCTTCTTCCCGCAGCCCGAGCAGATCGCGTTTTTCGCCGGGCAGCGCGCTCTGGGGTGTTTTGCCTGGCCACAGAAGTAGCATTTCTGGCCTTGGGGCACTGCTGTCTGGCCTTGGGACACTGCTGCGGTAGTTGGGCCGTTGTTGGGGTGTGGCTGGGGTGGCACGGCGCTATGAGGCGGTCCTACCGTGTCCCAGGCTGTCATTCCCCGCGGCGTCCACGGTGCAGAGGAGTAGGCATCCATGCCCTGGTAGGCTGCATCCAACGATAGTGCGAGTTCAGAGGCCTTGTTGAGGTCGAGGTTACTCTGCTCCAACAGTCGCTGTCGGGTGTAATTGGATCTGTGGCCCGCTACAAAAGCGTCCCGGATAAGTTCCTCTGTGTACACGGCAGCCTTTACATCCTTACAACCACAGGCCCGGCCAAGCACAGACAGTGCCTGAAGGTATTCCACGGTCGATTCCCCAGGTTGTTGTTTACGACTCCCCAGGAGGTGCCTGGCGTACACTTCGTTCACTGGGCGCGTGTACTGGTCCTTGAGGAGCTTGATAGCGTCCGCGTACGAGGTCGCGTCTTGGATGACCGAGTACACTCGGTGGTTCACTTTGGAGGTCAGGACATCCAGTTTGTCCTCGTCCGATTTGATTGCTTTGGAGGCGGTCAGGAATTTTTCGAAACACTTAAGCCAGTGAGTAAACTTGGTGGATGAGTCCGCCACCCGATGATCTAAGTCCAGGCATGCTGGTGTGAGGATCTTCTCCATTATAAAAATGTTGTTAATAAAATTGATGCGCTATCAATTACTCATAAAAGGCTGAGAGTTAGAAGAGTAACTAAAGGCTTTTATTAACAACAGAATGGAGGTCTGCCTCGCGTGGTCGACCGGTCCATGATACTAAGGGCTGGGGAGCAGTCACCTTTATACTAGGACCTGTGGGAGGAGTCAGCCGAGGCATGTCCAGGCATGTACACAGTGGAATACAAACAGGACAAACAGGAATACAAACAGTGGTTTACCACACCGGGGCATTGCTGAGAGAGGTTAGAGCACGGTCCATGTATAACTAATTTATCTCCCGGGGCATTGGTGAGAGAAGTTAGAGCACGGTCCATGTATAACTAATGTATCTCCCGGGGCAATACTGAGGGAAGTTAGAGCACGGTCCATGTAGAACTAATGTATTTCTCGGGGCATTACTGAGAGTAGTTAGAGCACGGTCCATGTATAACGAATTTATCTCCCGGGGCATTGGAGAGAGAAGTTACAGCACGGTCCAAGTATATCTAATGTATCTCCTGGGGCATTGCTGAGGGAAGTTAGAGCACGGTCCATGGATAACTAATGTATCTCCTGGGGCATTGCTGAGGGAAGTTAGACCACGGTCCATGTATAACTAATGTATCTCCCGGGGCATTGCGGAGGGAAGTTCGAGCACGGTCCATGTATAACTAATGTATCTCCCGGGGCACTGCTGAGGGAAGTTGGAGCACGGTCCATGTATAAGTAATGTATTTCTGGGGCATTGTTGAGAGAAGTTAGAGCACAGTCCATGTGTAACTAACGTATCTCCCGGGACATTGCTGAGAGTAGTTTGAGCACAGTCCATGTATAACTAATATATCTCCCGGGACATTGCTGAGAGTAGTTTGAGCACAGTCCATGTATAACTAATATATCTCCTGGGACATTGCTGAGAGAAGTTAGAGCACAGTCCATGTAGAACTAATGTATCTCCTGGGACATTGCTGAGAGTTGTTTGAGCACGGTCCATGTATAACTAATATATCTGCCGGGGCATTGGTGAGGGAAGTTAGTGCACAGTCCATGTATAACTAATGTATCTCCCGGGGCATTGCTGAGGGACGTTAGAGCATGGTCCATGTACAACTAATGTATCTCCCGGGGCATTGCTGAGAGAAGTTAGAGCACGGTCCATGTATAACTAATGTATCTCTCGGGGCATTGCTGAGAGTAGTTAGAGCATGGTCCATGTATAACTAATTTATCTCCCGGGGCATTGGTGAGAGAAGTTAGAGCACGGTCCATGTATAACTAATGTATCTCCCGGGGCATTGCTGAGAGACGTTAGAGCACGGTCCATGTAGAACTAATGTATCTCTCGGGGCATTACTGAGAATAGTTAGAGCACGGTCCATGTATAACTAATCTATCTCCCGGGGCATTGGAGAGAGAAGTTAGAGCACAGTCCACGTATAACTAATGTATCTCCCGGGGCAATACTGAGGGAAGTTCGAGCACGGTCCATGTATAACTAATGTATCTCCTGGGGCATTGCTGAGGGAAGTTAGAGCACGGTCCATGTATAACTAATGTATCTCCCGGGGCACTGCTGAGAGAAGTTAGAGCACGGTCCATGTATAACTAATGTATCTCCCGGGGCATTGCTGAGGGAAGTTAGAGCACGGTCCATGTATAACTAATGTATCTCCCGGGGCATTGCTGAGGGAAGTTAGAGCACAGTCCATGTATAACTAATGTATCTCCTGAGGCATTGCTGAGGGAAGTTCGAGCACGGTCCATGTATAACTAATGTATCTCCCGGGGCATTGCTGAGAGAAGTTAGAGGACGGTCCAGGTATAACTCATGTATCTCCCGGGGCACTGCTGAGAGAAGTTAGAGCATGGACCGTTTATAACTAATGTATCTCCCGGGGCAATGGTGAGGGAAGTTAGAGCACGGTCCATGTATAACTAATGTATCTCCCGGGACATTGCTGAGAGTAGTTTGAGCACGGTCCATGTATAACTAATGTATCTCCCGGGGCATTGCTCAGGGAAGTTAGAGCACGGTCCATGCATAACTAATGTACCTGCTGGGGCATTGCTGAGGGAAGATAGAGCACGGTCCATGTATAACTAATGTATCTCCCATTGCATTGCTGAGAGTAGTTAGAGCACGGTCTATGTATAACTAATGTATCTCCCGGGACATTGCTGAGAGAAATTAGAGCACGGTCCATGTATAACTAATGTATCTCCCTGGACACTCCTGAGAGAAGTTAGAGCATGGTCCATGTATAACTAATGTATCTCCCGGGGCATTGCTGAGAGAAGTTAGAGCACGGTCCATGTAGAACTAATGTATCTCTCGGGGCATTGCTGAAAGTAGTTAGAGCACGGTACATGTATAAATAATGTATCTCCCGGGGCATTGCTGAGAGAAGTTAGAGGACGGTCCATGTAGAACTAATGTATCTCTCGGGGCATTGCTGAAAGTAGTTAGAGCACGGTACATGTATAACTAATGTATCTCCCGGGGCATTGCTGAGGGAAGTTAGAGCACTGTCCATGTATAAGTAATGTTACTCCCGGGGCATTGCTGAGAGAAGGTAGAGCACATTCCATGTATATAAGTAATGTATCTCCCGGGGCATTGGTGAGAGAAGTAAGAGCACGGTCCATGTATAACTAATGTCATCCCGGGGCACTGCTGAGGGAAGTTAGAGCACGGTCCATGTATAACTAATGTATCTCCCGGGGCATTGCTGAGGGAAGTTAGAGCACGGTCCATGTATAACTAATGTATCTCCCGGGGCATTGCTGAGCGAAGTTAGAGCATGGTCCATGTATAACTAATGTATCTCCCGGGGCATTGCTGAGCGAAGTTAGAGCACGGTCCATGTATAACTAATGTATCTCCTGTGCCATTGGTGAGAGAAGTTAGAGCATGGTCCATGTATAACTAATGTATCTCCCGGGGCATTGCTGAGGGAAGTTAGAGCACGGTCCATGTATAATTAATGTATGTCCTGGGGCATTGCTGAGGGAAGTTAGAGCACGGTCCATGTATAACTAATGTATCTCCCGGGGCATTGCTGAGAGAAGTTAGAGCACGGTCCATGTGTAACTAATGTATCTCCCGGGGCACTGCTGAGAGAGGTTAGAGCACGGTCCATGTATAACTAATGTATCTCTCGGGGCATTGCTGAAAGTAGTTAGAGCGTGGTCCATGTATATCTAATGTATCTCCTGGGGCATTGGTGAGAGAAGTTAGAGCACGGACCATGTATAACTAGTGTATCTACCGGGGCATTGCTGAGGGACGTTAGAGCACTGCCATGTATAAGTAATGTATCTCCCGGTGCATTGGTGAGAGAAGTTAGAGCACGGTCCATGTATAACTAATGTCATCCCGGGGCACTGCTGAAGGAAGTTAGAGCACGGTCGATATTTAATTAATGCATCTCCCGGGGCATTGCTGAGGGAAGTTAGAGCACGGTCCATGTATAAGTAATGTATTTCTGGGGCATTGGTGAGAGAAGTTAGAGCACGGTCCATGTATAACTAATGTATCTCCCGGGACATTGCTGAGAGTAGTTTGAGCATGGTCCATGTATAACTAATGTATCTCCCGGGACATTGCTGAGAGAAGTTAGAGCACGGTCCATGTATAACTAATGTATCTCCCGGGGGATTGCTGAGCGAAGTTAGAGCACGGTCCATGTATAACTAATGCATCTCCCGGGGCACTGCTGAATGAAGTTAGGCCACAGTCCATGTATAACTAATGTATCTCTCGGGGCATTGCGGAGGGAAGTTCGAGCACGGTCCATGTATAACTAATGTATCTCCCGGGGCATTGCTGAGGGAAGTTTGAGCACGGTCCATGTATAAATAATGTATCTCCCGGGGCATTGGTGAGAGAAGTTAGAGCACGGTCCATGTATAACTAATGTATCTCCCGGGGCACAGCTGAGAGAAGTTAGAGCATGGTCCATGTATAACTAATGTATCTCCCGGGGCACTGCTGAGAGAAGTTTGAGCACGGTCCGTTTATAACTAATGTATCTCCCGGGGCATTGGTGAGAGAAGTTAGGGCACGGTCCATGTATAACTAATGTATCTCCCGGGGCACTGCTGAGAGAAGTTAGAGCACGGTCCATGCATAACTAATGTATCTCCCGGGGCATTGCTGAGGGAAGTTAGAAAACGGTCCATGTATAACTAATGTATCTCCCGGGGCACTGCTGAGGGAAGTTGGAGCACGGTCCATGTATAAGTAATGTGTTTCTGGGGCATTGGTGAGAGAATTTAGAGCATGGTCCATGTATAAGTAATGCATCTCCCGGGGCACTGCAGAGAGAAGTTAGGGCACGGTCCATGTATAACTAATATATCTGCCGGGGCATTGGTGAGGGAAGTTAGTGCACAGTCCATGTATAACTAACATATCTCCTGGGACACTGCTGAGGGAAGTTTGAGCATGGTCCATGTTCAACTAATGTATCTCCCGGGGCATTGCTGAGAGAAGTTAGAGCACGGTCCATGTAGAACTAATGTATCTCCCGGGGCACTGCTGAGAGAAGTTAGAGCATGGTCCATGTATAACTAATGTATCTCCCGGGGCATTGCTGTGGGAAGTTAGAGCACGGTCCATGTATAACTAATGTATCTCCCGGGGCACTGCTGAGGGAAGTTGGAGCACGGTCCATGTATAAGTAATGTATTTCTGGGGCATTGTTGAGAGAAGTTAGAGCACGGTCCATGTATAACTAATGTAACTCCCGGGACATTGCTGAGAGTAGTTTGAGCACAGTCCATGTATAACTAATATATCTCCCGGGACATTGCTGAGAGAAGTTAGAGCACGGTCCATGTATAACGAATGTATCTCCCGGGGCATTGCTGAGGGAAGTTAGAGCACGGTCCATTTATAACTAATGTATCTCCCGGGGCAATGCTAAGGGAAGTTAGAGCACGGTCCATGTATAACTAATGTATCTCCTGGGACATTGCTGAGACTTGTTTGAGCACGGTCCATGTATAACTAATATATCTGCCGGGGCATTGGTGAGGGAAGTTAGAGCATGGTCCATGTACAATTAATGTATCTCCCGGGGCATTGCTGAGAGAAGTTAGAGCACGGTCCATGTATAACTAACGTATCTCTTGGGGCATTGCTGAGAGTAGTTAGAGCACGGTCCATGTATAACTAATTTATCTCCCGGGGCATTGGTGAGAGAAGTTAGAGCACGGTCCATGTATAACTAATGTATCTCCCGGGGCATTGCTGAGAGACGTTAGAGCACGGTCCATGTATAACTAATCTATCTCTCGGGGCATTACTGAGAATAGTTAGAGCACGGTCCATGTATAACTAATCTATCTCCCGGGGCATTGGAGAGAGAAGTTAGAGCACAGTCCACGTATAACTAATGTATCTCCCGGGGCAATACTGAGGGAAGTTAGAGCATGGTCCATGTATAACTAATGTATCTCCTGGGGCATTGCTGAGGGAAGTTAGAGCACGGTCCATGTATAACTAATGCATCTCCCGGGGCACTGCTGAGAGAAGTTAGAGCACGGTCCATGTATAACTAATATATCTCCCGGTGCATTGCTGAGGGAAGTTAGAGCACAGTCCATGTATAACTAATGTATCTCCCGGGGCATTGCTGAGGGAAGTTAGAGCACAGTCCATGTATAACTAATGTATCTCCTGGGGCATTGCTGAGGGAAGTCAGAGCACGGTCCATGTATAACTAATGTATCTCCCGGGGCATTGCTGAGAGAAGTTAGAGCACGGTCCAGGTATAACTAATTTATCTCCCGGGGCACTGCTGAGAGAAGTTAGAGCATGGTCCATTTATAACTAATGTATCTCCCGGGGCAATGGTGAGGGAAGTTAGAGCACGGTCCATGTATAACTAATGTATCTTCCGGGACATTGCTGAGAGTAGTTTGAGCACGGTCCATGTATAACTAATGTATCTCCCGGGGCATTGCTCAGGGAAGTTAGAGCACGGTCCATGCATAACTAATGTACCTCCTGGGGCATTGCTGAGGGAAGTTAGAGCACGGTCCATGTATAACTAATGTATCTCCCGGGGCATTGCTGAGGGAAGATAGTGCACGGTCCATGTATAACTAATGTATCTCCCGTGGCATTGCTGAGAGTAGTTAGAGCACGGTCTATGTATAACTAATGTATCTCCTGGGACATTGCTGAGAGAAATTAGAGCACGGTCCATGTATAACTAATGTATCTCCCGGGACACTCCTGAGAGAAGTTAGAGCATGGTCCATGTATAACTAATGTATCTCCCGGGGCATTGCTGAGAGAAGTTAGAGCACGGTCCATGCAGAACTAATGTATCTCTCGGGGCATTGCTGAAAGTAGTTAGAGCACGGTCCATGTATAAATAATGTATCTCCCGGGGCATTGCTGAGAGAAGTTAGAGGACGGTCCATGTAGAACTAATGTATCTCTCTGGGCATTGCTGAAAGTATTTAGAGCACGGACCATGTATAACTAATGTATCTCCCAGGGCATTGCTGAGGGAAGTTAGAGCACTGTCCATGTATAAGTAATGTATTTCCCGGGGCATTGCTGAGAGAAGTTAGAGCACGGTCCATGTATATAAGTAATGTATCTCCCGGGGCATTGGTGAGAGAAGTAAGAGCACGGTCCATGTATAACTAATGTCATCCCGGGGCACTGCTGAGGGAAGTTAGAGCACGGTCCATGTATAACTAATGTATCTCCCGGGGCATTGCTGAGGGAAGATAGAGCACGGTCCATGTATAACTAATGCATCTCCCGGGGCATTGCTGAGCGAAGTTAGAGCACGGTCCATGTATAACTAATGTATCTCCTGTGGCATTGGTGAGAGAAGTTAGAGCATGGTCCATGTATAATTAATGTATCTCCCGGGGCATTGCTGAGGGAAGTTAGAGCACGGTCCATGTATAATTAATGTATGTCCTGGGGCATTGCTGAGGGAAGTTAGAGCACGGTCCATGTATAACTAATGTATCTCCCGGGGCATTGGTGAGACAAGTTAGAGCACGGTCCATGCATAACTTATGTATCTCCCGGGGCATTGGTGAGACAAGTTAGAGCACGGTCCATGTATAACCAATGTCATCCCGGGGCACTGCTGAGGGAAGTTAGAGCACGGTCCATGTATAACTAATGTATCTACTGGGGCATTGCTGAGGGAAGTTAGAGCACAGTCCATGTATAACTAATGTATCTCCCGGGACATTGCTGAGAGTAGTTTGAGCATGGTCCATGTATAACTAATGTATCTCTCGGGACATTGCTGAGAGAAGTTAGAGCACAGTCCATGTATAACTAATGTATCTCCCGGGGCACTGCTGAGGGAAGTTAGAGCACGGTCCATGTATAACTAATGTTTCTCCCAGGGGATTGCTGAGCGAAGTTAGAGCACGGTCCATGTATAACTAATGTATCTCCCGGGGCATTGGTGAGAGAAGTTCGAGCACGGTCCATGCATAACTAATGTATCTCCTGGGGCATTGCTGAGGGAAGTTAGAAAACGGTCCATGTATAACTAATGTATCTCCCGGGGCACTGCTGAGGGAAGTTGGAGCACGGTCCATGTATAAGTAATGTATTTCTGGGGCATTGGTGAGAGAAGTTAGAGCACGGTCCATGTGTAACTAATGTATCTCCCGGGGCACTGCTGAGAGAGGTTAGAGCATGGTCCATGTATAACTAATGTATCTCCCGGGGCATTTGTGAGGGAAGTTAGAGCACGGTCCATGTATAACTAATGTATCTCCCGGGACATTGCTGAGACAAGTTAGAGCATCGTCCATGTATAACTGATGTATCTCCCGGGGCATTGCTGAGAGAAGTTAGAGCACGGTCCATGTAGAACTAATGTATCTCTCGGGGCATTGCTGAAAGTAGTTAGAGCATGGTCCATGTATATCTAATGTATCTCCTGGGGCATTGGTGAGAGAAGTTAGAGCACGGACCATGTATAACTAGTGTATCTACCGGGGCATTGCTGAGGGAATTTAGAGCACTGTCCATGTATAAGTAATGTATCTCCCGGTGCATTGGTGAGAGAAGTTAGAGCACGGTCCATGTATAACTGATGTCATCCCGGGGCACTGCTGAAGGAAGTTAGAGCATGGTCGATGTATAATTAATGTATCTCCCGGGGCATTGCTGAGGGAAGTGAGAGCACGGTCCATGTATAACTAATGTATCTCCCGGGACATTGCTGAGAGTAGTTTGAGCATGGTCCATGTATAACTAATGTATCTCCCGGGACATTGCTGAGAGAAGTTAGAGCACGGTCCATGTATAACTAATATATCTGCCGGGGCACTGCTGAGGGAAGTTAGAGCACGGTCCATGTATAACTAATGTATCTCCCGGGGCATTGCTGAGGGAAGTTAGAGCACGGTCCATTTATAACTAATGTATCTCCCGGGGCAATGCTAAGGGAAGTTAGAGCACGGTCCATGTATAACTAATGTATCTCCTGGGACATTGCTGAGACTTGTTTGAGCACGGTCCATGTATAACTAATATATCTGCCGGGGCATTGGTGAGGGAAGTTAGTGCACAGTCCATGTATAACTAATGTATCTCCCGGGGCATTGCTGAGGGACATTAGAGCATGGTCCATGTACAATTAATGTATCTCCCGGGGCATTGGTGAGAGAAGTTAGAGCACGGTCCATGTACAATTAATGTATCTCCCGGGGCATTGCTGAGAGACGTTAGAGCACGGTCCATGTATAACTAATGTATCTCTCGGGGCATTGCTGAGAGTAGTTAGAGCACGGTCCATGTAAAACTAATTTATCTCCCGGGGCATTGGTGAGAGAAGTTAGAGCACGGTCCATGTATAACTAATGTATCTCCCGGGGCATTGCTGAGAGATGTTAGAGCACGGTCCATGTAGAACTAATCTATCTCCCGGGGCATTGGAGAGAGAGGTTAGAGCACAGTCCACGTATAACTAATGTATCTCCCGGGGCAATACTGAGGGAAGTTAGAGCACGGTCCATGTATAACTAATGTATCTCTCGGGACATTGCTGAGAGAAGTTAGAGCACGGTACATGTATAACTAATGTATCTCCCGGGGCACTGCTGAGGGAAGTTAGAGCACGGTCCATGTATAACTAATGTTTCTCCCAGGGGATTGCTGAGCGAAGTTAGAGCACGGTCCATGTATAACTAATGTATCTCCCGGGGCATTGGTGAGAGAAGTTCGAGCACGGTCCATGCATAACTAATGTATCTCCCGGGGCATTGCTGAGGGAAGTTAGAAAACGGTCCATGTATAACTAATGTATCTCCCGGGGCACTGCTGAGGGAAGTTGGAGCACGGTCCATGTATAAGTAATGTATTTCTGGGGCATTGGTGAGAGAAGTTAGAGCACGGTCCATGTGTAACTAATGTATCTCCCGGGGCACTGCTGAGAGAGGTTAGAGCATGGTCCATGTATAACTAATGTATCTCCCGGGGCATTTGTGAGGGAAGTTAGAGCACGGTCCATGTATAACTAATGTATCTCCCGGGACATTGCTGAGACAAGTTAGAGCATCGTCCATGTATAACTGATGTATCTCCCGGGGCATTGCTGAGAGAAGTTAGAGCACGGTCCATGTAGAACTAATGTATCTCTCGGGGCATTGCTGAAAGTAGTTAGAGCATGGTCCATGTATATCTAATGTATCTCCTGGGGCATTGGTGAGAGAAGTTAGAGCACGGACCATGTATAACTAGTGTATCTACCGGGGCATTGCTGAGGGAATTTAGAGCACTGTCCATGTATAAGTAATGTATCTCCCGGTGCATTGGTGAGAGAAGTTAGAGCACGGTCCATGTATAACTGATGTCATCCCGGGGCACTGCTGAAGGAAGTTAGAGCATGGTCGATGTATAATTAATGTATCTCCCGGGGCATTGCTGAGGGAAGTGAGAGCACGGTCCATGTATAACTAATGTATCTCCCGGGACATTGCTGAGAGTAGTTTGAGCATGGTCCATGTATAACTAATGTATCTCCCGGGACATTGCTGAGAGAAGTTAGAGCACGGTCCATGTATAACTAATATATCTGCCGGGGCACTGCTGAGGGAAGTTAGAGCACGGTCCATGTATAACTAATGTATCTCCCGGGGCATTGCTGAGGGAAGTTAGAGCACGGTCCATTTATAACTAATGTATCTCCCGGGGCAATGCTAAGGGAATTTAGAGCACGGTCCATGTATAACTAATGTATCTCCTGGGACATTGCTGAGACTTGTTTGAGCACGGTCCATGTATAACTAATATATCTGCCGGGGCATTGGTGAGGGAAGTTAGTGCACAGTCCATGTATAACTAATGTATCTCCCGGGGCATTGCTGAGGGACATTAGAGCATGGTCCATGTACAATTAATGTATCTCCCGGGGCATTGGTGAGAGAAGTTAGAGCACGGTCCATGTACAATTAATGTATCTCCCGGGGCATTGCTGAGAGACGTTAGAGCACGGTCCATGTATAACTAATGTATCTCTCGGGGCATTGCTGAGAGTAGTTAGAGCACGGTCCATGTAAAACTAATTTATCTCCCGGGGCATTGGTGAGAGAAGTTAGAGCACGGTCCATGTATAACTAATGTATCTCCCGGGGCATTGCTGAGAGATGTTAGAGCACGGTCCATGTAGAACTAATCTATCTCCCGGGGCATTGGAGAGAGAGGTTAGAGCACAGTCCACGTATAACTAATGTATCTCCCGGGGCAATACTGAGGGAAGTTAGAGCACGGTCCATGTATAACTAATGTATCTCCTGGGGCATTGCTGAGGGAAGTTAGAGCACGGTCCATGTATAACTAATGTATCTCCCGGGGCACTGCTGAGAGAAGTTAGAGCACAGTCCATGTATAACTAATGTATCTCCCGGGGCATTGCTGAGGGAAGTTAGAGCACGGTCCATGTATAACTAATGTATCTCCCGGGGCATTGCTGAGGGAAGTTAGAGCACAGTCCATGTATAACTAATGTATCTCCTGGGGCATTGCTGAGGGAAGTTCGAGCACGGTCCATGTATAACTAATGTATCTCCCGGGGCATTGCTGAGAGAAGTTAGAGCATGGTCCGTTTATAACTAATGTATCTCCCGGGGCAATGGTGAGAGAAGTTAGAGCACGGTCCATGTATAACTAATGTCATCCCGGGGCACTGCTGAGGGAAGTTAGAGCACGGTCCATGTATAACTAATGTATCTCCCGTGGCATTGCTGAGAGTAGTTAGAGCACGGTCTATGTATAACTAATCTATCTCCCGGGACATTGCTGAGAGAAATTAGAGCACGGTCCATGTATAACTAATGTATCTCCTGGGACACTCCTGAGAGAAGTTAGAGCATGGTCCATGTATAACTAATGTATCTCCCGGGGCATTGCTGAGAGAAGTTAGAGCACGGTCCATGTAGAACGAATGTATCTCTCGGGGCATTGCTGAAAGTAGTTAGAGCACGGTCCATGTATAAATAATGTATCTCCCGGGGCATTGCTGAGAGAAGTTAGAGGACGGTCCATGTAGAACTAATGTATCTCTCTGGGCATTGCTGAAAGTATTAAGAGCACGGACCATGTATAACTAATGTATCTCCCGGGGCATTGCTGAGGGAAGTTAGAGCACGGTCCATGTATAACTAATGTATCTCCTGTGGCATTGGTGAGAGAAGTTAGAGCATGGTCCATGTATAACTAATGTCATCCCGGGGCACTGCTGAGGGAAGTTAGAGCACGGTCCATGTATAACTAATGTATCTCCCGGGGCATTGCTGAGGGAAGTTAGAGCACGGTCCATGTATAATTAATGTATCTCCCGGGGCATTGCTGAGGGAAGTTAGAGCACGGTCCATGTATAATTAATGTATGTCCTGGGGCATTGCTGAGGGAAGTTAGAGCACGGTCCATGTATAACTAATGTATCTCCCGGGGCATTGCTGAGAGAAGTTAAAGCACGGTCCATGCATAACTTATGTATCTCCCGGGGCATTGGTGAGAGAAGTTAGAGCACGGTCCATGTATAACTAATGTCATCCCGGGGCACTGCTGAGGGAAGTTCGAGCACGGTCCATGTATAACTAATGTATCTCCCGGGGCACTGCTGAGAGAAGTTAGAGCACGGTCCATGTATAACTAATGTATCTCCCGGGGCACTGCTGAGAGAAGTTAGAGCACGGCCCGTTTATAACTAATATATCTCCCGGGGCAATGGTGAGGGAAGTTAGAGCACAGTCCATGCATAACTAATGTATCTCCCGGGACATTGCTGAGAGTAGTTTGAGCATGGTCAATGTATAACTAATGTATCTCCCGGGACATTGCTGAGAGAAGTTAGAGCACGGTACATGTATAACTAATGTATCTCCCGGGGCACTGCTGAGGGAAGTTAGAGCACGGTCCATGTCTAACTAATGTATCTCCCAGGGGATTGCTGAGCGAATTTAGAGCACGGTCCATGTATAACTAATGTATCTCCTGGGGCATTGGTGAGAGAAGTTAGAGCACGGTCCATGCATAACTAATGTATCTCCCGGGGCATTGCTGAGGGAAGTTAGAAAATGGTTCATGTATAACTAATGTATCTCCCGGGGCATTGCTGAGGGAAGTTAGAAAACGGTCCATGTATAACTAATGTATCTCCCGGGGCACTGCTGAGGGAATTTGGAGCACGGTCCATGTATAAGTAATGTATTTCTGGGGCATTGGTGAGAGAAGTTAGAGCACGGTCCATGTGTAACTAATGTATCTCCCGGGGCACTGCTGAGAGAGGTTAGAGCACGGTCCATGTATAACTAATGTATCTCCCGGGGCATTTGTGAGGGAAGTTAGAGCACGGTCCATGTATAACTAATGTATCTCCCGGGACATTGCTGAGACAAGTTAGAGCATCGTCCATGTATAACTAATGTATCTCCCGGGGCATTGCTGAGAGAAGTTAGAGCACGGTCCATGTAGAACTAATGTATCTCTCAGGGCATTGCTGAAAGTAGTGAGAGCATGGTCCATGTATATCTAATGTATCTCCTGGGGCATTGGTGAGAGAAGTTAGAGCACGGACCATGTATAACTAGTGTATCTACCGGGGCATTGCTGAGGGAAGTTAGAGCACTGTCCATGTATAAGTAATGTATCTCCCGGTGCATTGGTGAGAGAAGTTAGAGCACGGTCCATGTATAACTAATGTCATCCCAGGGCACGGCTGAAGGAGGTTAGAGCACGGTCGATGTATAATTAATGTATCTCCCGGGGCATTGCTGAGGGAAGTTAGAGCACGGTCCATGTATAAGTAATGTATTTCTGGGGCATTGGTGAGAGAAGTTAGAGCACGGTCCATGTATAACTAATGTATCTCCCGGGACATTGCTGAGAGAAGTTAGAGCACGGTCCATGTATAACTAATATATCTGCCGGGGCACTGCTGAGGGAAGTTAGAGCACGGTCCATGTATAACTAATGTATCTCCCGGGGCTTTGCTGAGGGAAGTTAGAGCACGGTCCATTTATAACTAATGTATCTCCCGGGGCAATGCTAAGGGAAGTTAGAGCACGGTCCATGTATAACTAATGTATCTCCTGGGACATTGCTGAGACTTGTTTGAGCACGGTCCATGTATAACTAATATATCTGCCGGGGCATTGGTGAGGGAAGTTAGTGCACAGTCCTTGTATAACTAATGTATCTCCCGGGGCATTGCTGAGGGACGTTAGAGCATGGTCCATGTACAATTAATGTATCTCCCGGGGCATTGCTGAGAGAAGTTAGAGCACGGTCCATGTATAACTAATGTATCTCTCTGGGCATTGCTGAAAGTATTTAGAGCACGGACCATGTATAACTAATGTATCTCCCGGGGCATTGCTGAGAGAAGTTAGAGCACGGTCCATGTATAACTAATGTATCTCCCGGGGCATTGCTGAGGGAAGTTAGAGCACGGTCCATGTATAACTAATGCATCTCCCGGGGCATTGCTGAGCGAAGTTAGAGCACGGTCCATGTATAACTAATGTATCTCCTGTGGCATTGGTGAGAGAAGTTAGAGCACGGTCCATGTATAACTAATGTCAACCCGGGGCATTGCTGAGGGAAGTTAGAGCACGGTCCATGTATAACTAATGTATCTCCCGGGGCACCGCTGAGGGAAGTTAGAGCACGGTCCATGTATAACTAATGTATCTCCCGGGGCATTGCTGAGGGAAGTTAGAGCACGGTCCATGTATAATTAATGTATCTCCCGGGGCATTGCTGAGGGAAGTTAGAGCACGGTCCATGTATAATTAATGTATGTCCTGGGGCATTGCTGAGGGAAGTTAGAGCACGGTCCATGTATAACTAATGTATCTCCCGGGGCATTGCTGAGAGAAGTTAAAGCACGGTCCATGCATAACTTATGTATCTCCCGGGGCATTGGTGAGAGAAGTTAGAGCACGGTCCATGTATAACTAATGTCATCCCGGGGCACTGCTGAGGGAAGTTAGAGCACGGTCCATGAAAACTAATGTATCTACCGGGGCATTGCTGAGGGAAGTTCGAGCACGGTCCATGTATAACTAATGTATCTCCCGGGGCACTGCTGAGAGAAGTTAGAGCACGGTCCATGTATAACTAATGTATCTCCCGGGGCACTGCTGAGAGAAGTTAGAGCACGGCCCGTTTATAACTAATATATCTCCCGGGGCAATGGTGAGGGAAGTTAGAGCACAGTCCATGCATAACTAATGTATCTCCCGGGACATTGCTGAGAGTAGTTTGAGCATGGTCAATGTATAACTAATGTATCTCCCGGGACATTGCTGAGAGAAGTTAGGGCACGGTACATGTATAACTAATGTATCTCCCGGGGCACTGCTGAGGGAAGTTAGAGCACGGTCCATGTCTAACTAATGTATCTCCCAGGGGATTGCTGAGCGAATTTAGAGCACGGTCCATGTATAACTAATGTATCTCCCGGGGCATTGGTGAGAGAAGTTCGAGCACGGTCCATGCATAACTAATGTATCTCCCGGGGCATTGCTGAGGGAAGTTAGAAAACGGTTCATGTATAACTAATGTATCTCCCGGGGCATTGCTGAGGGAAGTTAGAAAACGGTCCATGTATAACTAATGTATCTCCCGGGGCACTACTGAGGGAATTTGGAGCACGGTCCATGTATAAGTAATGTATTTCTGGGGCATTGGTGAGAGAAGTTAGAGCACGGTCCATGTGTAACTAATGTATCTCCCGGGGCACTGCTGAGAGAGGTTAGAGCACGGTCCATGTATAACTAATGTATCTCCCGGGGCATTTGTGAGGGAAGTTAGAGCACGGTCCATGTATAACTAATGTATCTCCCGGGACATTGCTGAGACAAGTTAGAGCATCGTCCATGTATAACTAATGTATCTCCCGGGGCATTGCTGAGAGAAGTTAGAGCACGGTCCATGTAGAACTAATGTATCTCTCGGGGCATTGCTGAAAGTAGTTAGAGCATGGTCCATGTATATCTAATGTATCTCCTGGGGCATTGGTGAGAGAAGTTAGAGCACGGACCATGTATAACTAGTGTATCTACCGGGGCATTGCTGAGGGAAGTTAGAGCACTGTCCATGTATAAGTAATGTATCTCCCGGTGCATTGGTGAGAGAAGTTAGAGCACGGTCCATGTATAACTAATGTCATCCCGGGGCACGGCTGAAGGAAGTTAGAGCACGGTCGATGTATAATTAATGTATCTCCCGGGGCATTGCTGAGGGAAGTTAGAGCACGGTCCATGTATAAGTAATGTATTTCTGGGGCATTGGTGAGAGAAGTTAGAGCACGGTCCATGTATAACTAATGTATCTCCCGGGACATTGCTGAGAGTAGTTTGAGCATGGTCCATGTATAACTAATGTATCTCCCGGGACATTGCTGAGAGAAGTTAGAGCACGGTCCATGTATAACTAATATATCTGCCGGGGCACTACTGAGGGAAGTTAGAGCACGGTCCATGTATAACTAATGTATCTCCTGGGACATTGCTGAGACTTGTTTGAGCACGGTCCATGTATAACTAATATATCTGCCGGGGCATTGGTGAGGGAAGTTAGTGCACAGTCCTTGTATAACTAATGTATCTCCCGGGGCATTGCTGAGGGACGTTAGAGCATGGTCCATGTACAATTAATGTATCTCCCGGGGCATTGCTGAGAGAAGTTAGAGCACGGTCCATGTATAACTAATGTATCTCTCGGGGCATTGCTGAGAGTAGTTAGAGCACGGTCCATGTATAACTAATTTATCTCCCGGGGCATTGGCGAGAGACGTTAGAGCACGGTCCATGTATAACTAATGTATCTCCCGGGGCATTGCTGAGAGATGTTAGAGCACGGTCCATGTATAACTAATGTATCTCTCGGGGCATTACTGAGAATAGTTAGAGCACGGTCCTTGTATAACTAATCTATCTCCCGGGGCATTGGAGAGAGAAGTTAGAGCACAGTCCATGTATAACTAATGTATCTCCCGGGGCAATACTGAGGGAAGTTAGAGCACGGTCCATGTATAACTAATGTATCTCCTGGGGCATTGCTGAGGGAAGTTAGAGCACGGTCCATGTATAACTAATGTATCTCCCGGGGCATTGCTGAGGGAAGTTAGAGCACGGTCCATGTATAACTAATGCATCTCCCGGGGCATTGCTGAGGGAAGTTAGAGCACAGTCCATGTATAACTAATGTATCTCCTGGGGCATTGCTGAGGGAAGTTCGAGCACGGTCCATGTATAACTAATGTATCTCCCGGGGCATTGCTGAGAGAAGTTAGAGCATTGTCCGTTTATAACTAATGTATCTCCCGGGGCAATGGTGAGGGAAGTTAGAGCACGGACCATGTATAACCAATGTATCTCCCGGGACATTGCTGAGAGTAGTTTGAGCACGGTCCATGTATAACTAATGTATCTCCCGGGGCATTGCTCAGGGAAGTTAGAGCACGGTCCATGCATAACTAATGTACCTCCTGGGGCATTGCTGAGGGAAGTTAGAGCACGGTCCATGTATAACTAATGTATCTCCTGGGGCATTGCTGAGGGAAGATAGAGCACAGTCCATGTATAACTAATGTATCTCCCGGGACATTGCTGCGAGTAGTTTGAGCACGGTCCATGTATAACTAATGTATCTCCCGGGGCATTGCTGAGAGAAGTTAGAGGACGGTCCATGTAGAACTAATGTATCTCTCTGGGCATTGCTGAAAGTATTAAGAGCACGGACCATGTATAACTAATGTATCTCCCGGGGCATTGCTGAGGGAAGTTAGAGCACGGTCCATGTATAACTAATGTATCTCCTGTGGCATTGGTGAGAGAAGTTAGAGCATGGTCCATGTATAACTAATGTCATCCCGGGGCACTGCTGAGGGAAGTTAGAGCACGGTCCATGTATAACTAATGTATCTCCCGGGGCATTGCTGAGGGAAGTTAGAGCACGGTCCATGTATAATTAATGTATCTCCCGGGGCATTGCTGAGGGAAGTTAGAGCACGGTCCATGTATAATTAATGTATGTCCTGGGGCATTGCTGAGGGAAGTTAGAGCACGGTCCATGTATAACTAATGTATCTCCCGGGGCATTGCTGAGAGAAGTTAAAGCACGGTCCATGCATAACTTATGTATCTCCCGGGGCATTGCTGAGAGAAGTTAGAGCACGGTCCATGTATAACTAATGTCATCCCGGGGCACTGCTGAGGGAAGTTCGAGCACGGTCCATGTATAACTAATGTATCTCCCGGGGCACTGCTGAGAGAAGTTAGAGCACGGTCCATGTATAACTAATGTATCTCCCGGGGCACTGCTGAGAGAAGTTAGAGCACGGCCCGTTTACAACTAATATATCTCCCGGGGCAATGGTGAGGGAAGTTAGAGCACAGTCCATGCATAACTAATGTACCTCCCGGGACATTGCTGAGAGTAGTTTGAGCATGGTCAATGTATAACTAATGTATCTCCCGGGACATTGCTGAGAGAAGTTAGAGCACGGTACATGTATAACTAATGTATCTCCCGGGGCACTGCTGAGGGAAGTTAGAGCACGGTCCATGTCTAACTAATGTATCTCCCAGGGGATTGCTGAGCGAATTTAGAGCACGGTCCATGTATAACTAATGTATCTCCTGGGGCATTGGTGAGAGAAGTTAGAGCACG
Source organism: Somniosus microcephalus (assembly GCF_052327205.1). NCBI lineage: Eukaryota > Metazoa > Chordata > Chondrichthyes > Squaliformes > Somniosidae > Somniosus > Somniosus microcephalus. The sequence continues at coordinate 174,758,280 of NC_140998.1, read as the reverse complement.
GTCCATGCATAACTAATGTATCTCCCGGGGCATTGCTGAGGGAAGTTAGAAAATGGTTCATGTATAACTAATGTATCTCCCGGGGCATTGCTGAGGGAAGTTAGAAAACGGTCCATGTATAACTAATGTATCTCCCGGGGCACTGCTGAGGGAATTTGGAGCACGGTCCATGTATAAGTAATGTATTTCTGGGGCATTGGTGAGAGAAGTTAGAGCACGGTCCATGTGTAACTAATGTATCTCCCGGGGCACTGCTGAGAGAGGTTAGAGCACGGTCCATGTATAACTAATGTATCTCCCGGGGCATTTGTGAGGGAAGTTAGAGCACGGTCCATGTATAACTAATGTATCTCCCGGGACATTGCTGAGACAAGTTAGAGCATCGTCCATGTATAACTAATGTATCTCCCGGGGCATTGCTGAGAGAAGTTAGAGCACGGTCCATGTAGAACTAATGTATCTCTCAGGGCATTGCTGAAAGTAGTGAGAGCATGGTCCATGTATATCTAATGTATCTCCTGGGGCATTGTTGAGAGAAGTTAGAGCACGGACCATGTATAACTAGTGTATCTACCGGGGCATTGCTGAGGGAAGTTAGAGCACTGTCCATGTATAAGTAATGTATCTCCCGGTGCATTGGTGAGAGAAGTTAGAGCACGGTCCATATATAACTAATGTCATCCCGGGGCACGGCTGAAGGAGGTTAGAGCACGGTCGATGTATAATTAATGTATCTCCCGGGGCATTGCTGAGGGAAGTTAGAGCACGGTCCATGTATAAGTAATGTATTTCTGGGGCATTGGTGAGAGAAGTTAGAGCACGGTCCATGTATAACTAATGTATCTCCCGGGACATTGCTGAGAGAAGTTAGAGCACGGTCCATGTATAACTAATATATCTGCCGGGGCACTGCTGAGGGAAGTTAGAGCACGGTCCATGTATAACTAATGTATCTCCCGGGGCTTTGCTGAGGGAAGTTAGAGCACGGTCCATTTATAACTAATGTATCTCCCGGGGCAATGCTAAGGGAAGTTAGAGCACGGTCCATGTATAACTAATGTATCTCCTGGGACATTGCTGAGACTTGTTTGAGCACGGTCCATGTATAACTAATATATCTGCCGGGGCATTGGTGAGGGAAGTTAGTGCACAGTCCTTGTATAACTAATGTATCTCCCGGGGCATTGCTGAGGGACGTTAGAGCATGGTCCATGTACAATTAATGTATCTCCCGGGGCATTGCTGAGAGAAGTTAGAGCACGGTCCATGTATAACTAATGTATCTCTCTGGGCATTGCTGAAAGTATTTAGAGCACGGACCATGTATAACTAATGTATCTCCCGGGGCATTGCTGAGGGAAGTTAGAGCACGGTCCATGTATAACTAATGCATCTCCCGGGGCATTGCTGAGCGAAGTTAGAGCACGGTCCATGTATAACTAATGTATCTCCTGTGGCTTTGGTGAGAGACGTTAGAGCACGGTCCATGTATAACTAATGTCAACCCGGGGCATTGCTGAGGGAAGTTAGAGCACGGTCCATGTATAACTAATGTATCTCCCGGGGCACCGCTGAGGGAAGTTAGAGCACGGTCCATGTATAACTAATGTATCTCCCGGGGCATTGCTGAGGGAAGTTAGAGCACGGTCCATGTATAATTAATGTATCTCCCGGGGCATTGCTGAGGGAAGTTAGAGCACGGTCCATGTATAATTAATGTATGTCCTGGGGCATTGCTGAGGGAAGTTAGAGCACGGTCCATGTATAACTAATGTATCTCCCGGGGCATTGCTGAGAGAAGTTAAAGCACGGTCCATGCATAACTTATGTATCTCCCGGGGCATTGGTGAGAGAAGTTAGAGCACGGTCCATGTATAACTAATGTCATCCCGGGGCACTGCTGAGGGAAGTTAGAGCACGGTCCATGAAAACTAATGTATCTACCGGGGCATTGCTGAGGGAAGTTCGAGCACGGTCCATGTATAACTAATGTATCTCCCGGGGCACTGCTGAGAGAAGTTAGAGCACGGTCCATGTATAACTAATGTATCTCCCGGGGCACTGCTGAGAGAAGTTAGAGCACGGCCCGTTTATAACTAATATATCTCCCGGGGCAATGGTGAGGGAAGTTAGAGCACAGTCCATGCATAAATAATGTATCTCCCGGGACATTGCTGAGAGTAGTTTGAGCATGGTCAATGTATAACTAATGTATCTCCCGGGACATTGCTGAGAGAAGTTAGGGCACGGTACATGTATAACTAATGTATCTCCCGGGGCACTGCTGAGGGAAGTTAGAGCACGGTCCATGTCTAACTAATGTATCTCCCAGGGGATTGCTGAGCGAATTTAGAGCACGGTCCATGTATAACTAATGTATCTCCCGGGGCATTGGTGAGAGAAGTTCGAGCACGGTCCATGCATAACTAATGTATCTCCCGGGGCATTGCTGAGGGAAGTTAGAAAACGGTTCATGTATAACTAATGTATCTCCCGGGGCATTGCTGAGGGAAGTTAGAAAACGGTCCATGTATAACTAATGTATCTCCCGGGGCACTACTGAGGGAATTTGGAGCACGGTCCATGTATAAGTAATGTATTTCTGGGGCATTGGTGAGAGAAGTTAGAGCACGGTCCATGTGTAACTAATGTATCTCCCGGGGCACTGCTGAGAGAGGTTAGAGCACGGTCCATGTATAACTAATGTATCTCCCGGGGCATTTGTGAGGGAAGTTAGAGCACGGTCCATGTATAACTAATGTATCTCCCGGGACATTGCTGAGACAAGTTAGAGCATCGTCCATGTATAACTAATGTATCTCCCGGGGCATTGCTGAGAGAAGTTAGAGCACGGTCCATGTAGAACTAATGTATCTCTCGGGGCATTGCTGAAAGTAGTTAGAGCATGGTCCATGTATATCTAATGTATCTCCTGGGGCATTGGTGAGAGAAGTTAGAGCACGGACCATGTATCACTAGTGTATCTACCGGGGCATTGCTGAGGGAAGTTAGAGCACTGTCCATGTATAAGTAATGTATCTCCCGGTGCATTGGTGAGAGAAGTTAGAGCACGGTCCATGTATAACTAATGTCATCCCGGGGCACGGCTGAAGGAAGTTAGAGCACGGTCGATGTATAATTAATGTATCTCCCGGGGCATTGCTGAGGGAAGTTAGAGCACGGTCCATGTATAAGTAATGTATTTCTGGGGCATTGGTGAGAGAAGTTAGAGCACGGTCCATGTATAACTAATGTATCTCCCGGGACATTGCTGAGAGTAGTTTGAGCATGGTCCATGTATAACTAATGTATCTCCCGGGACATTGCTGAGAGAAGTTAGAGCACGGTCCATGTATAACTAATATATCTGCCGGGGCACTACTGAGGGAAGTTAGAGCACGGTCCATGTATAACTAATGTATCTCCCGGGGCATTGCTGAGGGAAGTTAGAGCACGGTCCATTTATAACTAATGTATCTCCCGGGGCAATGCTAAGGGAAGTTAGAGCACGGTCCATGTATAACTAATGTATCTCCTGGGACATTGCTGAGACTTGTTTGAGCACGGTCCATGTATAACTAATATATCTGCCGGGGCATTGGTGAGGGAAGTTAGTGCACAGTCCTTGTATAACTAATGTATCTCCCGGGGCATTGCTGAGGGACGTTAGAGCATGGTCCATGTACAATTAATGTATCTCCCGGGGCATTGCTGAGAGAAGTTAGAGCACGGTCCATGTATAACTAATGTATCTCTCGGGGCATTGCTGAGAGTAGTTAGAGCACGGTCCATGTATAACTAATTTATCTCCCGGGGCATTGGCGAGAGACGTTAGAGCACGGTCCATGTATAACTAATGTATCTCCCGGGGCATTGCTGAGAGATGTTAGAGCACGGTCCATGTATAACTAATGTATCTCTCGGGGCATTACTGAGAATAGTTAGAGCACGGTCCTTGTATAACTAATCTATCTCCCGGGGCATTGCTGAGGGAAGTTAGAGCACAGTCCATGTATAACTAATGTATCTCCTGGGGCATTGCTGAGGGAAGTTCGAGCACGGTCCATGTATAACTAATGTATCTCCCGGGGCATTGCTGAGAGAAGTTAGAGCATTGTCCGTTTATAACTAATGTATCTCCCGGGGCAATGGTGAGGGAAGTTAGAGCACGGACCATGTATAACTAATGTATCTCCCGGGACATTGCTGAGAGTAGTTTGAGCACGGTCCATGTATAACTAATGTATCTCCCGGGGCATTGCTCAGGGAAGTTAGAGCACGGTCCATGCATAACTAATGTACCTCCTGGGGCATTGCTGAGGGAAGTTAGAGCACGGTCCATGTATAACTAATGTATCTCCTGGGGCATTGCTGAGGGAAGATAGAGCACAGTCCATGTATAACTAATGTATCTCCCGGGACATTGCTGCGAGTAGTTTGAGCACGGTCCATGTATAACTAATGTATCTCCCGGGGCATTGCTGAGGGAAGATAGAGCACGGTCCATGTATAACTAATGTATCTCCCGTGGCATTGCTGACAGTAGTTAGAGCACGGTCTATGTATAACGAAAGTATCTCCCGGGACATTGCTGAGAGAAATTAGAGCACGGTCCATGTATAACTAATGTATCTCCCGGGACACTCCTGAGAGAAGTTAGAGCATGGTCCATGTATAACTAATGTATCTCCCGGGGCATTCCTGAGAGAAGTTAGAGCACGGTCTATGTAGAACTAATGTATCTCTCGGGGCATTGCTGAAAGTAGTTAGAGCACGGTCCATGTATAAATAATGTATCTCCAGCGGGCATTGCTGAGAGAAGTTAGAGGACGGTCCATGTAGAACTAATGTGTCTCTCTGGGCATTGCTGAAAGTATTTAGAGCACGGACCATGTATAACTAATGTATCTCCCGGGGCATTGCTGAGGGAAGTTAGAGCACTGTCCATGTATAAGTAATGTATTTCCCGGGGCATTGCTGAGAGAAGTTAGAGCACGGTCCATGTATATAAGTAATGTATCTCCCGGGGCATTGGTGAGAGAAGTAAGAGCACGGTCCATGTATAACTAATGTCATCCCGGGGCACTGCTGAGGGAAGTTAGAGCACGGTCCATGTATAACTAATGTATCTCCCGGGGCATTGCTGAGCGAAGTTAGAGCATGGTCCATGTATAACTAATGTATCTCCCGGGGCATTGGTGAGCGAAGTTAGAGCATGGTCCATGTATAACTAATGTATCTCCTGTGGCATTGGTGAGAGAAGTTAGAGCATGGTCCATGTATAACTAATGTATCTCCCGGGGCATTGCTGAGAGAAGTTAGAGCACGGTCCATGTATAATTAATGTATGTCCTGGGGCATTGCTGAGGGAAGTTAGAGCACGGTCCATGTATAACTAATGCATCTCCCGGGGCATTGCTGAGAGAAGTTAAAGCACGGTCCATGCATAACTTATGTATCTCCCGGGGCATTGGTGAGAGAAGTTAGAGCACGGTCCATGTATAACTAATGTCATCCCGGGGCACTGCTGAGGGAAGTTAGAGCACGGTCCATGTATAACTAATGTATCTTCCGGGGCATTGCTGAGGGAAGTTCGAGCACGGTCCATGTATAAATAATGTATCTCCCGGGGCATTGGTGAGAGAAGTTAGAGCACGGTCCATGTATAACTAATGTATCTCCCGGGGCACTGCTGAGAGAAGTTAGAGCACGGTCCATGTATAACTAATGTATCTCCCGGGGCACTGCTGAGAGAAGTTAGAGCACGGCCCGTTAAAAACTAATATATCTCCCGGGGCAATGGTGAGGGAAGTTAGAGCACGGTCCATGTATAACTAATGTATCTCCCGGGACATTGCTGAGATTAGTTTGAGCATGGTCCATGTATCACTAATGTATCTCCCGGGACATTGCTGAGAGAAGTTAGAGCACGGTCCATGTATAACTAATGTATCTCCCGGGGCACTGCTGAGAGAAGTTAGAGCACGGTCCATGTATAACTAATGTATCTCCCGGGGCACTGCTGAGAGAAGTTAGAGCATGGCCCGTTTATAACTAATATATCTCCCGGGGCAATGGTGAGGGAAGTTAGAGCACAGTCCATGTATAACTAATGTATCTCCCGGGACATTGCTGAGAGTAGTTTGAACATGGTCCATGTATAACTAATGTATCTCTCGGGACATTGCTGAGAGAAGTTAGAGCACGGTACATGTATAACTAATGTATCTCCCGGGGCACTGCTGAGGGAAGTTAGAGCACGGTCCATGTATAACTAATGTTTCTCCCAGGGGATTGCTTAGCGAAGTTAGAGCACGGTGCATGTATAACTAATGTATCTCCCGGGGCATTGGTGAGAGAAGTTCGAGCACGGTCCATGCATAACTAATGTATCTCCCGGGGCATTGCTGAGGGAAGTTAGAAAACGGTCCATGTATAACTAATGTATCTCCCGGGGCACTGCTGAGGGAAGTTGGATCACGGTCCATGTATAAGTAATGTATTTCTGGGGCATTGGTGAGAGAAGTTAGAGCACGGTCCATGTGTAACTAATGTATCTCCCGGGGCACTGCTGAGAGAGGTTAGAGCATGGTCCATGTATAACTAATGTATCTCCCGGGGCATTTGTGAGGGAAGTTAGAGCACGGTCCATGTATAACTAATGTATCTCCCGGGACATTGCTGAGACAAGTTAGAGCATCGTCCATGTATAACTAATGTATCTCCCGGGGCATTGCTGAGAGAAGTTAGAGCACGGTCCATGTAGAACTAATGTATCTCTCGGGGCATTGCTGAAAGTAGTTAGAGCATGGTCCATGTATATCTAATGTATCTCCTGGGGCATTGGTGAGAGAAGTTAGAGCACGGACCACGTATAACAAGTGTATCTACCGGAGCATTGCTGAGGGAATTTAGAGCACTGTCCATGTATAAGTAATGTATCTCCCGGTGCATTGGTGAGAGAAGTTAGAGCACGGTCCATGTATAACTAATGTCATCCCGGGGCACTGCTGAAGGAAGTTAGAGCACGGTCGATGTATAATTAATGTATCTCCCGGGGCATTGCTGAGGGAAGTTAGAGCACGGTCCATGTATAACTAATGTATCTCCCGGGACATTGCTGAGAGTAGTTTGAGCATGGTCCATGTATAACTAATGTATCTCCCGGGACATTGCTGAGAGAAGTTAGAGCACGGTCCATGTATAACTAATATATCTGCCGGGGCACTGCTGAGGGAAGTTAGAGCACGGTCCATGTATAACTAATGTATCTCCCGGGGCATTGCTGAGGGAAGTTAGAGCACGGTCCATTTATAACGAATGTATCTCCCGGGGCAATGCTAAGGGAAGTTAGAGCACAGTCCATGTATAACTAATGTATCTCCTGGGACATTGCTGAGACTTGTTTGAGTACGGTCCATGTATAACTAATATATCTGCCGGGGCATTGGTGAGGGAAGTTAGTGCACAGTCCATGTATAACTAATGTATCTCCCGGGGCATTGCTGAGGGACGTTAGAGCATGGTCCATGTACAATTAATGTATCTCCCGGGGCATTGGTGAGAGAAGTTAGAGCACGGTCCATGTACAATTAATGTATCTCCCGGGGCATTGCTGAGAGACGTTAGAGCACGGTCCATGTATAACTAATGTATCTCTCGGGGCATTGCTGAGAGTAGTTAGAGCATGGTCCATGTAAAACTAATTTATCTCCCGGGGCATTGGTGAGAGAAGTTAGAGCACGGTCCATGTATAACTAATGTATCTCCCGGGGCATTGCTGAGAGATGTTAGAGCACGGTCCATGTATAACTAATGTATCTCTCGGGGCATTACTGAGAATAGTTAGAGCACGGTCCATGTATAACTAATCTATCTCCCGGGGCATTGGAGAGAGAGGTTAGAGCACAGTCCACGTATAACTAATGTATCTCCCGGGGCAATACTGAGGGAAGTTAGAGCACGGTCCATGTATAACTAATGTATCTCCTGGGGCATTGCTGAGGGAAGTTAGAGCACAGTCCATGTATAACTAATGTATCTCCCGGGGCACTGCTGAGAGAAGTTAGAGCACAGTCCATGTATAACTAATGTATCTCCCGGGGCATTGCTGAGAGAAGTTAGAGCACGGTCCAGGTATAACTAATGTATCTCCCGGGGCACTGCTGAGAGAAGTTAGAGCATGGTCCGTTTATAACTAATGTATCTCCCGGGGCAATGGTGAGGGAAGTTAGAGCACGGTCCATGTATAACTAATGTATCTCCCGGGACATTGCTGAGAGTAGTTTGAGCACGGTCCATGTATAACTAATGTATCTCCCGGGGCATTGCTCAGGGAAGTTAGAGCACGGTCCATGCATAACTAATGTACCTCCTGGGGCATTGCTGAGGGAAGTTAGAGCACGGTCCATGTATAACTAATGTATCTCCCGGGGCATTGCTGAGGGAAGATAGAGCAAGGTCCATGTATAACTAATGTATCTCCCGTGGCATTGCTGAGAGTAGTTAGAGCACGGTCTATGTATAACTAAAGTATCTCCCGGGACATTGCTGAGAGAAATTAGAGCACGGTCCATGTATAACTAATGTATCTCCCGGGACACTCCTGAGAGAAGTTAGAGCATGGTCCATGTATAACTAGTGTATCTCCCGGGGCATTGCTGAGAGAAGTTAGAGCACGGTCCATGTAGAACTAATGTATCTCTCGGGGCATTGCTGAAAGTAGTTAGAGCACGGTCCATGTATAAATAATGTATCTCCCGGGGCATTGCTGAGAGAAGTTAGAGGACGGTCCATGTAGAACTAATGTATCTCTCTGGGCATTGCTGAAAGTACTTAGAGCACGGACCATGTATAACTAATGTATCTCCCGGGGCATTGCTGAGGGAAGTTGGAGCACGGTCCATGTATAATGAATGTATCTCCTGGGGCATTGGTGAGAGAAGTTAGAGCACGGTCCATGTATAACTAATGTCATCCCGGGGCACTGCTGAGAGTAGTTGGAGCACGGTCTATGTATAATTAATGTATCTCCCGGGGCATTGCTGAGGGAAGTTAGAGCACTGTCCATGTATAATTAATGTATCTCCCGGGGCATTGCTGAGAGAAGTTAGAGCACGGTCCATGTATAACTAATGTATCTCCCGGGGCATTGCTGAGGGAAGTTAGAGCACGGTCCATGTATAACTAATGCATCTCCCGGGGCATTGCTGAGCGAAGTTAGAGCACGGTCCATGTATAACTAATGTATCTCCTGTGGCATTGGTGAGAGAAGTTAGAGCACGGTCAATGTATAACTAATGTCATCCCGGGGCACTGCTGAGGGAAGTTAGAGCATGGTCCATGTATAACTAATGTATCTCCCGGGGCATTGCTGAGGGAAGTTGGAGCACGGTCCATGTATAACTAATGCATCTCCCGGGGCATTGCTGAGCGAAGTTAGAGCACGGTCCCTGTATAACTAATGTATCTCCTGTGGCATTGGTGAGAGAAGTTAGAGCATGGTCCATGTATAATTAATGTATCTCCCGGGGCATTGCTGAGGGAAGTTAGAGCACGGTCCATGTATAATTAATGTATGTCCTGGGGCATTGCTGAGGGAAGTTAGAGCACGGTCCATGTATAACTAATGTATCTCCCGGGGCATTGCTGAGAGAAGTTAAAGCACGGTCCATGCATAACTTATGTATCTCCCGGGGCATTGGTGAGAGAAGTTAGAGCACGGTCCATGTATAACTAATGTCATCCCGGGGCACTGCTGAGGGAAGTTAGAGCACGGTCCATGTATAACTAATGCATCTCCCGGGGCATTGCTGAGGGAAGTTAGAGCACGGTCCATGTATATCTAATGTATCTCCCGGGGCATTGCTCAGGGAAGTTAGAGCACGGTCCAGGTATAACTAATGTATCTCCCGGGGCACTGCTGAGAGAAGTTAGAGCATGGTCCGTTTATAACTAATGTATCTCCCGGGGCAATGGTGAGGGAAGTTAGAGCACGGACCATGTATAACTAATGTATCTCCCGGGACATTGCTGAGAGTAGTTTGAGCACGGTCCATGTATAACTAATGTATCTCCCGGGGCATTGCTCAGGGAAGTTAGAGCACGGTCCATGCATAACTAATGTACCTCCTGGGGCATTGCTGAGGGAAGTTAGAGCACGGTCCATGTATAACTAATTTATCTCCTGGGGCATTGCTGAGGGAAGATAGAGCACGGTCCTTGTATAACTAATGTATCTCCCGGGACATTGCTGAGAGTAGTTTGAGCACGGTCCATGTATAACTAATGTATCTCCCGGGGCATTGCTGAGGGAAGATAGAGCATGGTCCATGTATAACTAATGTATCTCCCGTGGCATTGCTGACAGTAGTTAGAGCACGGTCTATGTATAACTAAAGTATCTCCCGGGACATTGCTGAGAGAAATTAGAGCACGGTCCATGTATAACTAATGTATCTCCCGGGACAATCCTGAGAGAAGTTAGAGCATGGTCCATGTATAACTAATGTATCTCCCGGGGCATTCCTGAGAGAAGTTAGAGCAAGGTCCATGTAGAACTAATGTATCTCTCGGGGCATTGCTGAAAGTAGTTAGAGCACGGTCCATGTATAAATAATGTATCTCCCGGGGCATTGCTGAGCGAAGTTAGAGGACGGTCCATGTAGAACTAATGTGTCTCTCTGGGCATTGCTGAAAGTATTTAGAGCACGGACCATGTTCAACTAATGTATCTCCCGGGGCATTGCTGAGGGAAGTTAGAGCACTGTCCATGTATAAGTAATGTATCTCCCGGGGCATTGCTGAGAGAAGTTAGAGCACGGTCCATGTATATAAGTAATGTATCTCCCGGGGCATTGGTGAGAGAAGTAAGAGCACGGTCCATGTATAACTAATGTCATCCCGGGGCACTGCTGAGGGAAGTTAGAGCACGGTCCATGTATAACTAATGTATCTCCCGGGGCATTGCTGAGCGAAGTTAGAGCATGGTCCATGTATAACTAATGTATCTCCCGGGGCATTGGTGAGCGAAGTTAGAGCATGGTCCATGTATAACTAATGTATCTCCTGTGGCATTGGTGAGAGAAGTTAGAGCATGGTCCATGTATAACTAATGTATCTCCCGGGGCATTGCTGAGGGAAGTTCGAGCACGGTCCATGTATAACTAATGTATCTCCCGGGACATTGCTGAGAGTAGTTTGAGCATGGTCCATGTATAACTAATGTATCTCCCGGGACATTGCTGAGAGAAGTTAGAGCACGGTCCATGTATAACTAATATATCTGCCGGGGCACTACTGAGGGAAGTTAGAGCACGGTCCATGTATAACTAATGTATCTCCCGGGGCATTGCTGAGGGAAGTTAGAGCACGGTCCATTTATAACTAATGTATCTCCCGGGGCAATGCTAAGGGAAGTTAGAGCACGGTCCATGTATAACTAATGTATCTCCTGGGACATTGCTGAGACTTGTTTGAGCACGGTCCATGTATAACTAATATATCTGCCGGGGCATTGGTGAGGGAAGTTAGTGCACAGTCCTTGTATAACTAATGTATCTCCCGGGGCATTGCTGAGGGACGTTAGAGCATGGTCCATGTACAATTAATGTATCTCCCGGGGCATTGCTGAGAGAAGTTAGAGCACGGTCCATGTATAACTAATGTATCTCTCGGGGCATTGCTGAGAGTAGTTAGAGCACGGTCCATGTATAACTAATGTATCTCCCGGGGCATTGCTGAGAGATGTTAGAGCACGGTCCATGTATAACTAATGTATCTCTCGGGGCATTACTGAGAATAGTTAGAGCACGGTCCTTGTATAACTAATCTATCTCCCGGGGCATTGGAGAGAGAAGTTAGAGCACAGTCCATGTATAACTGATGTATCTCCCGGGGCAATACTGAGGGAAGTTAGAGCACGGTCCATGTATAACTAATGTATCTCCTGGGGCATTGCTGAGGGAAGTTAGAGCATGGTCCATGTATAACTAATGTATCTCCCGGGGCACTGCTGAGAGAAGTTAGAGCACGGTCCATGTATAACTAATGCATCTCCCGGGGCATTGCTGAGGGAAGTTAGAGCACAGTCCATGTATAACTAATGTATCTCCTGGGGCATTGCTGTTGGAAGTTCGAGCACGGTCCATGTATAACTAATGTATCTCCCGGGGCATTGCTGAGAGAAGTTAGAGCATGGTCCGTTTATAACTAATGTATCTCCCGGGGCAATGGTGAGGGAAGTTAGAGCACGGACCATGTATAACTAATGTATCTCCCGGGACATTGCTGAGAGTAGTTTGAGCACGGTCCATGTATAACTAATGTATCTCCCGGGGCATTGCTCAGGGAAGTTAGAGCACGGTCCATGCATAACTAATGTACCTCCTGGGGCATTGCTGAGGGAAGTTAGAGCACGGTCCATGTATAACTAATGTATCTCCTGGGGCATTGCTGAGGGAAGATAGAGCACGGTCCATGTATAACTAATGTATCTCCCGGGACATTGCTGCGAGTAGTTTGAGCACGGTCCATGTATAACTAATGTATCTCCCGGGGCATTGCTGAGGGAAGATAGAGCACGGTCCATGTATAACTAATGTATCTCCCGTGGCATTGCTGACAGTAGTTAGAGCACGGTCTATGTATAACGAAAGTATCTCCCGGGACATTGCTGAGAGAAATTAGAGCACGGTCCATGTATAACTAATGTATCTCCCGGGACACTCCTGAGAGAAGTTAGAGCATGGTCCATGTATAACTAATGTATCTCCCGGGGCATTCCTGAGAGAAGTTAGAGCACGGTCCATGTAGAACTAATGTATCTCTCGGGGCATTGCTGAAAGTAGTTAGAGCACGGTCCATGTATAAATAATGTATCTCCAGCGGGCATTGCTGAGAGAAGTTAGAGGACGGTCCATGTAGAACTAATGTGTCTCTCTGGGCATTGCTGAAAGTATTTAGAGCACGGACCATGTATAACTAATGTATCTCCCGGGGCATTGCTGAGGGAAGTTAGAGCACTGTCCATGTATAAGTAATGTATTTCCCGGGGCATTGCTGAGAGAAGTTAGAGCACGGTCCATGTATATAAGTAATGTATCTCCCGGGGCATTGGTGAGAGAAGTAAGAGCACGGTCCATGTATAACTAATGTCATCCCGGGGCACTGCTGAGAGAAGTTAGAGCACGGTCCATGTATAACTAATGTCATCCCGGGGCACTGCTGAGGGAAGTTAGAGCACGGTCCATGTATAACTAATGCATCTCCCGGGGCATTGCTGAGGGAAGTTAGAGCACGGTCCATGTATATCTAATGTATCTCCCGGGGCATTGCTCAGGGAAGTTAGAGCACGGTCCAGGTATAACTAATGTATCTCCCGGGGCACTGCTGAGAGAAGTTAGAGCATGGTCCGTTTATAACTAATGTATCTCCCGGGGCAATGGTGAGGGAAGTTAGAGCACGGACCATGTATAACTAATGTATCTCCCGGGACATTGCTGAGAGTAGTTTGAGCACGGTCCATGTATAACTAATGTATCTCCCGGGGCATTGCTCAGGGAAGTTAGAGCACGGTCCATGCATAACTAATGTACCTCCTGGGGCATTGCTGAGGGAAGTTAGAGCACGGTCCATGTATAACTAATTTATCTCCTGGGGCATTGCTGAGGGAAGATAGAGCACGGTCCTTGTATAACTAATGTATCTCCCGGGACATTGCTGAGAGTAGTTTGAGCACGGTCCATGTATAACTAATGTATCTCCCGGGGCATTGCTGAGGGAAGATAGAGCATGGTCCATGTATAACTAATGTATCTCCCGTGGCATTGCTGACAGTAGTTAGAGCACGGTCTATGTATAACTAAAGTATCTCCCGGGACATTGCTGAGAGAAATTAGAGCACGGTCCATGTATAACTAATGTATCTCCCGGGACAATCCTGAGAGAAGTTAGAGCATGGTCCATGTATAACTAATGTATCTCCCGGGGCATTCCTGAGAGAAGTTAGAGCAAGGTCCATGTAGAACTAATGTATCTCTCGGGGCATTGCTGAAAGTAGTTAGAGCACGGTCCATGTATAAATAATGTATCTCCCGGGGCATTGCTGAGCGAAGTTAGAGGACGGTCCATGTAGAACTAATGTGTCTCTCTGGGCATTGCTGAAAGTATTTAGAGCACGGACCATGTTCAACTAATGTATCTCCCGGGGCATTGCTGAGGGAAGTTAGAGCACTGTCCATGTATAAGTAATGTATCTCCCGGGGCATTGCTGAGAGAAGTTAGAGCACGGTCCATGTATATAAGTAATGTATCTCCCGGGGCATTGGTGAGAGAAGTAAGAGCACGGTCCATGTATAACTAATGTCATCCCGGGGCACTGCTGAGGGAAGTTAGAGCACGGTCCATGTATAACTAATGTATCTCCCGGGGCATTGCTGAGCGAAGTTAGAGCATGGTCCATGTATAACTAATGTATCTCCCGGGGCATTGGTGAGCGAAGTTAGAGCATGGTCCATGTATAACTAATGTATCTCCTGTGGCATTGGTGAGAGAAGTTAGAGCATGGTCCATGTATAACTAATGTATCTCCCGGGGCATTGCTGAGGGAAGTTCGAGCACGGTCCATGTATAACTAATGTATCTCCCGGGACATTGCTGAGAGTAGTTTGAGCATGGTCCATGTATAACTAATGTATCTCCCGGGACATTGCTGAGAGAAGTTAGAGCACGGTCCATGTATAACTAATATATCTGCCGGGGCACTACTGAGGGAAGTTAGAGCACGGTCCATGTATAACTAATGTATCTCCCGGGGCATTGCTGAGGGAAGTTAGAGCACGGTCCATTTATAACTAATGTATCTCCCGGGGCAATGCTAAGGGAAGTTAGAGCACGGTCCATGTATAACTAATGTATCTCCTGGGACATTGCTGAGACTTGTTTGAGCACGGTCCATGTATAACTAATATATCTGCCGGGGCATTGGTGAGGGAAGTTAGTGCACAGTCCTTGTATAACTAATGTATCTCCCGGGGCATTGCTGAGGGACGTTAGAGCATGGTCCATGTACAATTAATGTATCTCCCGGGGCATTGCTGAGAGAAGTTAGAGCACGGTCCATGTATAACTAATGTATCTCTCGGGGCATTGCTGAGAGTAGTTAGAGCACGGTCCATGTATAACTAATGTATCTCCCGGGGCATTGCTGAGAGATGTTAGAGCACGGTCCATGTATAACTAATGTATCTCTCGGGGCATTACTGAGAATAGTTAGAGCACGGTCCTTGTATAACTAATCTATCTCCCGGGGCATTGGAGAGAGAAGTTAGAGCACAGTCCATGTATAACTGATGTATCTCCCGGGGCAATACTGAGGGAAGTTAGAGCACGGTCCATGTATAACTAATGTATCTCCTGGGGCATTGCTGAGGGAAGTTAGAGCATGGTCCATGTATAACTAATGTATCTCCCGGGGCACTGCTGAGAGAAGTTAGAGCACGGTCCATGTATAACTAATGCATCTCCCGGGGCATTGCTGAGGGAAGTTAGAGCACAGTCCATGTATAACTAATGTATCTCCTGGGGCATTGCTGTTGGAAGTTCGAGCACGGTCCATGTATAACTAATGTATCTCCCGGGGCATTGCTGAGAGAAGTTAGAGCATGGTCCGTTTATAACTAATGTATCTCCCGGGGCAATGGTGAGGGAAGTTAGAGCACGGACCATGTATAACTAATGTATCTCCCGGGACATTGCTGAGAGTAGTTTGAGCACGGTCCATGTATAACTAATGTATCTCCCGGGGCATTGCTCAGGGAAGTTAGAGCACGGTCCATGCATAACTAATGTACCTCCTGGGGCATTGCTGAGGGAAGTTAGAGCACGGTCCATGTATAACTAATGTATCTCCTGGGGCATTGCTGAGGGAAGATAGAGCACGGTCCATGTATAACTAATGTATCTCCCGGGACATTGCTGCGAGTAGTTTGAGCACGGTCCATGTATAACTAATGTATCTCCCGGGGCATTGCTGAGGGAAGATAGAGCACGGTCCATGTATAACTAATGTATCTCCCGTGGCATTGCTGACAGTAGTTAGAGCACGGTCTATGTATAACGAAAGTATCTCCCGGGACATTGCTGAGAGAAATTAGAGCACGGTCCATGTATAACTAATGTATCTCCCGGGACACTCCTGAGAGAAGTTAGAGCATGGTCCATGTATAACTAATGTATCTCCCGGGGCATTCCTGAGAGAAGTTAGAGCACGGTCCATGTAGAACTAATGTATCTCTCGGGGCATTGCTGAAAGTAGTTAGAGCACGGTCCATGTATAAATAATGTATCTCCAGCGGGCATTGCTGAGAGAAGTTAGAGGACGGTCCATGTAGAACTAATGTGTCTCTCTGGGCATTGCTGAAAGTATTTAGAGCACGGACCATGTATAACTAATGTATCTCCCGGGGCATTGCTGAGGGAAGTTAGAGCACTGTCCATGTATAAGTAATGTATTTCCCGGGGCATTGCTGAGAGAAGTTAGAGCACGGTCCATGTATATAAGTAATGTATCTCCCGGGGCATTGGTGAGAGAAGTAAGAGCACGGTCCATGTATAACTAATGTCATCCCGGGGCACTGCTGAGAGAAGTTAGAGCACGGTCCATGTATAACTAATGTCATCCCGGGGCACTGCTGAGGGAAGTTAGAGCACGGTCCATGTATAACTAATGCATCTCCCGGGGCATTGCTGAGGGAAGTTAGAGCACGGTCCATGTATATCTAATGTATCTCCCGGGGCATTGCTCAGGGAAGTTAGAGCACGGTCCAGGTATAACTAATGTATCTCCCGGGGCACTGCTGAGAGAAGTTAGAGCATGGTCCGTTTATAACTAATGTATCTCCCGGGGCAATGGTGAGGGAAGTTAGAGCACGGACCATGTATAACTAATGTATCTCCCGGGACATTGCTGAGAGTAGTTTGAGCACGGTCCATGTATAACTAATGTATCTCCCGGGGCATTGCTCAGGGAAGTTAGAGCACGGTCCATGCATAACTAATGTACCTCCTGGGGCATTGCTGAGGGAAGTTAGAGCACGGTCCATGTATAACTAATTTATCTCCTGGGGCATTGCTGAGGGAAGATAGAGCACGGTCCATGTATAACTAATGTATCTCCCGGGACATTGCTGAGAGTAGTTTGAGCACGGTCCATGTATAACTAATGTATCTCCCGGGGCATTGCTGAGGGAAGATAGAGCATGGTCCATGTATAACTAATGTATCTCCCGTGGCATTGCTGACAGTAGTTAGAGCACGGTCTATGTATAACTAAAGTATCTCCCGGGACATTGCTGAGAGAAATTAGAGCACGGTCCATGTATAACTAATGTATCTCCCGGGACAATCCTGAGAGAAGTTAGAGCATGGTCCATGTATAACTAATGTATCTCCCGGGGCATTCCTGAGAGAAGTTAGAGCAAGGTCCATGTAGAACTAATGTATCTCTCGGGGCATTGCTGAAAGTAGTTAGAGCACGGTCCATGTATAAATAATGTATCTCCCGGGGCATTGCTGAGAGAAGTTAGAGGACGGTCCATGTAGAACTAATGTGTCTCTCTGGGCATTGCTGAAAGTATTTAGAGCACGGACCATGTTCAACTCATGTATCTCCCGGGGCATTGCTGAGGGAAGTTAGAGCACTGTCCATGTATAAGTAATGTATCTCCCGGGGCATTGCTGAGAGAAGTTAGAGCACGGTCCATGTATATAAGTAATGTATCTCCCGGGGCATTGGTGAGAGAAGTAAGAGCACGGTCCATGTATAACTAATGTCATCCCGGGGCACTGCTGAGGGAAGTTAGAGCACGGTCCATGTATAACTAATGTATCTCCCGGGGCATTGCTGAGCGAAGTTAGAGCATGGTCCATGTATAACTAATGTATCTCCCGGGGCATTGGTGAGCGAAGTTAGAGCATGGTCCATGTATAACTAATGTATCTCCTGTGGCATTGGTGAGAGAAGTTAGAGCATGGTCCATGTATAACTAATGTATCTCCCGGGGCATTGCTGAGGGAAGTTCGAGCACGGTCCATGTATAACTAATGTATCTCCCGGGACATTGCTGAGAGTAGTTTGAGCATGGTCCATGTATAACTAATGTATCTCCCGGGACATTGCTGAGAGAAGTTAGAGCACGGTCCATGTATAACTAATATATCTGCCGGGGCACTACTGAGGGAAGTTAGAGCACGGTCCATGTATAACTAATGTATCTCCCGGGGCATTGCTGAGGGAAGTTAGAGCACGGTCCATTTATAACTAATGTATCTCCCGGGGCAATGCTAAGGGAAGTTAGAGCACGGTCCATGTATAACTAATGTATCTCCTGGGACATTGCTGAGACTTGTTTGAGCACGGTCCATGTATAACTAATATATCTGCCGGGTCATTGGTGAGGGAAGTTAGTGCACAGTCCTTGTATAACTAATGTATCTCCCGGGGCATTGCTGAGGGACGTTAGAGCATGGTCCATGTACAATTAATGTATCTCCCGGGGCATTGCTGAGAGAAGTTAGAGCACGGTCCATGTATAACTAATGTATCTCTCGGGGCATTGCTGAGAGTAGTTAGAGCACGGTCCATGTATAACTAATGTATCTCCCGGGGCATTGCTGAGAGATGTTAGAGCACGGTCCATGTATAACTAATGTATCTCTCGGGGCATTACTGAGAATAGTTAGAGCACGGTCCTTGTATAACTAATCTATCTCCCGGGGCATTGGAGAGAGAAGTTAGAGCACAGTCCATGTATAACTAATGTATCTCCCGGGGCAATACTGAGGGAAGTTAGAGCACGGTCCATGTATAACTAATGTATCTCCTGGGGCATTGCTGAGGGAAGTTAGAGCACGGTCCATGTATAACTAATGTATCTCCCGGGGCACTGCTGAGAGAAGTTAGAGCACGGTCCATGTATAACTAATGCATCTCCCGGGGCATTGCTGAGGGAAGTTAGAGCACAGTCCATGTATAACTAATGTATCTCCTGGGGCATTGCTGTTGGAAGTTCGAGCACGGTCCATGTATAACTAATGTATCTCCCGGGGCATTGCTGAGAGAAGTTAGAGCATGGTCCGTTTATAACTAATGTATCTCCCGGGGCAATGGTGAGGGAAGTTAGAGCACGGACCATGTATAACTAATGTATCTCCCGGGACATTGCTGAGAGTAGTTTGAGCACGGTCCATGTATAACTAATGTATCTCCCGGGGCATTGCTCAGGGAAGTTAGAGCACGGTCCATGCATAACTAATGTACCTCCTGGGGCATTGCTGAGGGAAGTTAGAGCACGGTCCATGTATAACTAATGTATCTCCTGGGGCATTGCTGAGGGAAGATAGAGCACGGTCCATGTATAACTAATGTATCTCCCGGGACATTGCTGCGAGTAGTTTGAGCACGGTCCATGTATAACTAATGTATCTCCCGGGGCATTGCTGAGGGAAGATAGAGCACGGTCCATGTATAACTAATGTATCTCCCGTGGCATTGCTGACAGTAGTTAGAGCACGGTCTATGTATAACGAAAGTATCTCCCGGGACATTGCTGAGAGAAATTAGAGCACGGTCCATGTATAACTAATGTATCTCCCGGGACACTCCTGAGAGAAGTTAGAGCATGGTCCTTGTATAACTAATGTATCTCCCGGGGCATTCCTGAGAGAAGTTAGAGCACGGTCCATGTAGAACTAATGTATCTCTCGGGGCATTGCTGAAAGTAGTTAGAGCACGGTCCATGTATAAATAATGTATCTCCAGCGGGCATTGCTGAGAGAAGTTAGAGGACGGTCCATGTAGAACTAATGTGTCTCTCTGGGCATTGCTGAAAGTATTTAGAGCACGGACCATGTATAACTAATGTATCTCCCGGGGCATTGCTGAGGGAAGTTAGAGCACTGTCCATGTATAAGTAATGTATTTCCCGGGGCATTGCTGAGAGAAGTTAGAGCACGGTCCATGTATATAAGTAATGTATCTCCCGGGGCATTGGTGAGAGAAGTAAGAGCACGGTCCATGTATAACTAATGTCATCCCGGGGCACTGCTGAGGGAAGTTAGAGCACGGTCCATGTATAACTAATGTGTCTCCCGGGGCATTGCTGAGCGAAGTTAGAGCATGGTCCATGTATAACTAATGTATCTCCTGTGGCATTGGTGAGAGAAGTTAGAGCATGGTCCATGTATAACTAATGTATCTCCCGGGGCATTGCTGAGAGAAGTTAGAGCACGGTCCATGTATAATTAATGTATGTCCTGGGGCATTGCTGAGGGAAGTTAGAGCACGGTCCATATATAACTAATGTATCTCCCGGGGCATTGCTGAGAGAAGTTAGAGCACGGTCCATGTATAATTAATGTATGTCCTGGGGCATTGCTGAGAGAAGTTCGAGCACGGTCCATGTATAACTAATGCATCTCCCGGGGCATTGCTGAGAGAAGTTAAAGCACGGTCCATGCATAACTTATGTATCTCCCGGGGCATTGGTGAGAGAAGTTAGAGCACGGTCCATGTATAACTAATGTCATCCCGGGGCACTGCTGAGGGAAGTTAGAGCACGGTCCATGTATAACTAATGTATCTTCCGGGGCATTGCTGAGGGAAGTTCGAGCACAGTCCATGTATAAATAATGTATCTCCCGGGGCATTGGTGAGAGAAGTTAGAGCACGGTCCATGTATAACTAATGTATCTCCCGGGGCACTGCTGAGAGAAGTTAGAGCACGGCCCGTTAAAAACTAATATATCTCCCGGGGCAATGGTGAGGGAAGTTAGAGCACGGTCCATGTATAACTAATGTATCTCCCGGGACATTGCTGAGATTAGTTTGAGCATGGTCCATGTATCACTAATGTATCTCCCGGGACATTGCTGAGAGAAGTTAGAGCACGGTCCATGTATAACTAATGTATCTCCCGGGGCACTGCTGAGAGAAGTTAGAGCACGGTCCATGTATAACTAATGTATCTCCCGGGGCACTGCTGAGAGAAGTTAGAGCACGGTCCATGTATAACTAATGTATCTCCCGGGGCACTGCTGAGAGAAGTTAGAGCACGGCCCGTTTATAACTAATATATCTCCCGGGGCAATGGTGAGGGAAGTTAGAGCACAGTCCATGTATAACTAATGTATCTCCCGGGACATTGCTGAGAGTAGTTTGAACATGGTCCATGTATAACTAATGTATCTCTCGGGACATTGCTGAGAGAAGTTAGAGCACGGTACATGTATAACTAATGTATCTCCCGGGGCACTGCTGAGGGAAGTTAGAGCACGGTCCATGTATAACTAATGTTTCTCCCAGGGGATTGCTTAGCGAAGTTAGAGCACGGTGCATGTATAACTAATGTATCTCCCGGGGCATTGGTGAGAGAAGTTCGAGCACGGTCCATGCATAACTAATGTATCTCCAGGGGCACTGCTGAGGGAAGTTGGATCACGGTCCATGTATAAGTAATGTATTTCTGGGGCATTGGTGAGAGAAGTTAGAGCACGGTCCATGTGTAACTAATGTATCTCCCGGGGCACTGCTGAGAGAGGTTAGAGCATGGTCCATGTATAACTAATGTATCTCCCGGGGCATTTGTGAGGGAAGTTAGAGCACGGTCCATGTATAACTAATGTATCTCCCGGGACATTGCTGAGACAAGTTAGAGCATCGTCCATGTATAACTAATGTATCTCCCGGGGCATTGCTGAGAGAAGTTAGAGCACGGTCCATGTAGAACTAATGTATCTCTCGGGGCATTGCTGAAAGTAGTTAGAGCATGGTCCATGTATATCTAATGTATCTCCTGGGGCATTGGTGAGAGAAGTTAGAGCACGGACCACGTATAACAAGTGTATCTACCGGGGCATTGCTGAGGGAATTTAGAGCACTGTCCATGTATAAGTAATGTATCTCCCGGTGCATTGGTGAGAGAAGTTAGAGCACGGTCCATGTATAACTAATGTCATCCCGGGGCACTGCTGAAGGAAGTTAGAGCACGGTCGATGTATAATTAATGTATCTCCCGGGGCATTGCTGAGGGAAGTTAGAGCACGGTCCATGTATAACTAATGTATCTCCCGGGACATTGCTGAGAGTAGTTTGAGCATGGTCCATGTATAACTAATGTATCTCCCGGGACATTGCTGAGAGAAGTTAGAGCACGGTCCATGTATAACTAATATATCTGCCGGGGCACTGCTGAGGGAAGTTAGAGCACGGTCCATGTATAACTAATGTATCTCCCGGGGCATTGGTGAGAGAAGTTAGAGCACGGTCCATGTACAATTAATGTATCTCCCGGGGCATTGCTGAGAGACGTTAGAGCACGGTCCATGTATAACTAATGTATCTCTCGGGGCATTACTGAGAATAGTTAGAGCACGGTCCATGTATAACTAATCTATCTCCCGGGGCATTGGAGAGAGAGGTTAGAGCACAGTCCACGTATAACTAATGTATCTCCCGGGGCAATGCTGAGGGAAGTTAGAGCACGGTCCATGTATAACTAATGTATCTCCTGGGGCATTGCTGAGGGAAGTTAGAGCACAGTCCATGTATAACTAATGTATCTCCCGGGGCACTGCTGAGAGAAGTTAGAGCACAGTCCATGTATAACTAATGTATCTCCCGGGGCATTGCTGAGAGAAGTTAGAGCACGGTCCAGGTATAACTAATGTATCTCCCGGGGCACTGCTGAGAGAAGTTAGAGCATGGTCCGTTTATAACTAATGTATCTCCCGGGGCAATGGTGAGGGAAGTTAGAGCACGGTCCATGTATAACTAATGTATCTCCCGGGGCATTGCTCAGGGAAGTTAGAGCACGGTCCATGCATAACTAATGTACCTCCTGGGGCATTGCTGAGGGAAGTTAGAGCACGGTCCATGTATAACTAATGTATCTCCCGGGGCATTGCTGAGGGAAGATAGAGCAAGGTCCATGTATAACTAATGTATCTCCCGTGGCATTGCTGAGAGTAGTTAGAGCACGGTCTATGTATAACTAAAGTATCTCCCGGGACATTGCTGAGAGAAATTAGAGCACGGTCCATGTATAACTAATGTATCTCCCGGGACACTCCTGAGAGAAGTTAGAGCATGGTCCATGTATAACTAATGTATCTCCCGGGGCATTGCTGAGAGAAGGTAGAGCACGGTCCATGTAGAACTAATGTATCTCTCGGGGCATTGCTGAAAGTAGTTAGAGCACGGTCCATGTATAAATAATGTATCTCCCGGGGCATTGCTGAGAGAAGTTAGAGGACGGTCCATGTAGAACTAATGTATCTCTCTGGGCATTGCTGAAAGTACTTAGAGCACGGACCATGTATAACTAATGTATCTCCCGGGGCATTGCTGAGGGAAGTTGGAGCACGGTCCATGTATAATGAATGTATGTCCTGGGGCATTGCTGAGAGAAGTTAGAGCACGGTCCATGCATAACTTATGTATCTCCTGGGGCATTGGTGAGAGAAGTTAGAGCACGGTCCATGTATAACTAATGTCATCCCGGGGCACTGCTGAGAGTAGTTGGAGCACGGTCTATGTATAATTAATGTATCTCCCGGGGCATTGCTGAGGGAAGTTAGAGCACTGTCCATGTATAATTAATGTATCTCCCGGGGCATTGCTGAGAGAAGTTAGAGCACGGTCCATGTATAACTAATGTATCTCCCGGGGCATTGCTGAGGGAAGTTAGAGCACGGTCCATGTATTACTAATGCATCTCCCGGGGCATTGCTGAGCGAAGTTAAAGCACGGTCCATGTATAACTAATGTATCTCCTGTGGCATTGGTGAGAGAAGTTAGAGCACGGTCCATGTATAACTAATGTCATCCCGGGGCACTGCTGAGGGAAGTTAGAGCATGGTCCATGTATAACTAATGTATCTCCCGGGGCATTGCTGAGGGAAGTTGGAGCACGGTCCATGTATAACTAATGCATCTCCCGGGGCATTGCTGAGCGAAGTTAGAGCACGGTCCATGTATAACTAATGTACCTCCTGTGGCATTGGTGAGAGAAGTTAGAGCATGGTCCATGTATAATTAATGTATCTCCCGGGGCATTGCTGAGGGAAGTTAGAGCACGGTCCATGTATAATTAATGTATGTCCTGGGGCATTGCTGAGGGAAGTTAGAGCACGGTCCATGTATAACGAATGTATCTCCCGGGGCATTGCTGAGAGAAGTTAAAGCACGGTCCATGCATAACTTATGTATCTCCCGGGGCATTGGTGAGAGAAGTTAGAGCACGGTCCATGTATAACTAATGTCATCCCGGGGCACTGCTGAGGGAAGTTAGAGCACGGTCCATGTATAACTAATGCATCTCCCGGGGCATTGCTGAGGGAAGTTAGAGCACAGTCCATGTATAACTAATGTATCTCCTGGGGCATTGCTGAGGGAAGTTCGAGCACGGTCCATGTATATCTAATGTATCTCCCGGGGCATTGCTCAGGGAAGTTAGAGCACGGTCCAGGTATAACTAATGTATCTCCCGGGGCACTGCTGAGAGAAGTTAGAGCATGGTCCGTTTATAACTAATGTATCTCCCGGGGCAATGGTGAGGGAAGTTAGAGCACGGACCATGTATAACTAATGTATCTCCCGGGACATTGCTGAGAGTAGTTTGAGCACGGTCCATGTATAACTAATGTATCTCCCGGGGCATTGCTCAGGGAAGTTAGAGCACGGTCCATGCATAACTAATGTACCTCCTGGGGCATTGCTGAGGGAAGTTAGAGCACGGTCCATGTATAACTAATTTATCTCCTGGGGCATTGCTGAGGGAAGATAGAGCACGGTCCATGTATAACTAATGTATCTCCCGGGACATTGCTGAGAGTAGTTTGAGCACGGTCCATGTATAACTAATGTATCTCCCGGGGCATTGCTGAGGGAAGATAGAGCATGGTCCATGTATAACTAATGTATCTCCCGTGGCATTGCTGACAGTAGTTAGAGCACGGTCTATGTATAACTAAAGTATCTCCCGGGACATTGCTGAGAGAAATTAGAGCACGGTCCATGTATAACTAATGTATCTCCCGGGACAATCCTGAGAGAAGTTAGAGCATGGTCCATGTATAACTAATGTATCTCCCGGGGCATTCCTGAGAGAAGTTAGAGCAAGGTCCATGTAGAACTAATGTATCTCTCGGGGCATTGCTGAAAGTAGTTAGAGCACGGTCCATGTATAAATAATGTATCTCCCGGGGCATTGCTGAGAGAAGTTAGAGGACGGTCCATGTAGAACTAATGTGTCTCTCTGGGCATTGCTGAAAGTATTTAGAGCACGGACCATGTTCAACTAATGTATCTCCCGGGGCATTGCTGAGGGAAGTTAGAGCACTGTCCATGTATAAGTAATGTATCTCCCGGGGCATTGCTGAGAGAAGTTAGAGCACGGTCCATGTATATAAGTAATGTATCTCCCGGGGCATTGGTGAGAGAAGTAAGAGCACGGTCCATGTATAACTAATGTCATCCCGGGGCACTGCTGAGGGAAGTTAGAGCACGGTCCATGTATAACTAATGTATCTCCCGGGGCATTGCTGAGCGAAGTTAGAGCATGGTCCATGTATAACTAATGTATCTCCCGGGGCATTGGTGAGCGAAGTTAGAGCATGGTCCATGTATAACTAATGTATCTCCTGTGGCATTGGTGAGAGAAGTTAGAGCATGGTCCATGTATAACTAATGTATCTCCCGGGGCATTGCTGAGGGAAGTTAGAGCACGGTCCATGTATAATTAATGTATGTCCTGGGGCATTGCTGAGGGGAGTTCGAGCACGGTCCATGTATAACTAATGTATCTCCCGGGGCATTGCTGAGAGAAGTTAAAGCACGATCCATGCATAACTTATGTATCTCCCGGGGCATTGGTGAGAGAAGTTAGAGCACGGTCCATGTATAACTAATGTCATCCCGGGGCACTGCTGAGGGAAGTTAGAGCACGGTCCATGTATAACTAATGTATCTTCCGGGGCATTGCTGAGGGAAGTTCGAGCACGGTCCATGTATAAATAATGTATCTCCCGGGGCATTGGTGAGAGAAGTTAGAGCACGGTCCATGTATAACTAATGTATCTCCCGGGGCACTGCTGAGAGAAGTTAGAGCACGGTCCATGTATAACTAATGTATCTCCCGGGGCACTGCTGAGAGAAGTTAGAGCACGGCCCGTTTATAACTAAAAAACCTCCCGGGGCAATGGTGAGGGAAGTTAGAGCACGGTCCATGTATAACTAATGTATCTCCCGGGACATTGCTGAGAGTAGTTTGAGCATGGTCCATGTATAACTAATGTATCTCCCGGGACATTGCTGAGAGAAGTTAGAGCACGGTACATGTATAACTAATGTATCTCCCGGGGCACTGCTGAGGGAAGTTAGAGCATGGTCCATGTATAACTAATGTATCTCCCAGGGGATTGCTGAGCGAAGTTAGAGCACGGTCCATGTATAACTAATGTATCTCCCGGGGCATTGGTGAGAGAAGTTAGAGCACCGTCCATGCATAACTAATGTATCTCCCGGGGCATTGCTGAGGGAAGTTAGAAAATGGTCCATGTATAACTAATGTATCTCCCGGGGCACTGCTGAGGGAAGTTGGAGCACGGTCCATGTATAAGTAATGTATTTCTGGGGCATTGGTGAGAGAAGTTAGAGCACGGTCCATGTGTTACTAATGTATCTCCCGGGGCACTGCTGAGAGAGGTTAGAGCACGGTCCATGTATAACTAATGTATCTCCCGGGGCATTTGTGAGGGAAGTTAGAGCATGGTCCATGTATAAGTAATGTATCTCCCGGGACATTGCTGAGACAAGTTAGAGCATCGTCCATGTATAACTAATGTATCTCCCGGGGCATTGCTGAGAGAAGTTAGAGCACGGTCCATGTAGAACTAATGTATCTCTCGGGGCATTGCTGAAAGTAGTTAGAGCATGGTCCATGTATATCTAATGTATCTCCTGGGGCATTGGTGAGAGAAGTTAGAGCACGGACCATGTATAACTAGTGTATCTACCGGGGCATTGCTGAGGGAAGTTAGAGCACTGTCCATGTATAAGTAATGTATCTCCCGGTGCATTGGTGAGAGAAGTTAGAGCACGGTCCATGTATAACTAATGTCATCCCGGGGCACGGCTGAAGGAAGTTAGAGCACGGTCGATGTATAATTAATGTATCTCCCGGGGCATTGCTGAGGGAAGTTAAAGCACGGTCCATGTATAAGTAATGTATTTCTGGGGCATTGGTGAGAGAAGTTAGAGCATGGTCCATGTATAATTAATGTATCTGCCGGGGCACTGCTGAGGGAAGTTAGAGCATGGTCCATGTATAACTAATGTATCTCCCGGGGCATTGCTGAGGGAAGTTAGAGCACGGTCCATTTATAACTAATGTATCTCCCGGGGCAATGCTAAGGGAAGTTAGAGCACGGTCCATGTATAACTAATGTATCTCCTGGGACATTGCTGAGACTTGTTTGAGCACGGTCCATGTATAACTAATATATCTGCCGGGGCATTGGCGAGAGACGTTAGAGCACGGTCCATGTATAACTAATGTATCTCCCGGGGCATTGCTGAGAGATGTTAGAGCACGGTCCATGTATAACTAATATATCTGCCGGGCCATTGGTGAGGGAAGTTAGTGCACAGTCCATGTATAACTAATGTATCTCTCGGGGCATTGCTGAGAGTAGTTAGAGCACGGTCCATGTATAACTAATTTATCTCCCGGGGCATTGGCGAGAGACGTTAGAGCACGGTCCATGTATAACTAATGTATCTCCCGGGGCATTGCTGAGAGATGTTAGAGCACGGTCCATGTATAACTAATGTATCTCCCGGGGCATTGCTCAGGGAAGTTAGAGCACGGTCCATTCATAACTAATGTACCTCCTGGGGCATTGCTGAGGGAAGTTAGTGCACGGTCCATGTATAACTAATGTATCTCCTGGGGCATTGCTGAGGGAAGATAGAGCACGGTCCATGTATAACTAATGTATCTCCCGGGACATTGCTGAGAGTAGTTTGAGCACGGTCCATGTATAACTAATGTATCTCCCGGGACACTCCTGAGAGAAGTTAGAGCATGGTCCATGTATAACTAATGTATCTCCCGGGGCATTCCTGAGAGAAGTTAGAGCACGGTCCATGTAGAACTAATGTATCTCTCGGGGCATTGCTGAAAGTAGTTAGAGCACGGTCCATGTATAAATAATGTATCTCCCGGGGCATTGCTGAGAGAAGTTAGAGGACGGTCCATGTAGAACTAATGTGTCTCTCTGGGCATTGCTGAAAGTATTTAGAGCACGGACCATGTATAACTAATGTATCTCCCGGGGCATTGCTGAGGGAAGTTAGAGCACTGTTCATGTATAAGTAATGTATCTCCCGGGGCATTGCTGAGAGAAGTTAGAGCACGGTCCATGTATATAAGTAATGTATCTCCCGGGGCATTGGTGAGAGAAGTAAGAGCACGGTCCATGTATAACTAATGTCATCCCGGGGCACTGCTGAGGGAAGTTAGAGCACGGTCCATGTATAACTAATGTATCTCCCGGGGCATTGCTGAGCGAAGTTAGAGCATGGTCCATGTATAACTAATGTATCTCCCGGGGCATTGGTGAGCGAAGTTAGAGCATGGTCCATGTATAACTAATGTATCTCCTGTGGCATTGGTGAGAGAAGTTAGAGCATGGTCCATGTATAACTAATGTATCTCCCGGGGCATTGCTGAGGGAAGTTCGAGCACGGTCCATGTATAACTAATGTATCTCCCGGGACATTGCTGAGAGTAGTTTGAGCATGGTCCATGTATAACTAATGTATCTCCCGGGACATTGCTGAGAGAAGTTAGAGCACGGTCCATGTATAACTAATATATCTGCCGGGGCACTACTGAGGGAAGTTAGAGCACGGTCCATGTATAACTAATGTATCTCCCGGGGCATTGCTGAGGGAAGTTAGAGCACAGTCCATTTATAACTAATGTATCTCCCGGGGCAATGCTGAGGGAAGTTAGAGCACGGCCCATGTATAATTAATGTATGTCCTGGGGCATTGCTGAGGGAAGTTAGAGCACGGCCCATGTATAATTAATGTATGTCCTGGGGCATTGCTGAGGGAAGTTAGAGCACGGTCCATGTATAACTAATGTATCTCCCGGGGCATTGCTGAGAGAAGTTAAAGCACGGTCCATGCATAACTTATGTATCTCCCGGGGCATTGGTGAGAGAAGTTAGAGCACGGTCCATGTATAACTAATGTATCTTCCGGGGCATTGCTGAGGGAAGTTCGAGCACGGTCCATGTATAAATAATGTATCTCCCGGGGCATTGGTGAGAGAAGTTAGAGCACGGTCCATGTATAACTAATGTATCTCCCGGGGCACTGCTGAGAGAAGTTAGAGCACGGTCCATGTATAACTAATGTATCTCCCGGGGCACTGCTGAGAGAAGTTAGAGCACGGCCCGTTTATAACTAATATATCTCCCGGGGCAATGGTGAGGGAAGTTAGAGCACGGTCCATGTATAACTAATGTATCTCCCGGGACATTGCTGAGAGTAGTTTGAGCATGGTCCATGTATAACTAATGTATCTCCCGGGACATTGCTGAGAGAAGTTAGAGCACGGTACATGTATAACTAATGTATCTCCCGGGGCACTGCTGAGGGAAGTTAGAGCATGGTCCATGTATAACTAATGTATCTCCCAGGGGATTGCTGAGCGAAGTTAGAGCACGGTCCATGTATAACTAATGTATCTCCCGGGGCATTGGTGAGAGAAGTTAGAGCACGGTCCATGTATAACTAATGTATCTCCCGGGGCACTGCTGAGGGAAGTTGGAGCACGGTCCATGTATAAGTAATGTATTTCTGGGGCATTGGTGAGAGAAGTTAGAGCACGGTCCATGTGTAACTAATGTATCTCCCGGGGCACTGCTGAGAGAGGTTAGAGCACGGTCCATGTATAACTAATGTATCTCCCGGGGCATTTGTGAGGGAAGTTAGAGCACGGTCCATGTATAACTAATGTATCTCCCAGGACATTGCTGAGACAAGTTAGAGCATCGTCCATGTATAACTAATGTATCTCCCGGGGCATTGCTGAGAGAAGTTAGAGCACGGTCGATGTATAATTAATGTATCTCCCGGGGCATTGCTGAGGGAAGTTAGAGCACGGTCCATGTGTAAGTAATGTATTTCTGGGGCATTGGTGAGAGAAGTTAGAGCACGGTCGATGTATAACTAATGTATCTCCCGGGACATTGCTGAGAGAAGTTAGAGCACGGTCCATATATAACTAATGTATCTGCCGGGGCACTGCTGAGGGAAGTTAGAGCACGGTCCATGTATAACTAATGTATCTCCTGGGGCATTGGTGAGGGAAGTTAGAGCACGGTCCATGTATAACTAATGTATCTCCCGGGGCACTGCTGAGAGAAGTTAGAGCACGGTCCATTTATAACTAATGTATCTCCCGGGGCATTGCTGAGAGAAGTTAGAGCATGGTCCATGTATAACTAATGTATCTCCCGGGGCACTGCTGAGAGAAGTTAGAGCACGGTCCATGTATAACTAATGTATCTCCCGGGGCATTGCTGAGGGAAGTTAGATCACGGCCCATTTATAACTAATGTATCTCCCGGGGCAATGGTGAGGGAAGTTAGAGCACGGTCCATGTATAACTCATGTATCTCCTGGGACAATGCTGAGAGTAGTTTGAGCACGGTCCATGTATAACTAATATATCTGCCGGGGCATTGGTGAGGGAAGTTAGTGCACAGTCCATGTATAACTAATGTATCTCCCGGGGCATTGCTGAGGGTAGTTAGAGCATGGTCCATGTACAACTAATGTATCTCCCGGGGCATTGCTGAGAGAAGTTAGAGCACGGTCCATGTATAACTAAAGTATCTCCCGGGCATTGCTGAGGGAAGTTAGAGCACGGTCCATGTATAACTAATGTATCTGCCAGGGCATTGCTGAGACAAGTTACAGCAGTTTTGTGGTGGTTCTCATTTGAGCTTTGTGCCCAGGAGGACGCTGTGATGTTCCATGGCAGAGGGATGGTAAGATGGGGAAGTGGTGAGCAACGGTGATCTGGGGTTTCATTCGCTCGAACCCAAGTCTTTTGAGGCGCTCACGGACAGCCCGTTTGGAACGGGGATCTGCTTCCTGTCTCCTCCCTTCCTCCTCCTCTTTCTCCTCTTCTTCCTCCTGAGGTGGTCCCGGAACCCATGATGGCAAGGGCGTGTACTGGAGGGCTCCTCCCGTGCGGTCAAGGCAGCAGAACCATTGCTTCGGTACCTTGATGCTCTGCTCAATGAGGTGCCTCGTGGCAACATGGCTCTTATTATATGATTGCTGGCCATGAGTGGTGGGGTTGTGGAGGGAAGCCGTCAGCCAGGTGGAGAGCGGATAGCCCTGGTGGCTGAGCAGCCACCCTCAGGTTTGACATGGTGGCTGGAAGATTTGCTGGTGCAGGATGAAGGCATAGAAACATAGAAGATAGGAGCAGGAGTAGGCCATTCGGCCCCTTGAGCCTGCTCCGCCATTCAATGCGATCATGGCTGATCATCTAAATTCAGTACCCGGTCCCTGCTTTCTCCCCATACCCCTTGATCCCTTTAGCCTTAAGAAATATATCGAACTCCTTCTAGAATATATTTAATGTATTGGCCTCTACTGCCTTCAGTGATAGAGAATTCCACAGGTTCACCACTCTCTGGGTGAAGAAATTCCTCCTCATTTCTGTCCTAAATGGCCTACCCCTTATCCTTAGACTGTGACCCCTGGTTCTGGACTCCCCGACCATCGGGAACATCCTTCCTGCATCTAGTCTGTCCAGTCCTGTCAGAATTTTATAAGTTTCAATGAGATCCCCTCTCATTCTTCTAAACTCCAGCAAGTACAAGCCCAATCGACCCAATCTCTCCTCATACGTCATTCCTGCCATCCCAGGTATCAGCCTGGTGAATCTTCGCTGAACTCCTTCCATGGCAAGAACATCCTTCCTCAGATAAGGTGACCAAAACTGCACACAATACTCAAGATGTGGTCTCACCAAGGCCCTGTACAACTGCAGCAAGGCATCCTTGTTCCTGTACTCAAACCCTCTCGCTACGAAGGCCAACATGCCATTTGCCTTCTTAACCGCCTGCTGCACCTGCATGCTTACCTTCAGCGACTGGTGCACAAGGACACCCAGATCTCGTTGCACTTCCCCTTCTCCCAATCTATTGCAATTCAGATAATAATCTGCCTTCCTGTTTTTGCCACCAAAGTGGAGCACCTCGCATTTATCCACGTTATATTGCATCTGCCATGCGTTTGCCAAATAACCCAACCTGTCCAAAGCATCCTGGAGTTTCTCGGCATCCTCCTCACAGCACACACGCCCACCCAGCTTTGTGTCATCTGCAAATTTGGAGATATTACATCTAGTTCCCTTGTCTAGATCATTAATATATATTGTGAATAGCTGGGGCCCAAGGACCGATCCCTGCGGTACCCCACTAGTCACTGATTGCCACTCAGAAAAAGATCCGTTTATTCCAACTCTTTGCTGTCTGTCTGCCAACCAGTTCTCTATCCAAGTCAATACCTTGCCCCCAATCCCATGTGCCTTAACTTTACATGCTAATCTCTTATGCAGGACCTTATGAAAAGCCTTCTGAAAGTCCAAATACACCACATCCACTGGTTCTCCCTTATCTATTTTACCAGTTACATCCTCAAAAAATTCCAGTAGATTAGTCAAGCACGATTTACCTTTTGTAAATCCATGTTGACTTTGTCCGATCCTGTCACTGTTTTCCAAGTACATCTTTTATAATGGACTCTAGCATTTTCCCCACTACCGATGTCAGGCTTACCGGTCTGTAATTCCCCATTTTCTCTCTACCACCTTTTTTGAATAGTGGGGTGACATTAGCTACCCTCCAATCCATGGGTCCTGTTCCAGATTTCATCGAATGCTGGAAGATGATCAGCAAAGCATCAACTATTTCAAGGGCCACTTCCTTAAGTACCCTAGGATGTAGATTATCAGGCCCTGGGGATTTATTGGCCTTCAATCCCATCAATTTCCCTAACACCATTTCCCTACAAATACTGATTTCTTTCAGTTCCTCCCTTTCATCGGACCCTATGTTCCCCGACATCTCTGGGAGGTTATTTGTGTCCTCCTTTGTGAAGACAGAACCAAAATATGTATTTAATAAGTCTGCCATTTCTTTGTTCCCCATTATAAATTCCCCTGATTCTGACTGCAAGCGACCTACGCTTGACTTCACCAATCTTTTTCTCTTCACATATCTATAAAAGCTTTTACAGTCAGTTTTTATGTTCCCTGCAAGCTTACTCTCATGTTCTATTTTCCCCTTCTTAATTAATCCCTTTGTCCTCCTTTGTTGAATCCTAAACTGCTCCCAATCCTCAGGCTTCCTGCTTTTTCTGGCCAATTTATATGTCCTCTCCTTGGATCTTATGCTATCCCTAATTTCCCTTGTTAGCCACGGTTGAGTCACCTTTTTTGCTTTATTTTTATGCCAAACTGGGATGAACAAATTCTGTAGTTCATCCATGCGGTCTTTGAATGTTTGCCATTGCCTATCCACCGTCAACCCTTTGAGTGACATTCCCCAATCAATCCTACCCAACTCGCACCTCAGCCCATCGTAGTTTCCTTTATTTAAATTGAGGACCCTAGTCTCTGAGTCGACTACTTCATTCTCCATCTTAATGAAGAATTCGATCATATTATGATCGCTCTGACCCAAGGGGCCTCGTACAACAAGATTGCTAATTAATCCTTTCTCATTACATAATACCCAGTCTAAGATGGCCTGATCCCTAGTTGGTTCCTCGACATATTGGTCCAGGAAACCATCCCGTATACACTCCAGGAATTCCTCCTCCACAGTATTGTTACTAATTTGGTTAGCCCAATCTATATGTAGATTAAAGTCACCCAATGATGACTGCTGTGCCCTTATTGCACGCTTCTCTAATTTCCCTTTTAATGCCGTCCCCAACCTCCGCATTACTGTTTGGAGGTCTATATACCACTCCCACTAACGTTTTCTGCCCCTTGGTATTTCTCAGTTCTACCCATACAGATTCCACATCATCAGAGCTAATATCCTTCCTTACAATTGTGTTAATCCCTTCTTTAACCAGCAATGCTACCCCACCTCCCTTTCCTTTTTGCCTATCTTTCCTGAATATTGAATACCCCTAGATGTTGAGTTCCCAGCCTTGGCCACCCTGGAGCCATGTTTCCGTTAACCCAATCAAATCATATTCGTTTACCTCTATTTGCGCAGCTAATTCATCCACCATATTACGAATGCTCCTCGCATTAAGACACAAAATCTTCAGGCTTGTTTTTTGAACGCTCTTACACCTTGTGATAAAAATGATAACTTCCGGGAAGTTATGTCATCACTTCCTGTGAACTATGAACTATGAACTGTGTACATACCTCACTTCCTGTCATATGTCACTTCCTGTTGGACTGGTATAAATACTGGTCTGTTCAGTATTGTAAGAGGCTTCTACCAGAGGCATGGTAAAGACCTCTCTTGTGTATATAGTGTGTTTATAAGTTACTTAAAGCTTACTTTAAAGTTACTTGATGGTAAGTCCCCTTTTTCTTACATCAATTTAAGTAACTTAATATTTACACTGACAAATACTAGACCTTCAGACAAACTCGGAAGTTAAGGATCCAGGGAACCACCCATCATGGAGAAAATCCTTAGACCTATTCGTCTGGACTTGGACCCGAATACACCAGCAGCTGGCAGGGTATGGAAGCATTGGTATCGTACTTTTGAGAATTTTCTGGATGAATGTAAAGCGGATGCTCCTGCTAAATTGAAGATACTTGTCAATTATGTGACCCCAAAAGTGTTCGAATATGTTGATGAATGGGATAATTACGAAGAGGTGATTCGGGCACTTAAGAAACTGTATGCGAAGACCCCAAATGAGGTCTATGCTAGACATCTACTGGCCACAGCCCGACAAGGGCCAGGGGAATCAATTGACGAATTCCTGCAAGAACTTCGCAGGCTCAGCGTAGATTGTAACTTTCAGGCAGCCTCAGCTGAGCTGTACCGCCAAGAAATGATTCGTGATGCTTTCATCTGTGGGATTGCCTCTCCATTTATACGCCAGCGTCTACTAGAAAGTAAAACACTTGAGCTACAAAGAGCTTTTGACCTAGCTTGTTCACTGGATTTGGCAAAGAGAAATGCAGACCTCTATCAGCTGCCCAGATCTCGATCTGCTGCTGTAGCTGCAACCAGACAATTCAAGCGGTCTCAGGTGAACCCTATCATGGGGGAATCTAATTCTGATAATTCTGATGAAGAAGAGGAGGACGACCCCACTTTAGCAGCCTCTTGGCAATCTAGGAAGGAATGCTTCTTTTGTGGAGATGCTTTTCACCCTAGGAAAACCTGCCCTGCTCGCAATGCAATCTGCAGTTATTGCGGGAAAAAAGGACACTTTGCTAAAGTTTGCCTATCAAGGGCCTCTACGAGGGCCAATCCAGCTAAGGCCTACCGAACTGCCCCAATTAGGGCCTATCAAGATGCTCCAGCTAGGACCTATCAAGCTTCCTCTCGAGCTCTCTCCTGAAGAAGCACACCGAGAGTTTTAGCCACTCTCTGTGCAACGACACCAATTACAGCTGCTTGCCCACAGAACCTGTCTCATGCAGCCACAAAAATTTCAATTAAAGGGCATACCTTAGATGCCTTAATTGACTCAGGAAGTACTGATAGTTTCATTAAGGAACAGATTGTTGCGAAATTGAAACTACATGTCTTCCCATCGGACCAGGCAATTGCGATGGCCCAGTCATCACTTAATACCAGAATCTCTGGCTTTTGTGTTGTTGATATGACACTTCATGGTCGTATGTATCCCTCCACCCGACTTTCGGTGCTCAAGGACTTATGTAGTGATCTCCTCTTAGGGCTGGACTTCCAAAAACAGCATAAGAAACTCACCATTGAGTTTGGTGGATCCAAACCCGGACTTACTATTTCTAATATACCATCTAAATTACCATTTTGTGCATTATCAGCAGCTTCACTTGATGAACCCTCATTATTTGCCAGTATTCCGCCTCAATGCCAACCGACAATAACGAAATCGTGGCGCTTTAATCAGGAAGACCAATCTTTTATTGTGGCTGAAATCTCTCGACTTCTAGCAGAGGATATCATTGAACCATGTTCGTCGCCCTGACGGGCTCAAGTCGTCATTGTCAAGAACCCTCTAAAACCTCACAAACAGCGACTATGCATCGATTATTCGCAAACCATCAATCAATATACCGACTTGGACGCCTACCCATTGCCACGCATTGATGATATGGTTAATAAACTGGCCGAATACAAAGTGTTCTCAACTTACGATTTAAAAAGTGCCTATCATCAGTTACCCTTGAAGGTCTCAGATAAGCAGTACACAGCCTTTGAGGCTAATGGACGGCTATACCAATTTCGTCGCCTCCCATTCGGGGTTACTAATGGAGTGGCTGTCTTTCAACGGGCAATGGATGGCCTGGTTAAGCAGGAAAACCTAAGGGACACTTTTCCCTATCTTGATAACATTACCATTGCAGGTCACGATCAACAGGAACACGACTCCAACCTCCAAAAATTTCGGGATGCCCTCCATCGCCGTAATTTGACCCTGAATGAATCCAAATCTGTTGAGTCGCAACCGACCATCAACATCCTTGGCTACTGCATAGGCAATGGTATCATTAAGCCAGACCCAGAAAGACTTCGCCCGCTCCAAGAGCTCCCGTCACCTAAGAATCCGGCTTCTTTACGTCGGGCTCTCGGTCTGTTTGCATACTACGCTAAATGGATTCCTCATTTTTCGGACAAAATCCAACCCTTGCTGCATGCTAGATCATTTCCACTGGGAACAGCGGCTGTTGCAGCCTTTAACCTTCTCAAAAAACAGTTGGAGAAAGCGGCTCTTCACTCCATTGATGAGAATCTCCCTTTCGTGGTTGAATGTGATGCCTCGGAGGTGGCGATCTCGGCTACTCTGAATCAGGAAGGTCGTCCTGTAGCATTTATGTCCAGGACCTTACAAGGTGCCGAGCTACATTATCCTCCGGTTGAGAAAGAAGCCACAGCCATCATAGAGGCAGTACGGAAGTGGAACCATTTTCTAGCTCGCCAGCACTTTACATTGATCACGGACCAACGATCAGTCGCCTTCATGCTCGATAATCGAAAACGAACCAAAATTAAGAATAATAAAATACAACTTTGGAGGATGGAACTGGCCTCTTTTGGTTATACCATTCTCTATCGGCCTGGCAAGGAGAATGTGGCCCCGGACACCCTCACACGGGCATTCTGCTCCACTATGTCATCCTCCACTCTCATGGATGTCCACAATGGTTTGTGTCATCCTGGCGTTACGCGCATGCTACATTTCGTACGATCACGGAATCTCCCTTTTTCCACTGGAGATGTAAAGAAAATATGCTCAGAATGCCGGCTTTGTGCGGAATTAAAACCTCAGTTCTTCCGCCCCTCAGATGGTATACTCATACATGCAACCCAACCGATGCAACGACTTAGCA
Source organism: Somniosus microcephalus (assembly GCF_052327205.1). Lineage (NCBI taxonomy): Eukaryota > Metazoa > Chordata > Chondrichthyes > Squaliformes > Somniosidae > Somniosus > Somniosus microcephalus. The sequence continues at coordinate 174,720,598 of NC_140998.1, read as the reverse complement.
TTGATTTTACGGGCCCAGTGCCCTCTTCAACTCGGAACACATATTTGCTCACCGTGATCGACGAATATTCACGTTTTCTGTTTGCCTTCCCCTGCTCCAATATGCTGGCGTCCACAGTAATCTGCTGCCTTGAGCAGGTATTTTCTCTCTGTGGCATGCCGGCTTATATTCACTCAGATCGGGGTCCATCCTTTATGTCAAGGGAACTCAAGGACTACCTCTCCGAACGGGGAATTGCTACAAGCAAAACAACACCATACCATCCCATCGGAAATGGGCAGGTAGAGAGGTATAACGGTATCATCTGGAATTCCGTACGTCTCGCTTTAAGATCTCGGGGCCTACCAGACCAGCAATGGGAAACAGTGCTTCCGGATGCATTGCACTCTATACGGTCCCTGCTTTCTACAGCCACAAATACTACACCTCATGAGCGGTTCTTTGGATTCCAGCGTCGCTCATCTCATGGGACATCACTCCCGTCATGGCTAACTACTCCTGGACCTGTATTACTCCGAAGATACGTTCGGACGTCTAAAAATGACCCTCTTGTAGACGAGGTCGAACTAACCGATGCCAACCCCACCTATGCAAACATACGATATCCCGACGGCCGAGAATCTACCGTATCATTACGGGATCTGGCTCCCTGCCCACCAGGACCTAGTGGGACATCGGGTGATGGCATTTCACCAGGAAACTCTTGGGACCTATCGGGTACCCCTCTCCAGGATCCTGATCGGACACCAACTAGCTTGGTGCCGGTAGAACCCCGTGCTCAAGGTTGCGACCCTCCCAGTACCGTGCATGAAAGTACTGATCCGCCACAGACCAGCTCTGCACCTCCCTCTGAACAGAGGCAGTCCGACTTTGAACCTATTGGGGCTCGTACTCGAAGCCATGATCTCCCCGACCCTTCACAGGGCAATCCAGGCCACACAGACTCTGACCAATGGCCAACCGCATGTAAGCGGACCAGCGACCCTCTACGGCGGGAATCCAAACGGGTGCGACTCTTCCTTGTTCGGCGGCTGCGGACCAAAAGGTAGACCACAGCCTCCTAATCCTGCAGGAGGGAAGAATGTGATAAAAATGACAACTTCCGGGAAGTTATGTCATCACTTCCTGTGAACTATGAACTATGAACTGTGTACATACCTCACTTCCTGTCATATGTCACTTCCTGTTGGACTGGTATAAATACTGGTCTGTTCAGTATTGTAAGAGACTTCTGCCAGAGGCATGGTAAAGACCTCTCTTGTGTATATAGTGTGTTTATAAGTTACTTAAAGCTTACTTTAAAGTTACTTGATGGTAAGTCTCCTTTTTCTTACATCACACCTATTAGAATTATTATTTACTGTGGCCATGTTTGATTTAAACCATTGATTTCTCTGACTGCCACTTTTGTTTTTCTCCTTCCTATCTTTTGCTATTATCCTTGTTTCCCTTTCCTCTGTCCCCTTGCTCAGGTTCCCAACCCCCTGCCATTTTAGTTTAAACCCTCCCCCAGAGCACTAGCAAACACTCCCCCTAGGGCATCGGTCCGGGCCCTGCCCAGGTGCAAACCGTCCGGTTTGTACTGGTCCCACCTCCCCCAGAACCGGTTCCAATGTCCCAGGAATTTGAATCCCTCCCCCTTGCACCATTCCTCTAGCCACTTATTCATCTGAAATATCCTCCTATTTCTACTCTGACTAGCACGTGGCACTGGTAGCAATCCTGAGATTACTACCTTTGAGGTCCTATTTTTTAATTTACCTCCTAACTCCCTATATTCCGCTTTTAGGACCTCATCCCGCTTTTTACCTATTTCATTGGTACCTATATGTACCACGACAACTGGCTGTTCACCCCCCCTTCCAAGATGTTCTGCAGCCGCTCTGAGACATCCTTGACCCTTGCACCAGGGAGGCAACACACCATCCTGGAATCTCGTTTGCGGCCACAGAAACACCTATCTATTCCCCTTACAATAGAATCCCCTATTACTATAGCTCTCTCCCTCTTTTTCCTCCCGTCCTGTGCAGCAGAGCCACCCCAGGTGCCAGGAAGTTGGCTGCTGCTGCCTTCCTCTGGTAAGCCATCCCCCCCAACAGTACTCAAAGTGGTGTATCTGTTTGAGAGGGGGATGTACACAGGGGACCCCTGCACTACCTGCCTGTGCCTAGTCTGTTGGTCACCCATTCTGTTACATAGTTATGTTGGGACTACATTGTACAAGTGTACTAACACTCAAATCAAGAGTAGCAGCACTACGATGCTGGGAAAGTAGTACGCAGCCGCCACACAAGGCACTTGGAAATATCACCCCGCACCATGTGGCAGGCAGCCATTATAACACAAATAAAACAGTAGTTTATAATTACAAACAACCGAGTCCAGAGTCATCTTTACAAAGCACTACAAGCGCTAGAAGACATAACATGGTGGCAGCGGTATAAGTGAGTAAAACTTACGCAAATAAAAATGATATCAGATTGAAGAAAGAAATTTAAAAGTAAACTCTGCAGCGTTTTAACCACGAATCGTACGGGCAGCTAAAATGGCGGCGTCCAATGCACTGACCGCGAATATGCTCCCCCTCATGAACTGGGAAGCCGACGATATCGTGGAAGCTTTCCGGAAATTTAAGCAAAAATGCGAGCTTATATTTAAAAGTTTCCTGAAAGGCTCCTCCGATGAGGAAAAAGTCAGCTACATTCTACTGTGGGCGGGAGAAAAAGGCTTAGATCTCTATAACAGCTGGAGTTTATCCGAAGAGGATAAAACAAACCCTACGGAGATTTATGAAAAGTTCAGTAACCATCTCGAGCCTAAATCAAACCACTGCATACACAGGTATAAATTCCAAAGCTTAAGACAGGAACCTGGTGAAACGGCTGACAATTTCCTGACGAGATTAAAAAACGAAGCCAGCAAATGCAAGTTTACGGAACTAGAAGAAAGGCTGGTAGACCAATTAATATGGGGATCAGCACATACAGAAGTGCAAAAAGAACTAATCGGAAAAGAAAAGCTCAGAATATCAGAAGCCATAGATACAGCGAGGGCTCACGAAGCCACAAAACAACAGATGAAAATGCTGAATACTCCCGAACCGGATCACAGAGTAGATGCAGTGCGCGAAAAGCACAGCACACAAAAACAAGTATATGACAGCGGGAAGAATACATGTAGAAACTGCGGAAGACAACATGACTACACAGACAGAAGAAAATGGCCAGCGTATGGAACAAGCTGCAACACGTGTGGTAAAGCAAACCACTGGCAAAAGATGTGCAGAGCTAAAAGAGAGGGGCTACACACCAAAAGCAGAGGTGGACAGCAGAACCAACAAAAGAAAAACAAAATCCATACCATGGGTGAGCAAGATGACGAAGACTGCGGGTATGACAAAGCTCTGAACATTGAAACCATAAACGTTCTCTTACATGAAACATCCAGAGCGGAAAGCACCCCAAAGAAAGAATGGCACACTATCATCCAGATTAAAAAGAGGATCGAAGGACAGCCCACAACCATCAATCTAAAAGTAAAGTTGGACACAGGAGCTCAGAGCAACATCCTTCCACTGAGGCTATACCAGAGGATCTTTCCCGAAAACTTGGGCGAAGATAGATACCCGAAAAGAGGATGTTTAAAAGCAAACAACATCACGCTGACAGCGTATGTGGGGAGCGAGATCAGACAACTCGGAACAACCTATATAAAAGGAACACAGAAAAGCAGAAACAACAACTGCATGTTCTATGTGACCGACTCCGAGGGACCGGCGATCCTGGGATTAAACAGCTGTGAGAAGCTGGGGTTAATCTCGGTAAACCACGAACGAACAAAAACATTACTGAAAGTCGACAGCAACACCCCACTGGAAAATCGTCCACAAATCATGGACACGAAACATTTGATGGACATGTATCCAGAGTGTTTTGATGACACTGTAGGATGCTTCGGGGAGTTCAAGTACCATATAACAATAGATCCAGAGGTAAAACCCGTCATCCATGTTGTGTATGTACCTTTAAGAGAATAACTGGTCTCAGACTGCAGTACCGGCAGTGACCACCCCTGTATAAAAGGCGCTAGTAAGCCTCTGTAGTTTCAGTTTCCCGATTGACTTCATTCAGTAAAGACTTGTTTTGTTCAACTCCTGCTGTCCGTGTCTCAATCATACAGGGACATAATACTGGCGACGAGCAGATACGAACTTACCTACAGTCTGCACCACCTCCTGGGATCCATTCCTGAAGCGAAGTGAGCAGAGGTCGAGGCCAGAAGGAAGAAAGAAGCAGTAGAAACGGGCGTCACCGTGGGCATCCGCCCCTGAGTCAGCAGAGTTGAAGATTGCTGGAGAAGCTGTCGAAAGCGGGGCCTGGTTCCTGTCGATGGTGCTTCTGCTAATCGGGCTGGTGGCAGGTAGTACACTGATCCTTCCTGGGCTGCGGCGGTCGCGAACTCGAGCGGGTGGCTTGCAACGGGGCCGAGCAGCGTTGTCGGGAAGAGGAGAGAGAGAGGGTGGAGCACACAGGGCGTGGCCGGTGCTACGAAGCCGGGCTGCGTACAGACCCGAGAAGAGGGTTGTTCCACGATGGGAAAATAATAAAAAATGAAATATTAAACACGCAGGAAACCGCGAGGAGCTGCAGGTTACAACGGAGGACTGGACCACGTATGTGGAAAGAGTCGAGGTATATTGCAAGGCAAACGAAATAGCCGATGAGAAAAAGGCATCGGTATTGCTAAACTTAATGGGCGCTAGAACGTACGGCCTATTGCGGGAACTGATTACTCCAGCCAAACCGAAGGTGAAGAGTTTTAACGAAATTGTTGCTGTCCTACAGGAACACCTAAACCCTGCACCGCTGCTGATAGCAGAAAGATTTAAATTCCACAGGAGAACGCAGCATAAAGATGAGAGCAATGCTGAGTACCTTACGGAACTACGCAAGCTATCAAAGCACTGCCAGTTCGGAGCAGGACTGGCAGATACCCTACGGGACAAATTTGTCTGTGGACTCCTGAGTGAAGGAACACAGAAGAAGTTACTCTCAGAGAAAGAGCTGACGCTAGATAAGGCTTTCAGCATGGCAGTAGCATACGAAGCAGCAGCCAGGGGAGCTGCGGAAATACAACAAAAGCCATAGGAATACGGCACCCACGCAATGACACGGGGATTTGCAAAATGTTATCGCTGCGGCAGAACTAACCATGACCAGAAGGACTGCTGGTCCAAGGACAAAATATGCAGGCAATGCGGAAAGATGGGACACATTGCACGAGTTTGCAGGTCTGGGAAGAAGACCAGTGACAACAAAAAGGCTACTAAGGAACCGTACAAGAAAGTACAAAAGATGACGGACAGTAGTTCCGAAGACCAGATGAGCGATAGTGAATCCGGGAACAAGAGATTAAGCTGTCTCAAACTTCACAATGTAATCGCAAAAGAGGATCACCGAACCATTTGGGTCACCCTCACGATAGCAGGGTCCCAAGTTAAAATGGAATTGGATACAGGATCAGCGCTAACCGTCATGAATCGACGAGACTACGAGCGGCTATTCTCACACATACCCTTGAGGGAGACATCCATCGTCCTGACGACGTATACGGGGCAAAAAGTATACCCCAGAGGAAAAATAAGGGTGCCTGTCGAATACAACGGCAAAAAAATACGGAAATTGTATCTCTACATACTGCCAAATGGTGGACAACCGTTATTGGGACGTGAATGGATCAGGAAGATAAACTTAGATTGGCACTCTATTCATGCAATGACGGTGGACGGTAAAAAAGATGAAGACGTCACTCCTGGACGATTGTCAACAATCTTAGCTAATGCCAAAGAGGTATTTCAACAAGAACTGGGTACTCTTAAAGGCGTAACCGCCTCGATAAAAATAGAAGAGAATGCAGTTCCCAAGTTTTTCAAAGCAAGACCGGTACCATATGCAATTCGCCCAGCCGTCGAGGCAGAGCTGGAGAATCTGGAGAAGGCAGGCGTGTTGTCTAAGGTCGACTGGAGCGAGTGGGCGACACCCATCGTTCCTGTCATGAAGAAAACGTTAAGCAATAAGTCTGAGGAGCCAAGGAAGGTTCGCATCTGTGGGGATTTCAAGGTGACGGTGAACCCAGTACTTCACACAGTACAATATCCTCTTCCAAGGATAGAAGCCATCTTCGCCTCACTGTCTGGAGGGAAGCGTTTTACAAAAATTGACCTAGCACAAGCATATTTGCAGATGGAGGTTGAAGAATCCTCTAGGAAGTATCTCACAATAAACACTCACAAAGGTCTTTACCAGTATCATCGATTGGTATTCGGCGTAGCATCGGCTCCGGCGATATGGCAAAGAGCGATGGAACAAGTCCTGCAAGGGATTCCGGGGACTCAGTGTTACTTGGACGACATCCTTGTGACAGGTGAAGATGACAGTGAACACCTTAACAACCTAGAACAGGTGCTCACTAGACTACGGGAACATGGGCTACGAGCCAACCGCCCCAAGTGCGAGTTTTTTAAGAAACAGATATCGTATTGTGGCCACGTGATTGATGAAGAGGGGTTACATAAGTCCCCTGACAAAATTGAAGTGGTTGTTAAGGCCCCAGCACCTGAAAATGTGTCGCAACTGAGGTCATTCCTCAGATTGGTGAATTACTACCATAAGTTTTTCCCGAATTTGTCGACAATTCTGCACCCACTGAATGCCCTGCTGCGAACTGGAGTAGCATGGAAATGGAGCAATGACTGTAAGCGGGCCTTTCAGAAGAGTAAGGACTTAATCACTTCAAGAGAAGTATTGGCTCACTACAACCCAGCACTGCCGATCAGACTGGCGTGTGATGCATCTCCCTACGGCATTGGGGCGGTACTGTCACATAAATTCCTTGATGGTTTAGAGAGGCCGATAGCTTTTGCGTCACGCTCGTTAACTTCTGCCGAGTGTAACTACGCCCAGATTGACAGAGAGGCCCTCAGCCTAGTGTGGGGGGTGAAGAAGTTCAATCACTACCTGCACGGTCAAAAATTTACTCTACTAACCGATCATCAACCTCTTGTCTCCATTTTCAACCCTCAGAAGGACGTACCGATAATGACAGCGCAACAGCTGCAGGGGTGGTCCCTTTTCCTAGGGGCACACCAATATGACATCGAGTACAAAGGAACTAAACAGCATGGGAATGCTGATGGATTGTCACGCCTACCGTTGCCGACGGTGGAAGAAGAAGACCTTGCAGTGGATCCAATGCAGTTATTCCACTCGACCATAGTCGAATGTCTCCCTGTGACGAATGCAAACATAGAAAAGGAAACACGGAATGACCCGACACTATCACGGGTCTATGATTTAATGGTGAAGGGATGGCCAGCACATGGTGTAATGATATCAGCAAATAGAGAAGGTATTTGCCTGTTCGATTATGATGCCTTAATAGCATGATTGCATGTATTGATTGCTTGTGCCTGACCAGCAGAGGGCATGTGGCCGAGAGAAGCAAGGCAGTTGGTTTTAGTTTCGGTTTCGTTCTAGATGCATCACAGCATCGTGTCTCCTGTAAAAGCTGTATAAAAGAGTTGAACAGACTTTAGATTAAAACTCATTCTCTTGCATAAATGTCTCGTCATTGAACCCACAAAGAAATCAATACACATGGCGAACCACTGCTGCCAGCATTCTCGCCGAGAAGAGAACAGCTGTCAGTGTGCAGAGGAACCTTGATGTGTGGATCCAGAGTAGTAATTCCACCTAAGTTGACGGATAGAGTGCTCAATGAGCTTCATGAGGATCATCTGGGTGGGGTAAAAATGAAGAACTTAGCCAGAGCGTTTGTGTGGTGGCCGGGAATCGATAGAGAAATTGAAGAGATGACCAAGAGCTGTGCAGGATGCCAGAAGGTCCAAAGCGCCCCACCACAAGCTCCTCTATATCCATGGGAGTGGCCCTCATCTCCATGGCAAAGGGTGCACATTGATTTTGCTGGTCCCTTCATGGACTCGATGTTTTTAATTGCGGAGGATGCACATTCAAAGTGGCCAGAGGTAATAAAAATGTCCTCAACCACCACAGAAAAAACGATCACAGTTTTACGAACCATATTCGCCAGGAATGGGCTGCCTGAAAAGATTTGCTCTGACAATGGACCACAGTTTGTGTCTGAAGAGTTCCGGAGGTTCTTAAAGAACAATGGTTATAAACATTACACATCTGCCCCATATCATCCAGCCACTAATGGATTGGCCGAGAGGTTTGTTCAAACATTCAAGAAGGCTATCAAGGCAATGTGTAATGAAGATTTACCCCTACAACACAAGGTGGACAACTTCTTGTTTGCCTACCGGAATGCGACACATGCGGTTACCAACCAAACTCCAGCCATGATGTTCTTCAATCGAAGACTACGATGCCGCTTGGATTTGGTTAAGCCAAACATCAGAAGAGATGTGGAGAACAGGCAGTTTCAGAATATGAATGAAAGGCCGACCAGGAGTTTTAAGATAGGTCAACCAGTTTTGGTCCGGGACTACCACACTGAGAAATGGCAGCCAGGAATGATTTGTACACGGCAAGGACCTCTCATGTATACCATGGACGTTGGAGAGAGCATTGTAAGACACCATGCTGACCAGATTCTAGAGTCACTGGAAAACGTCAACTCCACACCACGATCTGATACACCTGACAATGAAATCGACGTACCAATTGCAGCTACCGCAGAATCGGTGATATTGGAAGCAGATGAACCAAACAACGACATTGATCCCGACTCAACCTTGCCAGAAGAACCGGATACCCAAAGAGGCGTTATCCAGACAGAATCAGGAAGCCTCCTCAAAGACTGAACTTATAATTGCTTAAACTCAACCAATGTATCTAGCAACCGTAATTGTGATTGTAATTAGTTATCATTTAGTTGTTAAATGAATGTTATGTACTGTTTATCTAAAAGGGGAGGAATTGTTGTGTATGTACCTTTAAGAGAATAACTGGTCTCAGGCTGCAGTACCGGCAGTGACCACCCCTGTATAAAAGGCATTAGTAAGCCTCTGTAGTTTCAGTTTCCCGATTGACTTCGTTCAGTAAAGACTTGTTTTGTTCAACTCCTGCTGTCTGTGTGTCAATCCTACATGGACATAATAATCCACGCTCCAAGAAAAATACCCTTCGAGCTAAAAGAAAAATGATATACTGAACTAAAAGAAATGGAAGAGAAAGAAATAATCGCAAAGGTCACTGAACCCACAGACTGGGTAAACTCGATTGTGGTACGGGAAAAGCCGAACGGGCGGCTCAGAATCTGTCTGGACCCCAAAGACATAAAGCGGGACCACTACCCCACACCAACATTAGAAGAAATCACACCAGCCCTGGCAGGAGCCAAAGTCTTCTCCAAACTGGATGCCAGAAACGGCTACTGGAACATAAAACTGGACGAAGAATCAACTAACCTGACGACTTTTAATACACCATTGGGGCATTATAAATTCCTGCGGCTGCCATTCGGGTTGAAAGTCAGCCAAGACATCTTCCAACAAAAGATCGATGAAACATACAAAGGCTGTGAAGGAGCCATTGGAATCGCTGATGACATCCAAGTTTATGGAACAAATGAAAGAGACCACGACGTGCACTTGCACGAGGCCATGGAGCGCACCAGAACGGCTGGCATCAAGCTGAATGCTGAGAAGTGCATCGTTAAAAGTACAAAATGCAAATTTTTTGGCATGATCTACACACCGGAGGGTGTCAAGCCTAATCCCGAAAAGGTCAAGGCGATAGCAGAGATGAAACCTCCAAACGACAAGAAGGAGCTGAGAAGCTACCTCGGCTTGGTCCAGTAAATGAGCTCTTTCATCCCGAACATGTCAGACTACACAGCGAACCTAAGAGAATTACTAAAAGAAGACACCGAATACCAATGGTCAGAATCCCATGAGAGGAACTTCAAACAACGAAAGGAATTATTATGTAAAGAAACCAGCCTGTCTTATTACGATAGAAAAAAACCTGTCACCCTACAGGTAGATGCCTCTACCAGGGGGCTAGGGGCAGCCCTCGTGCAGGAAGGAAAACCAATAGCTTTCGCATCGAAGGCATTGACATCAGCAGAGACAAGATACGCAAACATCGAAAGAGAGCTATTGGCAGTAGTATACGGATGCGAAAAGTTCCACACCTACTTATACGGAAGAAAATTTGAGGTAGAGAGTGACCATCGTCCAGTCGAACAAATTTACAAGAAAAACCTAAGCAAGGCCCCAGCAAGACTGCAAAGGTTACTGTTAAGACTCCAAAGTTACGACTTCGAATTAAAATACCGGCCAGGAAAAGAAATGGCACTGGCAGATGCATTGTCTCGATTGTCACCACACGAAAAACACAAGATGAAGGGCCTGACAGTAAAAATACACCACCTCGTAAATGTTACTCCCACAAGCTTAGCCAAATTCAAGAGGAGACTGGTAAAGAAGAGGAGTTGCTACTACTCATGCAACAGGTAATACAGGGGTGGCCGGAGAAGATCCAGCAGGTCCAAAACCAAATCTGACAGTACTGGACAATCAGAGACGACATCTCGGTGGAGGACAGTGTTCTCCTTGCTGGCTCAAGAATCATAATACCAAAAACGATGCAAACGGAACTTCTCCGCTTAATACACCAAGGCCATATGGGGATGAAGAAATGTAAACTAAGAGCCAGATCAGCTGTGTACTGGATAGGCATGTACAAAAGCATAGAACAAATGGTCTCCACATGCTGCATATGCCAGAAATACCGAAACACACAGCAGAAGGAGGAAATTATTCAAATGGAAGTACCCCCGAGACCATGGCACACGGTCGGAACAGATCTGTTCCTGTGCAACCAGGAGTGGTACATCATAGTAGCAGACTACTACTCAAAATTTCCTTTTGTCAGAAGGATAAACGACATGAGAGCCACAACAATCACAAAAATTGCGAAAAACTTATTCGCAGAACAGGGCATCCCAGAGAAGGTAATCTGCGACAATGGAAACAATTCACCTCCAGCGAATTCAGAGCACTGGCTGAAAAATACGGATTTAAAATAATTACCTCATCCCCACATTACCCAAGGGGACACGGATTTATTGAAAGACAGATCCAAACAGTCAAAAGAGCTCTCATTAAAAGCAAGGAGATGGGAGAAGACCAAGACCTCGCCCTTTTGGCAATCAGATCGACACCTTTGAGAGCAGACTCGAAATCACCAGCAGAACTACTAAACAGTAGAAAATACAAAACAACTCTACCAGCAAAGATATATCCTCCCCAGGACCAAGAGGACGTTCGGCAGAAGCTGATGGAAACACAAGCTACGGGGAGCATACAATATAACAAGCATGCAAAACCACTACCGGAGCTGCTAAATGGGCAATCAGTGCATATACAAGATCCGTTGTTGAGAACATGGAGTCCAGCCAAGGTTATTGGAAAAGCTGATACTCCAAGATCTTACTTGGTAGAGACAGAACCGGGAAACCAAGACAGGCGAAACAGGATCCATATCAAACCCTCACCTGAAGCTGTCAAACAGCAGACAACATTAACAGCAGTTACGGTACCAGACACGGAAAACAATATAACGCCAGAAACAAACACCTCAAATACAACAACTGCAAACATGCACTCTCCAGAGCCAACACGACAGCACCGGCAACAAGAAAAGACCACACCAAAACACCGCAGAATGGAATAGTTACAGCCAAGTCCACAAGATGGAGGAGTAACATACAACCACCTGAGTGGTATCGCGAATAATTATAAAGACAATTAAACATAGAAACATAGAAGATAGGAGCAGGAGTAGGCCATTCGGCCCTACGAGCCTGCTCCGCCATTCAATGAGATCATGGCTGATCATCCAATTTCAGTACCCTGTCCATGCCTTCTCCCCATATCCCTTGCTCCCTTTAGCCTCAAGAAATATATCCAACTCTTCCTTGAATATATTTAATGAACTGGCCTGCACCGCCCTCTGTGGCAGAGAATTCCACAGCTTCACCACTCTCTGGGTGAAGAAATTCCTCCTCATTTCAGTCCTAAATGGCTTACCCCTTATCCTTAGACTATGACCCTTGGTTCTGGACTCCCCAGCCATCAGAAACATCCTTCCTGCATCTAGTCTGTCCAGACCTGACAGAATTTTATAGGTTTCAATGAGATCCCCTCTCAACCTTCTAAACTCCAGTGAGTATAAGCCCAATCGACACAATCTCTCCTCATACGTCATTCCTGCCATCCCAGGTATCAGCCTGGTGAATCTTCGCTGCACTCCCTCCATGGCAAGAACGTCCTTCCTCAGGTAAGGTGACCAAAACTGCACACAATACTCAAGGTGCGGTCTCACCAAGGCCCTGTACAACTGTAGCAAGACAGTACTCGAACCCTCTTGCTACGAAGGCCAACATAATCCTGTTTTTGCCACCAAAGTGGATAACCTCACATTTGTCCACATTATAGTGCATTTGCCATGTTTCTGCCCAATCACCCAACCTGTCCAAATCATACTGGAGTTTCACTACATCCTCCTCACAGCTTACCCTCCCACCCAGCTTTGTGTCATCTGCAAATTTGGAGATATTACATCCAATTCCCTCGTCCAGATCATTAATATATATTGTGAACAGCTGGGGTCCTAGGACCAATCCTTGCGGTACCCCACTAGTCACTGCCTGCCACTCGGAAAATGACCCGTTTATTCCAACTCTTTGCTTTCTGTCCGCCAACCAGTTCTCTATCCAAGGCAATACCTTGCCCCCAATCCCATGTGCTTTAATTTTGCACGCTAATCTCTTATGTGGGACCTTATCGAAAGCCTTCTGAAAGTCCAAATACACCACATCCACTGGTTCTCCCTTATCTATTTTACCAGTTACATCCTCAAAAAATTCCAGTAGATTAGTCAAGCATGATTTACCTTTTGTAAATCCATGTTGACTTTGTCCGATCCTGTCACTGCTTTCCAAGTGCTCTGCTATTACATCTTTTATAATAGACTCTAGCATTTTCCCCACTACCGATGTCAGGCTTACTGGTCTATAATTCCCCGCTTTTTCTCTACCACCTTTTTTGAATAGCGGGGTAACATTAGCTACCCTCCAATCCATGGGTACCGTTCCAGAGTCTATCGAGTTCTGGAAGATGACCAGCAACGCATCTACTATCTCTAGGGCCACTTCCTTAAATACCCTGGGATGTAGACCATCAGGCCCTGGGGATTTATCGGCCTTCAGTCCCATCAATTTTCCTAACACCATTTCCCTACAAATACTGATTTCTTTCAGTTCCTCCCTTTCATCAGACCTTATGTTCCCCGGCATCTCTGGGAGGTTATTTGTGTCCTCCTTTGTGAAGACAGAACCAAAGTATGTATTTAGTTGGTCTGCCATTTCCTTGTTTCCCATTATAAATTCCCCTGATCCTGACTGTAAGGGACCTACGCTTGACTTCACCAATCTTTTTCTCTTCACATATCTATAAAAGCTTTTACAGTCAGTTTTTATGTTCCCTGCTAGCTTATTCTATTTTATTCTATTATTAGAATATAAAATATTCTATTTTCCCTTTCTTAATTAATCCCTTTGTCCTCCTTTGTTGACTCCTAAACTGCTCCCAATCCTCAGGATTATTGCTTTTTCTAGCCAATTTATATGTCCTCTCCTTGGATCTTATGCTATCCCTGATTTCCCTTGTTAGCCACGGTTGAGTCACCTTTTTTGTTTTATTTTTATGCCAAACTGGGATGAACAAATTCTGTAGCATTCGGTCTTTGAATGTTTGCCATTGCCTATCCACCATCAACCCTTTGAGTGCCATTCCCCAATCAATTCTACCCAACTCGCTCCTCAGACCATCGTAGTTTCCTTTATTTAAATTGAGGACCCTTGTCTCCGAGTCAACTACTTCATTCTCCATCTTAATGAAGAATTCGATCATATTATGATCGCTCCGACCCAAGGGGCCTTGTACAACAAGATTGCTAATTAATCCTTTCTCATTACATAATACCCAGTCTAAGATGGCCTGATCTCTGGTTGGTTCCTCGACATATTGGTCCAGGAAACCATCCCGTAAACACTCCAGGAATTCCTCCTCCACAATATTGTTACTAATTTGGTTCGCCCAATCTATATGTAGATTAAAGTCACCCATGATGTCTGCTGTGCCCTTATTGCACGCTTCTTTAATTTCCCTTTTAATGCCGTCCCCAACCTCCGCATTACTGTTTGGAGGTCTATATACCACTCCCACTAATGTTTCTTTCCCCTTAGTATTTCTCAATTCTACCCATACAGATTCCATATCATCAGAGCTAATATCCTTCATTACAATTGTATTAATCCCTTCTTTAGCCAGTAATGCTACCCCACCTCCCTTTCCTTTTTGCCTATCTTTCCTGAATATCGAATACCCCTGGATGTTGAGTTCCCAGTCTTGGCCATCCTTGAGCCATGTTTCTGTAATCCCAACCAAATCATATTCGTTTACCTCTATTTGCGCAGCCAAGTCATCCACCTTATTACAAATGCTCCTCGCATTAAGACACAAAGCCTTCAGGCTTGTTTTTTTAACGCTCTTAGACCTATTAGAATTATTATTTACTGTGGCCACCTTTGATTTAAACCGTTGATTTCTCTGACTGCCACTTTTGTTTTTCTCCTTCCTATCTTTTGCTTTTATCCCTGTTTTCCTTTCCTCTGTCTCCCTGCTCAGGTTCCCAACCCCCTGCCATTTTAGTTTAAACCCCCCCGAACAGTGCTAGCAAACCTCCCCGCAAGGATATTTGTCCCACTCTGGTTCAAGTGCAACCCGTCCGACTTGTACAAGTCCCACCTTCCCCAGAAGCAGGCCCAGTGCTCCAGGAAACTAAAGCCCTCCCTCCTGCACCAACTCTTTAGCCACGCATTCATCTGCTCTATCCTCCTATTCCTATACTCACTAGCAGGTGGCACTGGGAGTAATCCAGAGATTACAACCTTTGAGGTCCTACTCTTTAATCTGCTACCTAGCTCCCTAAATTCTTGCTGCAGGACCTCATCCCTCTTCCTACCTATGTCGTTGGTCCCAATGTGAACCACGACCTCTGCCTGTTCACCCTCCCCCTTCAGAATGCCCTGCAGCCATTCAGTGACATCCTTGACCCTGGCACCAGGGAGGCAACAAACCATCCTGGAGTCACGTCTACGGCCACAGAAACGCCTATCTGTTCCCCTTACAATAGAATCCCCTACCACTATTGCGTTCCCACTCTTTTTCCTCCCTTCCTGAGCAGCAGAAGCACCCCTGGTGCCAGGAAGTTGGCTGCTGTTGCCTTCCTCTGGTAAGTCATCCCCCTCAACAGTATCCAAATTGGTATACCTGTTTGAAAGGGGGATGGCCACAGGGGTCCGCTGCACTACCTGCCTGCCTCTACTGCTCTGCCTGATGGTCACCCATTTCCCTTCTGCCTGTGCAGCCCTACCCTGCGGCATGACCAACTCATCAAACGTGTAATCCACGACCCTCTCAGCATCGTGAATGCTCCAAAGCCCATCCATCCGCAGCTCCAGCGCCTCCATGCGGTCTGCTAGTAGCTGCAGCTGGATGCATTTCTGGCACACGTGGTCGTCAGGGACACTGGCAGCGTCCCTGAATTCCCACATAGAGCAAGAGGAGCATAACACGGGGCTGGGCTCTCCTGGCATGACTTACCCCTTTAATTAATTTAAATTAATTCAATACCACCAGTGAAAGATATACTCTAGGGCGCTTGTATGGTTTACCAACAGTCCCCGCTACACCAGAAAGACCTTAGCAACTATAAACCACAGAGTTAAAGTTTAAAAAAGAGAAATACTCACCAATCAATCACTTACCTGCTCCCTGGTGACGTCACACTTTTTACCTCTCTCCCCGCTGCTGAGTTAGTCGGGCCTCGCCTCGCTCCTCCTTTTAACTGCCACCTCGGTGCTCTCCTGGTCCGATCTGGTCGGGCGTCGCCTCGCTCCTCCTTTTAACTGCCGCCCCGGTGCTCTCCTGGTCCGATCTGGTCGGGCCTTGCCTCACTCCTCCTTTTAACTGCCGCCTCAGTGCTGTCCTAGTCCGATTATAATTCACACAGAAGAGTAAAACAGCATGGACAAATATCTGTATATAAATTGAGCAAAGAAAGCTGACGTTCTGTATTTTGTTAACGTTATTCAACTGGAAACATTGTAACATAGAAAATTGATGTGGTTAGTTTTGTTGGGAAAGAGGGATGTTACATAGTTATGTTGGGACTACATTGTACAAGTGTACTAACACTTAAATCAAGTGTAGCAGCACTACGATGCTGGGAAAGTAGTGCGCAGGCGCCGCACAAGGCACTTGGAAATATCACCCCGCACCATGCGGCAGGCAGCCATTACAACACAAATAAAACAGTAGTTTATAATTACAAACTACCGAGTCCAGAGTCGTCTTTACAAAGCACTACGAGCGCTAGAAGACATAACACATTCCCTGTCCAACTTTTGCCTGCGGTGTGACCAACTGATCAAACGTGCTATTCACAACCTCTTCAGCCTCGCGAATGGTCCAGTATGAATCCGATCGCAGCTCCAGCGCCGCAATGCGGTCTGCCAGTAGCTGCAGCTGGACACACTTCCTGCACACATAGTTGTCAGGGACACAGGAAGTGTCCCTGAGTTCCCACATAGCGCAGGAGGACCTTACAATGGGGCTGGGCGCTCCTGCCATGACTTACCCTTTAATTAATTGAAATTAAATTAAATCAAATCAATCCCACCAATTACACTACCGTTAAATAGCATATTTAAGGGCCCTGGTTTATAAACAGTCCCCGCTACACCACAGAGACTTTAGAAACTATAAACCACAGGGTTAAAGTTTATAAAGAGAGAAATACTCACCAACCAATCAATTACCTGCTTTCTGGTGACGTCACACTTCGATTACTTTTTACTTCTTTCCCTCTGAGATTGGAGATTGGTAAACCTACCTGAGCCTCTGGGGCCTTTATATAGTCGCCGCTCCGCGATTCCCGCCGAGATTTCTCCCGCTGATACACTGAGGCCTACCTGAGCCTCTGGGGCCTTTATATAGTCGCCGCTCCGCGATTCCCGCCGAGATTTCTCCCGCTGATACACTGAGGCCTACCTGAGCCTCTGGGGCCTTTATATAGTCGCCGCTCCGCGATTCCCGCCGAGATTTCTCCCGCTGATACACTGAGGCCTACCTGAGCCTCTGGGGCCTTTATATAGTCGCCGCTCTGTGATTCCCGCCGAGATTTCTCCCGCTGATACACTGAGGCCTACCTGAGCCTCTGGGGCCTTTATATAGTCGCCGCTCTGTGATTCCCACCGAGATTTCTCCCGCTGATACACTGAGGCCTACCTGAGCCTCTGGGGCCTTTATATAGTCGCCGCTCTGTGATTCCCGCCGAGATTTCTCCCGCTGATACACTGAGACCTACCTGAGCCTCTGGGGCCTTTATATAGTCGCCGCTCTGTGATTCCCGCCGAGATTTCTCCCGCTGATACACTGAGGCCTACCTGAGCCTCTGGGGCCTTTATATAGTCGCCGCTCTGTGATTCCCGCCGAGATTTCTCCCGCTGATACACTGAGGCCTACATGAGCCTCTGGGGCCTTTTTGTACTGCTGCCGCTCCGCGATTCCCGCCGAGATTTCGCCTGCTGCCAGGGTACCAGGCATTGACCATCATGATGCGCTGGGCATGATCACACACCAACTGGACATTAAGTGAGTGGTAGCCTTTGCTGTTACGGAACATCTCAGGATTGTTATGCAGTGCCTGCAAAGCCATGTGGGTGCAGTCGATGGCGCCCTGCACCATGAGGAAGCCCGATATCCTGACATGGCCACATGTGCGCTCCTGCTGCTTCTCCTGGAGCACAGCGCCTCTGACCTCTCGGATGCAGCGATGGATGGTGACCTGGGAGATGTTAGCTATGTCTCTTGCTGCAGACTGGAAGGATCCAGATGCAAAAAAATTGAGTGCCACGGTGACCTTGAGGGCCACTAGCAGCACCGTCCTTGCCCTGCTCTGAGGCTACAGGTCTGGGTACAAGAGGTGGCAGATTGCTGTGACCATCTCATTGGGGAAGCGGAGTCTCCTAATGCACTGCTCCTGGCTTAAGTGCAAGAAGGAGAAGTGCTCTCGGAAGACCCTAGGTGGGTGAGCCCTCCTATGTGAGCCCTCCTGCCCCATCACCACTCCCTCTGCG
Organism: Somniosus microcephalus; assembly: GCF_052327205.1. Lineage (NCBI taxonomy): Eukaryota > Metazoa > Chordata > Chondrichthyes > Squaliformes > Somniosidae > Somniosus > Somniosus microcephalus. Next base: position 174,702,343 of record NC_140998.1, on the reverse strand, counting down.
AACATCTTGTCCTCTTGTTCACTGCCTCCACTCCATCTCCCTGTCATACTCGAGCGCGAGGGGGAATGCAAGTAGAGCCCCCATGACTGGGAACAAGTGGTGTGAGTAGAACCCTTTCAATGAGAAGCAAGGCCTTCTCCACTTGCAGCAACACGCCTGGTCACCTCACCAACTTTAAATGACTGGAGAAAGCTCCAAACAGTTGCACAAACTTACATAGAGCCAGCAGAAATGAAAAAGCAAGTCAGCTGCAAGTTGTTGATGATCCCTTTAAATAGCGTTGCTGGGGGGTCCTCCTGCAGCTGATCACATGGTCAGCTGGCCGTGATTTGGAGGGGCGTTAAAAGGAGTGGCGACGCCCAAAATGGCAGCTCGTGCGTCCAATCAGCGTTGCACACCCATTGACGTCACGATCTGCCTCATTTCCATTTCTGCAGTGATCGCAAGCACTGGCAGCACTGCCGACCTGCCCAAAATGGTGGCTGCTGCGAGACCTGCCAGAAGCGGGCAGAAGCGAGGCGGCCGCCTTTTTTCTTCCGAACTGGCCTTAACAGCCGCACAAAATGATCCAATTTCCTGGCCTATAGATCTGTAAGTGCTGGGAAACTTGCAAAGAGGTAGTACTAAAATAGGCACAGGCCCAGAGGGACAGGGCCGGAGTGTGGAACCTGCAGAAACATGGCCTAGGACCCAAAGTGGTCAAGACACAGCGAACAGGAAATAGTGCAGGGTGATTGGGGAGCAGCCAAGACCAGGTGGGGAGATGCCAACAACTGCGGGGAATGGCAGTGGGGATTTACTCTGGCCCAGGATTGGTAAAGGGAGACGAGTGGGAGGTCAGAGTGGGGGGTTCACTAATGGGGGGTCAGAGTGGGGTCACTAATTGGGGTCAGAGTGGGGTCACTAATGGGGGGTCAGAGTGGGGTCACTAATGGGGGGTCAGAGTGGGGTCACTAATGGGGGGTCAGAGTGGGGTCACTAATGGGGGTCAGAGTGGGGTCACTAATGGGGGTCAGAGTGGGGGGTCACTAATGGGGGTCAGAGTGGGGTCACCAATGGGGGGTCAGAGTGGGGTCACTAATGGGGGGTCACTAATGGGGGGTCAGAGTGCGTGGGTCACTAATGGGGGGTCAGTGTGCGTGGGGTCACTAATGAAGGCCCAGGATGGGTGGAAGGCAAAGGACAGTGGAAGTGGCAGGAATAGTGGGAGGAGGTGCAAAATTATTTTAAAAATAAATTTTTTTTTTTTAATCTTACCGTTAAAGATCGATATGTCTGAATCATAGAAACATAGAAGATAGGAGCAGGAGTAGGCCATTCGGCCCCTCGAGCCTGCTCCGCCATTCAATGCGATCATGGCTGATCATCCAAATTCAGTACCCGGTCCCTGCTTTCTCCCCATACCCCTTGATCCCTTTAGCCTTGAGAAATATATCCAACTCCTTCTTGGATATATTTAATGAATTGGCCTCTACTGCCTTCTGTGGTAAAGAATTCCACAGGTTCACCACTCTCTGGGTGAAGAAATTCCTCCTCATTTCTGTCCTAAATGGCTTACCCCTTATCCTTAGACTGTGACCCCTGGTTCTGGAGTCCCCGACCATCAGGAACATCCTTCCAGCATCTAGTCTGTCTAGTCCTGTTAGAATTTTATAAGTTTCGATGAGATCCCCTCTCATTCTTCTAAACTCCAGCGAGTACAAGCCCAATCGATCCAATCTCTCCTCATACATCATTCCTGCCATCCCAGGTATCAGCCTGGTGAATCTTCGCTTAACTCCTTCCATGGCAAGAACATCCTTCCTCAGATAAGGCGACCAAAACTGCACACAATACTCAAGGTGCGGTCTCACCAAGGCCCTGTACAACTGCAGCAAGACATCCTTGTTCCTGTACTCAAACCCTCTCGCTACGAAGGCCAACATACCATTTGCCTTCTTAACTGCCTGCTGCACCTGCATGCTTACCTTCAGCGACTGGTGCACAAGGACACCCCGGTCTTGTTGCACTTCCCCTTCTCCCAATCTATTGCCATTCAGATAATAATCTGCCTTCCTGTTTTTGCTACCAAAGTGGATAACCTCACATTTATCCACATTATATTGCATCTGCCATGCTTCTGCCCAATCACCCAACCTGTCCAAATCATCCTGGAGTTTCTCGGCATCCTCCTCGCAGCACACACGCCCACCCAGCTTTGTGTCGTCTGCAAATTGTAGGTCAGAAATGTGAAGTACGAAATACTGAAAATGGAACCCTGGGTGGTGAGTGAAAAACAGAATCAGCCAAGCTTCCGTTGCTGACCACGATTCAGTGACCCCTGCTGAAATGTGCATGTGTGGACACGAGGTGAGGACAAGAGCAGCTTGGTTGTCACATCTCTCTGTTCAACAGCCTGTCAACACTCGGTGTCTCAGCACACACATGAAGAAGCAGACTGGAGGGCTGCCAGTACTTGCAGAATGATATCCCAGCAAGAGTCAACACTGTCAGGACAGGAAGGCTGCCAATGCAGAGGTTGTAAAAGACAGCGTTTCTTTGTAGAGGTATTTATATTTCTTCCTTCTAACCAATGTTATATTTACAAACAGGCAAAGCTTCACTCTGACTCCTATCCAGATGTCCCTAAAGTAGTCATATGTGAATGGCAGATTGAAACTAGACTATGATGACCTTGGTGAATAGCCAGCTGACATTCTCTGCCTCAACATGCAGATGGCCTGCATGTTCTGTAGTCTCCTGTTTCCCTCCCTATCCAGCCATTCCAGCTACAAAGTGCATGCATGGATGTCAGAACTCTAAGTGTTCTGTGAACTGAGGGTCGCAGCCGGGCAATGCCTTTGAGACAGGATGGGGGGAAACTATAAAATGAAAGTAGGAGCGCAAGGCGATAAATCTTCATTTAGAAAGACACGGATTAATCAAGGATAGTCAGCACGGATTTGTTAAGGGAAGGTTGTGTCTGACAAACTTGATTGAATTTTTTGAGGCGGTAAAAAGGAGGGTAAATTAGGGCAGTGCATTTGATGTAGTGTATATGGACTTTAGCAAGGCTTTTGATAAGGTTCCACATGGCAGACTGTTAAAAGTTAAAAGCCCATGGGATCCAGGGCAAAGTGTCAAGTTGGATTCAAAACTGGCTCGGAGGCAGGAAGCAGAGGGTAATGGTTGATGGATGTTTTTGTGACTGGAAGGCTGTTTCCAGTGGGGTTCTGCAGGGCTCAGTACTAGGTCCCTTGCTTTTTGTGGTATATATCAACAATCTTGACTTGAATATAGGGGGTATGATTAAGAAGTTTGCAGATGATACTAAAATCGGCAGTGTGGTTGATACTGAAGAAGGAAGCTGTAGACTGCAGGAAGATATCAATAAATTGGTCAGGTGGGCAGAACAGTGGCAAATGGAATTCAATCCGGAGAAGTGTGAGGTAATGCATTTGAGGAGGGCTAACAAGAAAAGGGAATACACATTAAATGGTAGGACACTGAGTAGTGTAGAGGAACAAAGGGACCTTGGAGTGCATGTCCACAGATTCCTAAAGGTAACAGGCCAAGTAGATAAGGTGGTTAAGAAGGCATATGGAATGCTTGCCTTTATTAGCCGTAGCATAGAATACAAGAGCAGGGGGGTTATGCTTCATAAGAACATAAGAAGTAGGAGCAGGAGTAGGCCATATGGCCCCTCGGGCCTGCTCCACCATTCAATAGGATCATGGCTGATCCGAATCTAGACTCACGTCCACTTCCCTGCCCTCTTCCCGTAACCCCTAATTCCCTTATCTGCTAGGAAACTGTCTATCTCCATTTTAAATTTATTTAATGTTGCAGCTTCCACAGCTCTCTGGGGTAGCAAATTCCATAGATTTACTACCCTCTGAGTGAAGAAGTTTCTCCTCATCTCAGTTTTGAAAGGGCAGCCCCTTATTCTTAGATTATGCCCCCTAGTTCTAGTCTCACCCATCAGTGGAAACATCCTCCCCGCATCCACCCGATCAAGCCCCCTCACAATCTTATATGTTTCAATAAGATCGCCTCTCATTCTTCTGAACTCCAATGAGTAGAGTCCCAACCTACTCAACCTTTCCTCATATGTCAACCCCCTCATCTCCGGAATCAACCGAGTGAATCTTCTCTGAACCGCCTCGAGAGCAAGTATATCTTTTCTTAAATATGGAAACCAGTATTCCAGGTGTGGCCTCATCAATACCCTGTATAACTGCAGCAAGACTTCCCTGTTTTTATACTCCATCCCCCTTGCAATAAAAGCCAAGATTCCATTGGCCTTCCTGATCACCTGCTGCACCTGCATACTAACTTTTTGTATTTCATGCACCAGGACCCCCAGATCCCTTTGTACTGTAGCACTTTGCAGTTTCTCTCCATTTAGATAATAACTTGCTCTTTGATTTTTTCTTCCAAAGTGTATAACCTCACACTTTCCAACATTATATTGCATCTGCCAAATCTCTGCCCACTCACTTAGCCTGTCTATGTCCTTTTGCAGGTTTTTTATGTCATCCTCACTCATTGCTTTCCCTCCCATCTTTGTATCATCGGCAAACTTGGAAATGTTGCACTCGGTCCCTTCCTCCAAATCGTTAATATAGATTGTAAAGAGTTGGGGGTCCCAGCACTGACTGTATAAAACACTATTTAGGCCTCAGCTAGTGTACTGCGTGCAGTTCTGGTCACCACATTACAGGAAAGATGTGCTTGCACTAGAGAGGGTACAGAGGAGATTTACAAGGATGTTGCTGGGAGTAGAGAATCTCAGCTATGAGGAAAGACTGGATAGGCTGGGTCAGTTTTCCTTGGAACAGAGGAGGCTGAGGGGAGACCTTATTGAGGTGTATAAAATTATGAGGGCATAGATAAAGTGGATAGAAAGGACCTATTTCCCTTAGCAGAGGGGTCAAAAACCAGGGGGCATAGATTTAAAGTAATTGGGGGAAGGTTTAGAGGGGATTTGAGGAGAAATTTCTTCACCCAGAGAGTTGTGGGGGTCTGGAACTCACTGCCTGAAAGGGTGGTAGAGGCAGGAACCCTAATCACATTTAAAAAGTACTTGGATGTGCACTAAGCTGCAGGGCTACGGGTCCAAGAGCTGGGAAGTGGGATTAGGCTGGGAAGCGCTTTGTTGTCCGGCGCGGAAATGATGGGCCGAAGTGGCCTCCTTCCGTGCTGTAATCTGTGATTCTATGTTTGCACACAGACCAGCAGAACCAAACACAGAGACAGCACATAGCCCGGCACACCCGAACACAGAGATAGCACACAGACCGGCACAACCAAACACAGAGACAGCACACAGACCGGCACAGCCGAACAGAGATAGCACATAGCCCGGCACACCCGAACACAGAGATAGCCCACAGACCGGCCCACAGACAACACACAGCTGGAGAGTGGGCGTGGCGGTGTGATTGATTGCTGGCCAATCAGACGCCTGGCATCGCCCCTCTGCCCAGGAGGTGTGCGCTGATTGGCTGACGCAGCGTTCTAAGAAGGTTGAGCCGGAGATTCTGTTACATTGTAGTAAAATGGCGACTGTCATTCAGAATCCTCTCAAATCGTAAGTAAGGAAATGCTGCAACACTGAGGCAACAGTGGCGCAGCACCGGGACAACTGCAGCTCACCCTGCGCTGCAGTGTCCGCTGCTGGGAAGTGCTGTGGTGTGTTCCGAGTCGCGGCTGGCAGCTTGGCGGGGAGCTGCGGCCGGGCCGGGCGCCCCGGGGAAGGGGCAGCGCCGGGGAAGGGGCAGTGCCGGGCCGGACCGGGCGTCCCGGGGCAGGGCCGGGCCGGACCGGACCGGGCGTCCCGGGGGAAGGGCTGTGAGCCCGAGGGCCGCCAGTGCATTTTTTTTGCGGTGACGGTTATTGCTGGGGGGTGTCCAGAGACGGGAGGCGGACACCCTGCCGCCGCTGAGTTGGGCTGGGCTGCTCCTCCACTCCTGTCCTCGCTCCCAGCCCTCTGACAGATGGACTGCAGCTCCCGGGCAGGCACCGCTTGCTCAGCCTCCGCACACCACTGCTGGCCGCTGAGGGAGGGAGGCCGGTCATTGCCATTTGCTCGCTGCACGCACGTGGCAGCAGCCGTGTTTATTTTGATTCCCTGGCAGCGAGTGACGGTGTGAGTGGGGACCCACCACATCAGGCTCCTTCTCCGCTTTCCACTGGCACGTTGTGTCTGCCCTGGGGATTTCTCACGCTGTTAAGGAGACGTGTACTTTTAAAAAGTGGATTTAAATGGCTGCTGTCATGTTGTTGTTGTTGTGAACTTTGGAAGATCAGTTTTTGCAGCGTTTCATTCCCCATCTCCGTGTTAGGTCACTGTCTGTCTTATTTTAGATGTTAACTCCGCATTCAAGAATTCCAAAGTTGCCTTTCAGACGGGGTCTCTGCTCTTCATCACCTTTTCTTGCATTGGGTTTAGAAAAAGCGAGCGAACTGTACATGGCATTACTTTAAAATGTTGCGTGTAAAGTTTACAGTGAAAGCCGGAAGACCCAGCTGCTGGATTGGGATTTACATTATTGCTAGACGTGACCGTTTACTTCATTCATGTTCTAACCAGCCGGAGAGCTGTTTTAAAACCCTGCGGTTTATGATGGAGTGTTTTTTTTATCACTGCGGGTATGTTCTAATGCATATTGAGAGTCACCCACAGGGCAGCAGTGTGGCCCCTGGGTGTTTCAGTATTAGTGTTCCCCTGTATCCGCACTGCTTCTTTAGTGCACTGTGCTTAATACATACCCTCGTTTCCCAGCCGCCGATGTCATCCCACCGAGGCCACTGTCAGGCTGAAATAGCCTGTTCACAACCCTGCCGTCCTTTTTGACCCTGAGCTGTGCTCCTGACCCTGAATCCTCTCCATCACTAGCACCGCCTAGTTCCACCTCTAATATCGCCTGTCTCCGCACTGCCTCAGCACATCTGCCTTTGTTAGACTCGACTATTCCAACTCACTCCTGGCCGGCCTCCCACGTTCTACTCTACGTAAACTTGAGGTCATCCAAAACTGCTGCCAGTGTTCTAACTCGTACCAAGTCCCATTCACCCATCCCCCACTGTGCTTGCTGACTTACATTGGCTCCCGGTTAAGCAGTGCCTTGATTTCAAAATTCTCATCCTTGTTTTCAAATCCTTCCATGGCCTCGCCCCTCCCTACCTCTGTAATCTCTTTGAGCGCCCCCCAGATCTCTGCGCTCCTCCAATTCCAATGTCTTGCTCATTGCTGATTTCCATCGCTTCACCATTGGCGGCCGTGCCTTCAGCTGCTTAGACCCTAAGCTCTGGAATTCCCTCCCTAAACCTTGCTGCATCACTACCTCTCCTCCTTTAAGACATTCCTTAAAACCTACCTCTTTGACCAAGCTTTTGATTACCTGTCCTAATATCTCTTTACATGGCTTGGTGTCAATTTCTTTTTTTAATAATTCTCCTGTGAAGCACCTTGGGATGTTTTACTACAGAGGTGCTGTCTAAATGCAAGTTGTTGTTGAATGCAGAACTGTCAAGTTTCTGAAATGCTGATTCATCATTTGAAGCTATGAATTTGGATGCACATCAATTCCACATTGTTAAGAGGTTAATGAATGTAGATACATCATTGAAAAAAGAAAAAAAAAGCCTTGCATTTATATAGCACCTTCATGTTGAACACCACTTGGAAGAAACACTGAGAGCAGCAAGTGCACAGAATGTACTCTGGGTGGGGGACTTCAATGTCCATCACCAAGAGTGGCTCAGTAGCACCGCTACTGACCGAGCTGGCCGAGTCCTAAAGGACATAACTACCAGTCTGGGCCTGCGGCAGGTGGTAAGAGAACCAACACGAGGGGAAAAACCTACTTGACCTCATCCTCACCAATCAATAATCTACCTGTTGCAGATGCATCTGTCCATGACAGCATTGGTAGCAGTGACCACCACACAGTCCTTGTAGAGACTAAGTCCCGTCTTCACACTGAGGACACCCTCCATCGTGTTGTGTGGCACTACCACCGTGCTAAATGGGATAGATTCAGAACAGATCTAGCAGCTCAAAACTGGGCATCCATGAGACGCTGTGGGCCATCAGCAGCAGCAGAATTGTATTCAACCACAATCTGTAACCTCATGGCCCAGCATATCCCTCACTCTACCATTACCATCAAGCCAGTGGATCAACCCTGGTTCAATAAGGAGTGTAGAAGAGCATGCCAGGAGCAGCACCAGGCATACCTAAAAAATGAGGTGCCAACCTGGGGACGCTGCAACACAGGACTACATGCATGCTAAAAAGCAGAAGCAGCATGCTATAGACAGGGCTAAGCGATCCCACAATCAACAGATCAGATCAAAGCTCTGCAGTCCTGCCACATCCAGTCATGAATCTTCTCTTAGGCAGTCCCTTGGAACCGAGAATGACTTGCTTCCATACTAAGAATGAGTTCTCGGGTGACTGATGAGTCCAATGCGGGACCTACAGTCTCTGTCACAGGTGGGGCAGACGGTGGTTGAAGGGGTGGATGGGTGGGGTGCTTGGGTTGACGTGCGCTCCTTGTGCTTGGCTTCCGCTTGCTTCCGGCGAAGAGACTCGAGGTGTTCGGCGCCTTCCTGGTTGCTTCTCCACTTTGTGCGGTCTTGGGCCAGGGATTCCCAGGTGTCGGTGAGGATGTTAACACTTTTTCAAGGAGGCTTTGAGGGTGTCCTTGAAGCGTTTCCTCTGCCCACCTGGGGCTCTCTTGCTGTGATGGAGCTCCGAGTAGAGCGCTTGTTTTGGGAGTCTTGTATTGGGCATGTTGACGATGTGACCCGTCCATCGGAGCTGATCGAACGTGGTCAAAGCTTCGATGCTGGGGATGTTGGCCTGAGCGAGAACACTGACGGTGTGCCTATCCTGCCAATGGATTTGCAGGATCTTGCGGAGGCAGCATTGGTGGTACCTCTCCAGTGCTTTGAGGTGCCTGCTGTACATGGTCCATTTCTCTGAAGCATACAGGGGGGCGGGTATCACTACTGCTCTGTAGACCATGAGCTTGGGGCTGCGTTTTGAGGTCCTGGTCTTCAAACACACTTCCTCAGGCGACCGAAGGCTGCACTGGCACACTGAAGGACTTGTTGGACTTCGTTATCGACGTCTGCCCTTGTTGACAGTAGGCTCCCGAGGTATGGAAAGCGGTCCACATTGTCCAAGGCCTTGTTGTGGATTTTGATAATCGGGGGACAGTACTGTGTGGCGGGGGCAGGTTGGTAGAGGACCTTTGTCTTACGGATGTTTAGTGTAAGGCCCATGCTCTCGTACGCTTCGGTGAAGGTGCTGACGATGGTTTGGAGTTCGACCTCCGAGTGAGCGCAGACGCAAGCGTCGTCTGCTTACTGTAATTTGACGACAGAGGATGGGACGACCTTGGATCTGGACTGGAGGTGATAGAGGTTGAACGGTTTCCCGTTTGTAATTACCGCAATCGGCCTTGTCACCTTTCTTGAAGATGGTCATGATTACGGCGTCTGAGATCTCCTGGCATGCTCTCCTCCTTCCAAATAAGAGAAATGAGTTCATGTATTCGCACCAATAGTGCTTCTCCACCATGTTTTAGCGCCTCAGCAGGGATTTCATCTGCTCCTGAGGCCTTGTTGTTCTTCAGTTGTCGGATGGTCTTTTCAACCTCATGCCGGGCTGGGGTTGTGCTGAGGTGGTGGCGGGTAGCATGCTGCGGGATGGAGTTGAGGACACTCGCGTCGATTGACAGAGTCTCGGTTAAGGAGATCTTCGAAGTGCTCCTTCCAGTGACCACTGACAGTCATGAGTGGTGGTGGACCATTAAACAACTAATGGGAGGAGGAGATTTCATGAATATCCCCATCCTCAATGATGGTAGAGCCCAGCGTGTGAGTGCAGAAGAGAAGGCTGAAGTGTTCAGCCAGAAGTGCCAAGTGGATGATCCATATCGGCCTGCTCCTGAGGTCCCCACCATCACAGAAGCCAGTCTTCAGCCAATTCGATTCACTCCACGTGATCTCGAGGAACGGCTGAGCGCACTGGATACAACAAAGGCTATGGGCCCCGACAACATCCCGGCTATCGTGCTGATGACTTGTGCTCCAGAACTAGCCGCGCCTCTAGCCAAGCTGTTCCAGTACAGCTACAACACTGGCATCTATCCGACAATGTGGAAGACTGCTCAGGTATGTCCCGTCCACAAAGCAGGACAAATCCAACCCGGCCAATTACCGCCCCATCAGTCTACTCTCAATCATCAGCAAAATGATGGAAGGTGTCATCGACAGTGCTGTCAAGCAGCACTTGCAACAACCTGCTCACTGATGCCCAGTTTGGGTTCTGCCAAGACCACTCGGCTCCTGACCTCATTACAGCCTTGGTCCAAACATGGACAAAGGAGCTGAATTCCAGAGGGGAGAGTGACTGCCCTTGACATCAAGGCAGCATTTGACCAAGTATGGCATCAGAGTCCTATTAATACTGAAGTCAATGGGAATCGGGGGAAAACGCTCCACTGGCTGGAGTCATACCTAGCACAAAGGAAGATGGTTGTGGTGGTTCAAGGTCAATCATCACAGCCCCAGGACATCACTGCAGGGGCTCCTCAAGGAAGTGTCCTAGGCCCAGCCATCTTCAGCTGCTTCATCAATGACCTTCCCTCCAACATAAGGTCAGAAATGGGAATGTTCGCTGATGACTGCAGTGTTCAGTGCCATTCACAACTCCACAGATAATGAAGCAGTTCATGCCCGCATGCAACAAGGCCTGGACGACGTTCAGGCTTGGGCTGATAAGCGGGAGGTAACATTCGCGCCACAGAAGTGCCAGGCAATGACTATCTCCAACAAGCGAGAGTCTAACCACCTCCCCATGACATTCAATGGCATTACCATCGTCGAATCCCCCACTATCTATCAACATCCTGAGGGTCACCATTGACCAGAAAGTTAACGACCAGCCACATAAATACTGTGGCAACAAGAGCAGGTCAGAGGCTGGGTATTCTGCAGCGAGTGTTTTACCTCCTGACTCCCCAAAGCCTTTCCACTGTCTACAAGGCACAAGTCAGGAGTGTGATGGAATCCTCTCCACTTGCCTGGATGAGTGCAGCTTCAACAACACTCAAGAAGCTCGACACCATCGAGGACCAAGCATCCCGCTTGATTGGCACCCCATCCACCGCCTTAAACATTCACTCCCTCCACCACCGGCGCACCCGTGGCTACAGTGTGTACCATCTACAAGATGCACTGCAGCAACTCGCTAAGGCTTCTTCAGCAGCACCTCCCAAACCTGCGACCTCTTCCACCTAGAAGGACAAGGGCAGCAGGCGCATGGGAACACCACCACCTCCAAGTTCCCCTCCAAGTCACACACCATCCTGACTTTGAAATATATCGTCGATCCTTCATCGTCGCTGGGTCAAAATCCTGGAACTCCCTTCCTAACAGCACTGTAGGAGCACCTTCACCACATGGACTGCAGTGGTTCAAGAAGGCAGCTCGCCACCACCTTCTCATGGGCAACGAGGGATGGGCAATAAATACTGGCTTAGCCAGTGATGCCCATATCCCGTGAACGAATTTATAAAAATTAAAAAAAATGTCGCCACCACTGGATGTCCCAAAGTGCTTTACAGCCAACAAAGTACTTTTTTTGAAGTATAGTCCAAAGGGCTGTGGATGCTGAGTTGTTGAGTATATTCAAGGCTGAAATCAATAGACTTTTGGACTCTATTGGAATCGAGGGATATGGGGATTGGGCAGGGAAGTGAAGTTGAGATTGATCAGCCATGATCTTATTGAATGGCGGAGCAGGCTCGAAGGGCCGTATGGCCTACTCCTGCTCCTATTTCTTATGTTCTTAATCACACTTGTAATGTAAGAAACACAGCAGCCAATTTGCACACAGCAAGCTCCCACAAACAGCAATGTGATAATGACAAAATAATCTGTTTTGTTGATTTGAGGGATAAATAGTGCCCGGGACACTGGGGAGAACTCCCTTGCTCTTTGGATGTAAATCCCAGCTGTGGAGGTTGAACTCCATAGAGATGCACTGAAATAATCAAGGGCCAGAATTTGCTGGCAAAGTAATAGTGAGTTTAATGGCGTATGCCATTATTACATAAGAACATAAGAAATAGGAGTAGGCCAATCGGCCCCTCGAGCCTGCTCCGCCATTCAATAAGATCATGGCTGATCTGATCCTAACCGCCAATCCACTATCACAGAACCATCTCCTGAATCTAACAGAATTAGACACACGAAATAGGAGCAGGATCAGGCTACACGGCCCCTGGGCCCGCTCCGCTACCCACAGGGTCATGACCGATCCGAACCTAGACTCATGTCCAAATTCCTGCCCGCTCCCCGTAACCCTTAATTCCCTTTACTTCTAGGAAACTCTTTCTGTTTTAAATTTATGTAATGATGTAGCTTCTACAGCTTTTTGGGGCAGCATATTCCATGGACCTACCACCCTCTGAGTGAAGTAGTTCCTCCTCATCTCAGTTTTGAAAGAGCAGCCCCTTATTCTAAGACTATGCCCCCTAGTTCTAGTTTCACCCATCATCGGGAACATCCTCCCCGCATCCACCCGATCCAACCCCTTCACAATCTTATATGTTCCAATAAGATCGCCTCTCATTCTTCTGAACTCCAATGAGTAGAGTCCCAATCTACTCAACCTCTCCTCATATGTCCATCCCCTCATCCCCGGGATTAACCGAGTGAACCTTCTTTGTACTGACTCGAGAGCAAGTATGTCCTTTCTTAAGTATGGACACCAAAACTGTACGCAGTATTCCAGGTGCGGTCTCACCAATACTTTGTACAACTGAAGCAATACCTCCCTATTTTTATATTCTATCCTCCTAGCAATGAAAGCCAACATTCCATTGGCCTTCTTAATCACTTGCTGCACCTGCATACTAACCTTTTGAGTTTCGTGCACCAGGACCCCCAGATCTCTTTGTACTTCAGTACTTTCCAGTTTCTTGCCATTAAGATAATAACTTGCTCTACGATTTTTCCTGCCAAAGTGCATAACCTCACACTTTCCAGTATTGTATTCCATCTGCCAAATCTCTGCCCACTTACTTAGCCTGTCAATGTCCCCTTGCAGGTTTTTTATGTCCTCCTCACTCACTACTTTCCCCCCCCATCTTAGTATCATCTGCAAACTTTGATATGTTACACTCGGTCCCCTCCTCCATATCGTTAATATAGATTGTAAAGAGTTGGGGACCCAGCACTGACCCCTGCGGAACACCACTAGTTACTGATTGCCAGTCTGAGAATGAACCATTTATCCCAACTCTCTCTGCCTTCTGTTAGATAGCCAATCCTCTATCCATGCCAGAATATTACCCCCAGTCCCATGATTTTTTATCTTCAGCAATAATCTTTTGTGTGGCACCTTGTCAAATGCCTTTTGCAAGTCTAAATACACTACATCCACTGGTTCCCCTTTATCCACCCTATATGTTACTTCCTCAAAGAACTCCAGCAAATTTGTCAAACATGACTTCCCCTTCATAAAACCATGCTGACTTTGTCCTATTAAATTATGATTATCCAAATGTCCTGTTACTGTCTCCTTAATAATGGACTCCAAAATTTTACCTACCACAGATGTTAGGCTAACCGGTCTATAGTTTCCAGCCTTCTGTCTACTGCCCTTTTTAAATAAGGGTGTTACATTAGCAGTTTTCCAGTCTGCCGGGACCTTTGCCGAGTCCAGGGAGTTTTGGAAAATTATTACCAATGCATCCACAATCCCTACCGCCACTTCCCTCAAGACCCTAGGATGTAAGCCATCAGGTCCAGGTGATTTATCCGCCTTGAGTCCCATTATTTTACCGAGTACCACTTCCTTAGTGATTTTGATCGTGTTTAGCTCCTCCTCCCCCCCCCCCCCCAAATAGCCCCCTGTTTGTCCAGTGTTGGGATATTCTTAGTGTCCTCTACTGTAAAGACTGATTCATTCAGTGTTTTTGCCATCTCCATATTTCCCACCATTTAATTTCCTGGTCTCATCCTCTAAGGGACCAACATTTACTTTAGCCACCCTTTTTCTTTTTATATAAGTATAAAAACTCTTACTATCTGTTTGTTTTTATACTTTTTGCTAATTTTGTTTCATAATCTATCTTCCCTTTCTTAATCAATCTTTTTGTTATTTTTTGCTGTCTTTTAAAGTTTTCCCAATCCTCTGTCCTCCCACTAGATTTGGCTACCTTATATGCCCTTGTTTTTAGTCGAATACTATCCTTAATTTCTTTACTTAGCCACGGATGGCTGTCTTTTCTTTTACACCCTTTTCTCAGTGGAATATATATTTTTTGGAAGTTGTAAAATAACTCCTTAAATGTACACCACTGATCATGTATCGTCTTACCCTTTAATCTATTTTCCCAATCCACTCTACTCAATTCCGCTCTCATACCTTCATAGTCTCCTTTATTCAAGCTTAGCACGCTTGTTTGAGATCCAACCTTCTCGCCCTCTAATTGAATATGGAATTCAACCATGTTATGGTCACTCATTCCAAGGGGATCCTTTACTAGGGCATTTTTAATTAATCCTGTCTCGTTACACAGGACCAGATCTAAGGTTGCTTGCCCCCTGGTCGGTTCAGTTACATACTGCTCAAGAAACCCATCCCTAATACACTCTATGAACTCATCCTCAAGGCAGCCCTGCCCAATTTGATTTGTCCAATTAATATGATAGTTAAAATCCCCCATAATTATAGATGTTCCCTTATTACAAGCCTCAACTATTTCCTGATTGATACTCCGTCCAACAGAGTTGCCACTGTTCGGAGGCCTATAGACTACGCCCACTAGTGTTTATTTCCCCTTATTATTCCTTACCTCCACCCAAACTCTTTCATTATCCTGATCGTTTGACCCAATATCATTTCTCTGTATTAGTGATTCCTTCCTTTATTAACATAGCCACCCCACCTCCCCTTCCTTCCTGCCTGTCCTTCCTGATCGTTAAATAACCTGGTATGTTTAATTCCCAGGTATTGTCACCCTGCAGCCATGTTTCTGTAATGGCCACAAGATCATACCCATATGTAGTTATTTGTGCCATTAACTCGTCTATTTTGTTACGAATGCTACGTGCATTCAGATAGAGAACTTTCAAATATGTTTTGTGACACTTAGTTCCTGCTTTTGCCCTTTTTATTACTTTACCTTTTACTCCATACCTTCTGCCCCTTCCTGACACGCTCTGGTTTTTAATTTCCCCACTGCTACCTAAGTCTATGACCAACTATCCAGCAATTTGTTAACCTCGCGACAATGGGAGCTTGGTGTCCCCCTCCCCATGAATTGCAAGAAATTGCTGCATTTGCGCATTAATCGCTAATTAAACTCGCCACCGAAAGTTAGGGCTGGTACTGAACAGCGTAAAGACCATTTTAATGAGTGGTTTTGAAATCAACTTCTCCAGCCCAGAGAAAGAACCATTGAAACTATGGCGTCTCATTCCTGCAGCTAGTAAATTGTTTAGAGATTTTTAAAACATTTAACTTTAAATCTTTTCCTTTCTGTGTCTCTCTCTCTCATCATTTGTTTTTGTATGTGTGTTTCAATCTGACATTCTCATGAAGTAATTTCTGAGAATAGCTTCTCCTGTTGAAAATGTAGCCATGTTTTAGGTGCTTTTGCTTTATTTAAAATGAATCGAATGCAATGCATGAATTGCACAGCCAGAACAATTCTTTATACAGCTGTGCCTCTAATTTTAAGTAAATGAATTGTTTGTGTCTGGTATCTGCATTCCTGAAGCTTAGTCAGATATCCTGTATGAAAACCAATGTTGCTCATGGTGCATCTTCTCTGCCTGTCATGTACCAATGGGACTTCAGTTAGCAAGGCGTTTATTAAAGGATCCCTGTCATTACTAATTCTTCCAAGAGCAACTTTGCTTCATTTTTGCTGGGGGAGGGAATTATTTTTGCACGTGAGAACACCCTTCTAAATTAGACATTGGTCAAATAGTGAGTTGCACTAATTACTGGCGTAGAAATTTGACTCGGGCGGTGGTGCAGAATGGGCAGTATCGGATTGGATGCCCATTATACGTAACGCCTGATAGTTCCATTGCAGTCAATATCAGGCACTGTGTATAGTGGGTGTCCGATCCCATACCGCCAGTCCTGCACCACCGCCACACAGGAATATCTAGCCTGATATCTTTTCTTCAAAACTCCTTTTTTATGAGTCTCCTTTTTCATTTTAACAATTTTCTTTCCTTTTGTTGTGGTTGGGTTCCTTCTGGCAAGCGACCATTATTTATGTGAGTTAGCAAGTTGTTTGGTCCCAGGTTCCATCCTGTCCCTGTTGACTTCGATGATGAGCGTGTTGTGTGGGAGGGTGAAGTCTCAGGATAGTGATAAGGTGTACAAATCCTGGGCCTGGTCCAGAACTGTGGTGCACTGGTAGGGCAGGCTTGATGGACCAGCTGGTCTTTTCTTGCCCGTCATTTTTGTATGTTCACAAAGCCAACTCATTGCAGATCGGAGATAGAAGGTGGGACCTTGCTGGTTTGTCTAGCTCCGATACTAACGGGATAAACTTGGTGAGCAACTGGGGGAGCTGTACTGTTTGTTATAATAATTCTGCAATACTGGTCATTTTCCCTCTGTCTATATTGCAGTCCTTTGGCAGTCTGTCACTCATAGTTGAATTTCTGTATACAATTCAGTACAATGCAACAAGGACAGAATTGTGATGCATGTGTTTGATCTTGAGCTGTTTTTAAATACTTAGCTTAGTGCAGCTGGAGAATTTATTTTTATTTTTGCTATTCCAGTGCACATTTAAAAAAATATTCATTTTATGGGATGTGGGCGTTGCTGTTAAGGCCAGCATTTATTGCCCATCCCTAATGGCCCTCGAAGGTGGTGGTGAGCCGCCACCTTGAACCGCTGCAGTCCGTGTGGTGAAGGTACTCCCACAGTGCTGTTAGGGAGGGAGTTCCAGGATTTTGACCCAGTGACGATGAAGGATCGGCGATATACTTCTAAGTCGGGATGGCGTGTGACTTGGAGCGGAACTTGGAGGTGGTGGTGTTCCCCTGCGCCTGCTGCCCTTGTCCTTCTAGATGGAAGAGGTTGCAGGTTTGGGAGGTGCTGCCGAAGAAGCCTTGGCGAGTTGCTGCAGTGCATCTTGTAGTGGTGGGAGTGAATGTTTAAGGTGGTGGATGGGGAGCCAATCAAGTGGGCTGCTTTGTCCTGGATGGTGTCGAGCTTCTTGAGTGTTGTTGCAGCTGCACTCATCCAGGCAAGTGGAGAGTATTCCATCACACTCCTTACTTGTGCCTTGTAGATGGTGGAAAGGCTTTGGGGAGTCAGGAGGTGAGACACTTGCTGCAGAATACCTAGACTCTGACCTGCTCTTGTAGCCACAGCACATAGGTTGCTGGTCCAGTTAAGTTTCTGGTCAATAGTTTACGAGGATAGATTTACGAGAATGTCATAGAGTTATACAGCACAGAAAGAGGCCCTTCGGGCCATCGTGTCCACACCGGCCATCAAGCCCTGTCTATTCTAATCCCATTTTCCAGTACTTGGTCTGTAGCCTTGTATACTATGACGTTTCAAGTGCTCATCTAAATGCTTCTTGAATGTTGTGAGGGTTCCTGCCTCTACCACCCTTTCAGGCAGTGAGTTCCAGATTCCAACCACCCTCTGGGTGAAAAGGTTTTTCCTTAAATCTCCTCTAAACCTCCTGCCCCTTACCTTTGAAACTATGCCCCCTGGTTATTGACCCCTCTACTAAGGGGAAAAGTTCCTTTCTATCTACCCTATCTATGCCCCTCATAATTTTGTACACCTCAATCAGGTCCCCCCTCAGCCTTCTCTGCTCTAAGGAAAACAACTCCAGCCTGTCCAGTTTCTCTTCATAGCTGAAGCGTTCCAGCCCAGGTAACATCCTGGTGAATCTCCTCTGCACCCTTTTCAATGCAATCACATCCTTCCTATAGTGTGGCAACCAGAACTGCACACAGTATTCCAGCAGTGGCCTAACTAGCGTTTTGTACAGCTCCATCATAACTTCCCTGCTCTTGCCTTCATTAGTCGAGGCATAGAATATAAGTATCCCATATGCCTTTATAACCACCTTATCTACCTGTCCTGCTGCCTTCAGGGATCTATGTACATGCACACCAAGGTCCCACTGATCCTCTGTCCTTCCTAGGGTCCTACCATTCATTGCGTATTCCCTTGCCTTGTTAGTCCTCCCAAAATGCATCACCTCACACTTTTCAAGGTTAAATTCCATTTGCCACTGTTCTGCCCATCTAACCAACCCGTCTATATTGTCCTGTAGCCTGAGGCTTCCCTCCTCGCTGTTTACCACTCCACCAATTTTCGTGTCATCTGCGAACTTGCTGATCATACCCCCTACATTCATATCTAAATCATTAATGTACACTACAAACAGCACAGGACCCAGCACCAATCCCTGCGGTACACCACTGGACGCAGGCTTCCAGTTACAAAAAACAACCTTCGACCATCACCCTCTGCCTCCTGCCACTAAGCCAATTTTGGATCCAATGTGCCAAGTTGCCCTGGATCCCATGGGCTCTTACCTTCTTGACCAGTCTCCCATGCGAGACTTTGTCAAAAGCCTTACTGAAGTCCATGTAGACTACATCAACTGCACTACCCTCATCCACACACCTAGTCACCCCCTCGCAAAAGTCAATCAAATTGGTTAGACGTGATCTCCCCCTGACAAAGCCATGCTGACTATCCTTGATTAATCCTTGCCTCTCCAAGTGGAGACTAATTCTGTCCCTCAGAATTTTTTCCAATAATTTCCCTACAACTGATGTCAGGCTCACTGGCCTGTAATTCCCTGGTTTATTCCCTACAACCCTTCTTGAATAATGGTACTATGTTAGCTGTTCTCCAGTCCTCTGGCACCTCCCCTGTGGCCAGAGAGGTTGCCAGGACTGGTGACTTTTAGTAATGAGGAAAGATTGGATCGGCTGGGGTTGTTTTCCTTGGAACAGAGGAGGCTGAGGGGAGATTTAATTGAAATGTATAACATTATGAGGGGCCTAGATAGAGTAGATAGGAAAGACCCATTTCCCTTAGCAGAGGGGTCAAGAACCAGGGGGTATAGATTTAAAGTAGTTGGTTATAAGGATTAGAGGGGAGATGAGGAAAAATATTTTCAGAGGGTGGTGGGGGTCTGGAACTCACTGCCTGAAAGGGTGGTAGAGGCAGAAACCCTCACCACATTTAAAAAGTACTTGGATATGCACTTGCAGAGCCGTAACCTACAGGGCTATGGATCTAGTGCTGGAAGGTGGGATTAGGCTGGATAAGCTCATTTCCGACCGGAACGGACACGATGGGCCGAATGGCCTCCTTCTGTGTTGTAATTTTTCTATGGTGACCCCCCCCAGGATGTTGATGGTGGGGGATTCAGTGATGTTATTGCTGTTGAAGGTCAATTAGCAGTGGTTAGACTCTATCTTCTTGGAGATGGTCATTGCCTGGCACTTGTGTGGCGCGAATGTTACCTGGCACTTATCAACCCAAGCCTGAATGTTGTCCAGGTATTGATGCATGCGGGCATGGACTGCTTCATTATCTGCGGAGTATGCGAATGGAGCTAGACGCTTGTAAACATGCTTAAGTACATTTCTATTGTGTTTGTTTGTGTATAAGACTGGAAATTTCGGTCACTGTTTGAAGATGAAGGGGTCACCTTCTACTTGAGTTACTGTAGCGGTAGGCACTGTAGCTCATTCTGGGGTGTGCACTTAACTGTTCCTGCCTCATTATGCATATCCAGTCTTCAGCTCCCTCTCTATACGGAGTGCAGTGCAAAGAACAGGGAGTGGACATTAAAACCAAACTTCCTACTCTGGGGAGCCATGACTGATGGAGTTTTGGATGCAGGGGGCTTGTTTTGTGCTTGAGCTGCCTTATCTACATTTACATGGCATTTTTAACTCCATTTGCTTGATATGAGTTGAAATATAGGTTTTTGGTACAGGATGCATAAGTCTGTTTCAGACAACAGATTCCGTTAAATTGAGAGTGTTTGGTTCTTCAACAGCAGATTGTTTGAGCTATTGAGATGGACTGGGTGGTGTTGACAGAATCCGCCATCTTGACTTATTCCATGTGCTGCAGTAGGCACATACACATCAGAAACAAATATGGATCTTCGAAACTTTCAATAACCTCATGAGCATGTTTTTTGTGTAATGTGTTACACGTGTGAATTTTCTGGTTGCAATCCTGTAAGACTGAATGCACTGCATGTGCAAGTAGATGAATTATATTAAAGATGATGGTCCAGACATTGGTCCACGGAGCACCTGTTTTTCAGGCACTATTTGGACTACTATGACGGACAGGAAACGTGCGCAATTGCAGCCAGAAGGGCACCAGCCGCCACTTTAAAAGTTTAAAAAAAAAAAAAAAAAAAAAAAAAAATTTTTATGGAATGTGGGTGTCACTGGCAAGGCCAGCATTTATTGCCCATCCCTAATTGCCCTTGAGAAGGTGGTGGTGAGCTGCCTTCTTGAACCGCTGCAGTCTGTGTGGGGAAGGTACTCCCACAGTGCTGTTAGGGAGGGAGTTCCAGGATTTTGACCCAGCGACGATGAAGGCTCGGCTGATATACTTCCAAGTCAGGATGGTGTGTGACTTGGAGGGCAACTTGGAGGTGGTGGTGTTCCCATGCGCCTGCTGCCCTTGTACTTCTAGGTGGAAGAGGGTAAGGGTTTGGGAGGTGCTGCCGAAGAAGCCTTGGCGAGTTGCTGCAGTGCATCTTGTAGATGGTACACACTGCAGCCACGGTGCGCCGGTGGTGGAAGGAGTGAATGTTTAAGGTGGTGGATGGGGTGTCAATCAAGCAGGCTGCTTTGTCCTGGATGGTGTCGAGCTTCTTGAGTGTTGTTGCAGCTGCACTCATCCAGGCAAGTGGAGAGTATTCCATCACACTCCTTACTTGTACCTTGTAGATGGTGGAAAGGCTTTGGGGAGTCAGGAGGTGAGACCATCACCACAGAATACCTAGCCTCTGACCTTCTCTTGTTGCCACAGTATTTATGTGGCTGCTCCAGTTAAGTTTCTGGTCAATGGTGACCCCCCCAGGATGTTGATGGTGCGGGATTTGGTGATGGTGATGCCGTTAAATGTCAAGGGGCGGTGGTTAGACTCTCGCTTATTGGAGATAGTCATTGCCTGGCACTTCTGTGGCGTGAATGTTACCTGCCACTTATCAGCCCAAGCCTGAACATCGTCCAGGTCTTGTTGCATGCGGGCATGGACTGCTTCATTATCTGAGGAGTTGTGAATGGCGCTGAACACTGTGCAGTCATCAGCGAACATCCCCCATTTCTGACCTTATGTTGGAGGGAAGGTCATTGATGAAACAGCTGAAGATGGTTGGGCCTAGGACACTGCCCTGAGGAACTCCTGGGGCTGTGACGATTGACCTTCAACCACTGCAACCATCTTCCTTTGTGCTAGGTATGAGTCCAGCCAGTGGAGAGCTTTCCCCCCGATTCCCATTGACTTTAGTTTTACTAGGGCTCCTTGATGCCACACTTGGTCAAATGCTGCCTTAATGTCAAAGGCAGTCACTCTCACCTCCCCTCTGGAATTCAGTTCCTTTGTCCATCTTTGGACCAAGGCTGTAATGAGGTCGGGAGCCGAGTGGTCTTGGCAGAACCCAAACTGGGCATCAGTGAGCAGGTTATTGCAAGTGCTGCTTGATAGCACGGTCGATGACACCTTCCATCATTTTGCTGATGATTGAGAGTAGACTGATGGGGGCGGTAATTGGCCGGGTTAGATTTGTCCCGCTTTTTGTGGACAAGATATACCTGGGCAGTTTTTCACATTGTCGGATAAATGCCAGTGTTGTAGTTGTACTGGAACAGCTTGGCTAGAGGCGGGGGTAGTTCTGGAGCAATAGTGTTCAGCACGACAGCCAGGATGTTGTTGGGGCCTATAACCTTTGCTGTATCCAGTGCGCTCAGCCGTTTCTTGATATCATGTGGAATTAATCGAATTGGCTGAAGACTGGCTTATGTGATGGTGAGGACCTCGGGAATAGGCCGATGTGGATCATCCACTTGGCACTTCTGGCTGAAGTTGGTTGCAAACGCTTTAGCCTTGTCTTTTGCACTCACGTGCTGGACTCCACCATCATTTGAGGATGGGGATATTCATGGAGCCGCCTCCTCCCGTTAGTTGTTTAATGGTCCACCACCATTCACGACTGGATGAGGCAGGATTGCAGAGCTTTGATCTGATCCGTTGATTGTTGGATCGCTGAACCCTGTCTTTAGCATGCTGCTTCTGCTCTTTGACATGCATGTAGTCCTGTGTTGCAGCTTCCCCAGGTTGGCACCTCATTTTTAGGTACACCTGGTGCTGCTCCTGACATACTCCTCTACACTCATTGTTGAACCAGGGTTGGTCCCCTGGCTTGATAGTAATGGTAGAGTGAGGGATATGCCGGGCCATGAGGTTACCGGCTACCGACCATAGAGCACATATACCAGAAACGCTGTTTACGGAGGTCACGGTCCATCATCAAAGACCCTACCCACCCCAGCCACAGTCTGTTCGCCCTCCTGCCATCTGGGAGACGCTACAGATGCATTCGCACCCGTACGACCAGATTTAGGAACGGCTTCTTTCCCAGGGCTGTCATCCTACTGAACTCCACAAATAAACTCTAAAGCTTGCACATCTGCCAATGCACTTTATTATGGTTATGTTAATGTATTACAAGCCAAATGTATGTTGAATGTTTAAATGTCTTAATCTAAATGTACACTCTCGGGAGCCGCAAGCCTACATTTCGTTGTACTGCACTTGTGCACTAACAATGACAAAAGTTGATTTGATTTGATACAGATTGTGGTGGAATACAATTTTGCTGCAAAAACTGACTCCTCCTGAGTTATGAGGGAAAGACTCCAACACTGGGCTGATCGGCCTTGAAAGAGGGTGATTTGAGGGGTGATCTTGTAGAGGGATATAATGTAGAAGAAGGTCGATTGGAAACATTTGGTTTTTATCGCAGTACTAAATGACTGGATCAAAATAGTAAAAGGTAAATGTAGGCTAAGTGGCCTCCTTCTCTGCTTTCTGATTCCAGGATGAATTGTGGGAAGTTTGTCCGAGAGAGTTTGATCACAACATGCAGTGGATTTCTCGATAGAGTAATGGAGATAAAAAGCCTTTGAATCATACAAGAGAGGATTGGATGTCATACTAAGATGGCAGAGCCTCTGGATGGATGAACTAAGATTGTCGGATGCCCTTCATTGCATCTATCTTGTGATTTATTGTGTGTGTTCATGGAACAGGAGCAGGCTTCTCTGTGATGTTCCCCCAGTAGCTGGATAACGCTCGCTGGCTAGCCTTGCATATGCAGAATGCTCATTTGTTTCAGGTATTGGATGGTTACACTGCAGTCCCATTGGATACCAAACGCACCTTAATTAACCCGTAAGAGGATAAGAATCTTTGCAAGTTCCATAGAGGTACATGGAGGTTTTTTTCTCCTTTGCCCCCCATGGCTGTTGATTGGTGCAGTGAGATTGTTCCAGGGGAGCTGATTGATTGGTGCAGTGAGATTGTTCCAGGGGAGCTGACTGATTGGTGCAGTGAGATTGTTCCAGGGGAGCTGATCATGCTCTGCTACTTGAGCCAAGTGGCTGCTGTTATGTGTGCTCCTGACCTGTGGCGTTTAGCAGGCTGATGGAAGAAGTAATGACCAAACATGATCCTGTCACTGGCTGGTGTTCACACATGGATTTCCCATAGCAATCCAGAGAGGGATCTCTGATTTTTTTTCTCTTGTCCCCTTAACAGTCTGGGGATGTCGAGGTCAATGTGATGGCTGGTGTCCCCTCACCGAGATTAGCAAGCTGAATGTAGAGTAGGGAATCCAAGCAGGGACCTGCTCTGCGTGTTTCATGGTAGATTTACCACTGAGCCGTGACAGGAACCTGTGAAGTAATTTTATTGGTGGGAGTGAAGTGAATGCTTAAAATATGTCTACTCTAGTTTTAAGATTTCATAGAATGCTGAAGTTCCTGTGTGTTTGTTTTAAATCAAGCCCGTGGCATGTTAATGGTAAACCATAGTTTATCACTTGTGGTGTAGCAAAAGTTACTAAGTTGATGTTTTTGCTCTCCAGCCAGTATTCAGTTCTGAGTACAGATGGTTCCTTTGGGAGTACAGCCAGAGCCCAGTCCATGGCACCACAGGTGGCTCAGCTGTACAAGGGGGGAGGAAGAAGAGTGGGAGTGTGGTGATTATTCTTGTTTTATAAGAAGCATTGTAATTGGTTGCCTGTTTTCCTGCCTTGCTGTAAACTTATTGGTTAGTTGATTCCATGTGACCTGTGGTGGCCATCTTAAATTCAGTTTTCTACAGTGGTTGAGACTGGGTGCTCAACATGTACTTGCTGGTTTTTTAAGGTTAATATAGCCTAGCTTTTGAAAGGCAATCTACTCTTTTTATTTCAATTTATTAACCTTTTGCTATAATGGAACGATATCTTCGACCGGAACGATTTAATGCTGACCCTAATTCTGCAGGAGTGGATGATCAATGGAAACATTGGTATCGTACATTTAAAAACTTTTTGGGTGTGTTGGATCAGCAGTCTCTGAATAAGTTGGATATACTAATCAACTACATTGCTCCGGATGTGTATAAGTATATTTTGGACTGTGAAACTTATGAATTGGCTATTGCTACGTTGGAAATTTTTTTTGTTAAACCCAAAAATGAGGTATTTGTACGTCACCTTTTTATCTGCCCATAGGCAGCAGGCGGGAGAATCCTTGGATGCTTATTTACAAGCACTCCGGCGCCTTGGTGCTAACTGTAATTATAAGGCCGTGTCTGCAGAAGAACATAAGGAAGAGTCGGTACGGGATGCATTTATTAATGGATTACTGTCTAGATCAATTCGTCAGCGGTTATTAGAAAATAAGACTTTGGATCTTAGTGCTTTTGAGCAAGCCTCTACATTGGATTTGGCTCAGAGAAGTTCGGATTCTTATGCTCTTTTTGATCGGCCTGCGACCGTGGTTTCGGCAGTTCCGGATGAAAGGGAGTTACGTGGATTTAATAGGAGTGGTTTACCAGATTCCGAAACAGTTTCTACTTCGGCAGCTGTTGCCTCTAGGATTCAGAAGTGTTATTTTTGCGGGAACGCCCGGCACCCCCGTCTGAAGTGCCCTGCCCGGGAGGCTGTGTGTAGTAAATGCGGCAAGGGAGATCATTATGCACGTGTTTGCAAATCGGTTGCCTCCTCTGCGCCCTTTCAGCCTTTAGATAGGGCGTTTATTGCATCAGTTTCTGCTGCCTTTTCCCATGGCCTAAACAAAGCTATAGTTATGGCCCAAGTTAATGGGTTAGAAGTGAAGGCCCTTATAGATACGGGCAGTACTGAGAGCTTTATAAGTCTTCAGTTTGTGAGGGAGAAGCGTTTGAAAATTTCGCCTGTTTCCTATCAGGTGTGTATGGCTCAGACGACTCTCACCTCACAAGTAGCTGGTTGTTGCCTTGTGAAATTAATTCTCCTAGGTAATACGTATACTGATATATGCCTATCCGTTCTGCCTAATCTCCTGTGCGGACATTTTGATTGGTCATGATGTGCTTCAATTACACGAGTCCCTCAGTCTTTCTTTCGGAGGAACCAAGCCACCTTTGTCTATTTGTGGATTAACTTCTTTATTCACTTCTCCATTATCACTTTTTTCCAATTTGATGCTGGACTGTAAGCCAATTGCTACCAAGTCAAGAAGGTATAGCAGTCAGGATAAAGAATTTATTAATTCTGAAGTTCAACGTCTTTTATCGGAAGGAATCATTGAACCTAGTTTTTCGCCCTGGCGGGCACAGGTAGTTGTCACCACTAATGAGAGACATAAGCGAATGGTGATAGACTACTCTCAAACTATTAACAGGTATACTCAATTAGATGCGTACCCCCTGCCTAAGATTGATGAGCTTATCAATAAAGTATCTCAATATAAGGTTTTTAGCACTATTGACCTAAAGAGTGCTTATCATCAGATTCCTATCGCTAAGAGGGACAAACCATATACGGCCTTTGAAGCTGGCGGAAAGCTGTACCAGTTTTGCCGAGTACCATTCGGTGTTACTAACGGTGTCGCCTGTTTTCAACGGGCAATGGATGCATTTATAAGTGATAACGCTCTCTCTGACACCTTCTCATATTTAGATGACATCACGGTGTGTGGCAAATCAAGGGTGGAGCATGATTTTAATCTAGAAAGATTCCTTCAAGTTGCGGAAAAAGTTGGCTTAACTTTCAATAAAGAGAAGTGTATCCTTTCGACCACCGAGGTAAATTTACTGGGGTATATTATCTCGGGGAAACAAGATTAAACCAGATCCAGAATGGCTGCGACCACTGATTGAGTTACCTTGCCCTACTAATTCTAAGGCCTTGCAACGAGTTGTTGGACTGTTTTCTTATTATTCTAATTGGATTGCAAACTTCTCGCAGAAGATCCGGCCCCTTATTCGGGTTACGACATATCCTCTATCATGGGAGGCCAGGATGTGTTTTGATAATCTTAAAAAGGATATCCTTGGAGCAGTTGTGCATTCTATTGATGAGCAGGTTCCCTTTGTGATTGAGACGGACGCTTCCGATTTTGCAATTGGGGCTACCCTGAACCAAAATGGAAGACCTGTGGCCTTTTTCTCACGTACTCTGAGCAATAGTGAGCAGAGACATTCATCAATAGAGAAAGAGGCGTACGCAATAGTAGAAGCACTGCGTAAATGGAGACATTATTTATCTGGGCGACATTTTACGTTAGTAACTGACCAAAAATCTGTGTCCTTCATGTTTGATGTCAAACATTTCGGAAAGATTAAGAATGATAAAATAATGAGGTGGAGGATCGAGTTGGCATGCTACCATTTCGATATAGTCTATCGTCCGGGGAAGGATAATGTTGCCGCTGATGCGCTGTCGAGGGCTTATTGTTCTGTGCTTCACGGAGATACGCTTATTAATCTTCATAATGCTTTGTGCCATCCTGGTGTTATGAGGATGATACACTTCATACGCAGTAAGAATTTGCCCTTTTCAGTTGAAGACGTCAAGCGGATGACTTCGTCATGCTCTGTCTGTGCCCGGTGTAAACCGAATTTCTTTAAGCCTCAACGAGCTCATCTTATAAAGGCTACTTCTCCCTTTGAACGCCTGAGCGTTGATTTTAAGGGGCCTCTTCCTTCAACGACTCAATCGATATATATTTACTGTTGTGGATGAGTTTTCAAGGTTCCCTTTTGCTTTTCCTTGTGCAGATGTATCAGCTGCTACAGTTATTAAATGTCTGACTCAACATTTTGTCATCTTTGGGATGCCTGCGTATATCCATTCAGATCAGGGAAGTTCTTTTATGTCTTCCCAGTTGAAGGAATACCTCCAGAGTCGGGGAATCTCTACTAGTAGAACTACCCCGTATAATCCCCAGGGTAATGGACAGTGCGAACGATACAATGGGGTGATCTGGAAGGCAGTTATGTTGGCTTTGACATCCCGGAACCTTAAGAATACACAGTGGGAAATGGTACTGCCTGATGCCCTGCATTCCATTAGATCATTGCTTTCAACGGCTACTAATGTGACCCCCCATGAAAGGCTCTTCAACTATCCGCGGAGATCCACTACGGGATATTCGGTACCTTCATGGCTTACTATGCAGGGACCTGTGCTGCTCCGACGCCATGTTAGACTGTCAAAGTATGACCCTTTAGTGGAGGAGGTGGAGCTATTGGAGGCAAATTCCCAATATGCTCACATTCGATTCCAAGATGGGAAAGAAAGTATGGTTTCAGTTAAAGACTTAGCTCCTTGTGGTGGCCAGCCCTCTCCTGAGGACATTAACAATAGCCATAATTCAGACAATGTTGATGTCGTCAGATACTATGAACATTTCCAATCCTATTGCAGACACTTACAATTCTCTTAGTCTGCCCCCGATGGATGTTCATGACCCTCCCAGTCTACCTTCTAATGGGACTTCCAATCCGGAAACCGTTGATAATCGGGATATTGATAGCCTCCCTGCAGAAGATATTTCTGTGTCTCCTGGTGTGGGAGGGCAAGGAACTCCATCAAGGCTAAGAAGGTCGACACGAACAAGATATCCGGTCGACCGATTAAAAATGGACTTTTAAAATAATTAATAAATTAATAGTAAAATTTTAAAATTGTTGAAGGCATTATACATGTATTGCTCTAGTCATAAATAGCTAATTGTAAACTGTAAAGGCTACCTAGGTTGAAGTATATTTTAAAAGGAGGGGTGAATATGGTGATTATTCTTGTTTTATAAGAAGCATTGTAATTGGTTGCCTGTTTTCCTGCCTTGAGATATATGCTGTAAACTTATTGGTTAGTTGATTCCATGTGACCTGTGGTGGCCATCTTAAATTCAGTTTTCTACAGTGGTTGAGACTGGGTGCTCAACATGTACTTGCTGGTTTTTTAAGGTTAATATAGCCTAGCTTTTGAAAGGCAATCTACTCTTTATTTCAGAGAGCAATAGTGGTAGGGCATTTCTGTGGCCGCAGACGTGACTCTAGGATGGTATGTTGCCTCCCTGGTGCCAGGGTCAAGGATGTCACTGAGCGGCTATGGAACATTCTGAGGGAGGAGGATGAACAGCCAGAGGTCGTTGTCCATATTGGTACCAACGACATAGGCAGAAAGAGGGGTGTGATCCTACAGGCAGATTTTAGGGAGCTAGGAAAGAGATTAAAAAGCAGGATCTCGAAGGTAGTAATCTCCGAATACTCCCAGTGACACGCTTGAGTGAGTATATAGAAATAGGAGGATAGAACAGATGAATGTGTGGCTGGAGAGATGGTGCAGGAGGGAGCGCTTCAGATTCCTGGGGCATTGGGGCAGGTTCTGGGGGAGGTGGGACCTGTACAGGCTGGACAGGTTGCACCTCAACAGAGTCGGCACCAATATCCTCACTGGGAGGTTTGCTAGTGCTGTTGGGGAGGGTTTAAAATAAGTTGGCAGGGCGATAGGCACCAGGATGTAACATTAGAAAGGGGAAATAAAGTGCTCAAAGGATTGGGAGAGGCAGAGAGCACTAAAGTAAGAAATAGTAAGGTATTAGGTGGGGCCAAACTAAGAGAATACAGGATGGTCTAAGATGGGTTTACAGTGTATGTACGTGAACGCACGAAGCGTAGTAAACAGGGTGAGTGAGCTGCAGGCACAAATAGCCACATGGGAATATGGTGTTGCAATAACTGAGACCTGGCTCAAAAAAAGGGCAGGATTGGGTATTAAATATTCCTGGATATAAGGTGTTCAGGAAAGATAGGAGGTGGTCAAGGAGAATATTACAGTGCTGGAGAGAAAGGATGTCCAGGAGGGGTCAAGGGCAGAATCTATATAGTAAGAGTTAAGAAACAATACAGGGGCTATTACAATACTAGGTGTATTCTATAGGCCTCCAAATAGTGGGAACGATATGGAGGAGCAAATTTGCAGAGAAATTACAGAGAGGTGCAAGAACTATAGAGTAGTGATAATGGGGGACTTCAACTATCCTAATATAGACTGGGTTAGTAATAGTGTAAAGGGCAGAGAAGATCAAGAATTTCTGGAGGGTGTTCAGGAGAACATTCTTGATCAGTATGTTTCTGGCCCGACGAGGGAGGAGGCATTGCTGTATCTGGTTCTGGGGATTGAGGTAAGTCAAGTGGAGCAAGTATCAGTAGGTGAACATTTAGGGAACAGCAATCATAGTATCATAAGGTTTAGATTAGCTGTGGAAAAGGACGGCGCAATCTAGAGTAAAAAGGTTTAACTGGAGAAAGCCAATTTCAGTGGGATGAGTACGGATCTGGCCCGGGTAAACTGGAATCAAAGATTGGCAGGCAAAACTGTAATGGAACAATGGGCTGACTTTAAAGAGGAAATAGTTCAAATACAGTTGAGGTACATTCTCACTAGGGGGGGGAAAGGTAGGGCAATTAAAGTCAGAGCTCCCTGGATGACGAAAGGGATAGAGAATATGATGAAGCAGAAAAAGAGTGTGTATGACCGATGTCAGGTTGCAAATACATCTGGGAATACAGAAAGGTTAGAGGAGAAGAGGAAAGGAAAATAAGAGGGGCAAAGAGAGGGTATGAGACTAGATTGGCAGCTAACACAAAAGATAATCCAAAAGTTTTCTATAGGCATATAAATAGTAAGAGGAGGGGTGGGGCCAATCAGGCAGAGGGCATGGCTGAGGAACTAAACAAGTACTTTGCATCTGTCTTCAGCAAGGAAGAGGATGCTGCCATAGACAGAGTGAAGATGGAGCTAGTGGAGACACTTGATAGGATAAGGAAGAGGTATTGGAAAGGCTGGTTGTACTTGTAGATAAATCACCAGGAGTGGATGGGATGCATCCTAGGATGCTAAGGGAATTGAGGGTGAAAATCACGGAGGTACTGGTCATAATCTTCCAATCCTCCTTAGGTACAGGGATGATGCCAGAGGACTGGAGAATTGCAAATGTTACACCATTGTTCAAAAAAGCGTGTAAAAATAAACCCAGCAACTACAGGCCAGTCAGTTTAATCTCAGCAGTGGGGAAGCTTTTAGAAACAGTAATCAAGGACGAAATTAACAGTCACTTGGACAAGTGTGGAATAATTTAAGGAAAGCCAGAATGGATTTGTTAAAGGCAAATCGTGTTTAACCAACTTGATTGAGTTTTTTGATGAGGTAACAGAGGGTTGATGAGGGTAATGCGGTTGGTGTGGTGTACAGGAAACTTTGTTATATCCGGCACCGACGGGACCGAGCTGTTGCCGATCTATCAAAACTGCCGGACATACAAAGTTAATGTTGAAGCATACGGAGGTTTTCATCTCCGTATCTGACAACAAACACTGTTGCTTAGCAACAGCTTGTAAACAGTCGGCCCATACCTTGGAAGCGTCTCTAGCTTAGCAACAGCTTCAGAGAGACTTTCCAGAGCCCGACTGTTGAAAACAAAGCCATGAGAAGAAAAAAAACTTAACAATGGCTCCTGATTTCTGCCGGTAGATCGAGGTTTCTGGACATACAACCTCTGGATAAACCAAAGTTTCCTGTACATGGATTGCCAAAAGGCGTTCGACAAAGTGCCACATAATAGACTTGCCAGCAAAGTTGAAACCCATGGAATAAAAGGGACAGTGGCAGCATGGATACAAAATTGGCTAAGTGACAGGAAACAGAGAGCAGTGGTGAACGGTTGTTTTTCAGACTGGAGGAAGGTATACAGTGGTGTTCCCCAGGGGTCAGTACTAGGACCACTGCTTTTCTTGATATATATTAATGACTTGGATGTGGGTGTACAGGGCACAATTTCAAAATTTGCAGATGACACAGAACATGGAGGTATAGCGAACAGTGAGGAGGACAGTGATAGACTTCAGGAAGGCATAGACAGGCTGGTGGAATGGGTGGACACGTGGCAGATGAAATTTAACACAGAAAAGTGCAAAGTGATACATTTTGGTAGAAAGAATGAGGAGAGGCAATATAAACTAAAGGGTACAATCCTGAAGGGGTGCATGAACAGAGAGATCTGGGGGTATGTGTGCACAAATTGTGGAAGGTGGCAAGGGCAGGTTGAGAAAGCTGTTAAAAAGGCTTACGGGATCCTGGGCTTTATAAATAGAGGTTTTGAGTATAAAAGTATGGAAATTATGTTGAACCTGTTATAAAACACTGGTTCGGCCCCAACTGAAGTATTGTGTCCAATTCTGGGCACCACACTTTAGGAAGGATTTCGAGAAGGTGCAGAAAAGATTTACGAGAATGATTCCAGCCATGAGGGACTTCAGTTACGTTGATAGACTGGAGAAGCTGGGGTTGTTCTCCTTAGAGTAGTGAAGATTGAGAGGAGATTTGATAGCGGTGCTCAAAATCATGAGGGATCTGGACAGAGTAGATAGAGAGAAACTGTTCCCATTGGCGGAAGGGCCGAGAACCAGAGGACACAGATTTAAGGTGATTGGCAGAAGAACCAAAGGCGACATGAGGAAAAACTTTTTTACGCAGCGAGTGGTTAAGATCTGGAATGCACTGCCTGAATGGGTGGTGGAGGCAGAGTCAATCTTATCTTTCAAAAGGGAGTTGGATAGGTATCAGAAGGAAAAACATTTACAGGGCTATGGGGAAAGGACAGGGGATCGGGACTAGCTTAGAGTTGGCACGGGCTGAATGGCTGCCTTCCGTGCTGTAACCATTCTATGATTCTATTTCCATGTTGCACCTGTAAATATCTGGTAATTCAGTAACCCTTTCTCTAGCCTAATGAGATTATACTTTGTTTAAAGTGCATACTCTATGCAAGTTGAGCTTGCCCTCCACTTTAAATAGTGTGTGAAAATAAAATGGCAAAACATATTTACTACCACAATAAAGAATTCTTCGCCACTACCTCTCTCGATCCCTCCGCTGCCTCTGATTTGTCACACTGCTGCTTCGCCAACATCCAGTACTGGATGAGCAGACATTTCCTCTGACTAAATATTGGGAAGACCGAAGCCATTGTCATTTTCTAGATCAGTATGTTGAGGAACCAACTAGGGAACAGTCTACGACGATAGCAAAATACTGCAGATGCTGGAAATCCGAAATAACAGAAAATGCTGCAAAAACTCAGCAGGCCAGGCAACATCCGTGGAGGGAAAATAGAGTCAACGTTTCGGGTGAAAACCCTTTATCAAGACTAAAGAAGCACAGGAAATGAAATAGATTAAGAGGCCAGGCTGGGAGAGAACAAAAGAGAAGAGACATTAAGAGGTATTCAAAATGAGACGAGATGGTGATAGGACTAGTGGAGACAAAAGACGGCTCTAGATTAGGGAACAGTCTATTTTAGATCTAGTATTGTGCAATGAGAAAGGGTTAATTAATAACCTTGTAGTAAAGGGGCCTTTAGGGAAGAGTGACCATAATATGATAGAATTTTATATTGAGTTTGAAAGTGATTTAGTTCAATCTGAAACTAGGGTCTTAAATCTAAACAAAGCAAACTACATAAGTATGAGGGGCGAGTTGGCTACGGTAGATTGGGAAACTACATTAAAAGGTATAATGGTAGACAAGCAATGGCTAGCATTTAAAGAATTAATATATAATTTACAACAAATATACATTCCTTTAAGGCACAAAAACCCCACAGGAAAAGTGGTCCAACCGTGGCTAACAAGAGAAGTTAAAGATTGTATTGGATCAAAGGAAGAGGCTTATAATGCTGCCAAAAAGAGTAGTAAGCCTGAGGATTTTAGAATTTGGCAAAGGAGGACCAAGAAATTGATAAAGAAAGGGAAAATAGAATGAGAGTAAACTAGTGAGACATAAAAATAAACTGTAAAAGCTTCTATAGGTATGTAAAAAAGAAAAGATTAGCAAAAGTAAATGTGGGTCCCTTATAGGCTGAGATAGGAGAAATTATAATGGGGAATAAGGAAATGGCAGAGAAATTAAACAAATACTTTGTGTCTGTCTTCACTGAAGAAGACACAAACAACTTCCCGGAAATAGTGGGAACCAAGGCTCTTGCAAGAATGAGTAACTGAAAGAAATTAGCATTAGTAAAAAAAAAAAAAAAAATAGTACTGGAGAAATTAATGGGACTGAAAGCTGATAAATCTCCTGGACCTGATGGCCTATATCCTAGGGTTTTAAAAGAGGCGGCCATAGATTCTAAAACTGTTCCCGAAGATTGGAAGGTAGCAAATGTAACCCTACTATTTAAGAAAGGAGGGAGAGAGAAAACGGGGAACTAGGATTGGGTAGAGTCAACACGGATTTATGAAAGGGAAATCGTGTTTGACAAATTTTGAGGTTGTAACCAGCAGAATATATAAGGGGAAACCAGTGGATGTGTATTTGGATTTTCAGAAGGCATTCGATAAGGTGCCACACAAGAGGTTATTAAACAAAATGAGAGCTCATGGGATTGGGGGTAATATACTAGCATGGATTGATGATTGGTTAACGGACAGAAAACAGAGTAGGAATAAACTGGTCATTTTCAGGTTGGCAGGCTGTAACTAGTTTTGTACCGCAAGGATCAGTGCTTGGGCCTCAGCTAGTCACAATCTACATCAATGATTTGGATGAGGGGACCAAATGTAATATATCCAAGTTTGCTGATGATACAAAGCTGGGTGGGAATGTAAGTTGTGAGGAGGATGCAAGGAGGCTTCAAGGGGATATAGACAGGCTAAGCGAGTGGGCAAGAACATGGCAAATGAAATATAATGTGGAGAAATGTGAAGTTATCCATTTTGGTAGGAAAAATAGAAAAGCAGAGTATTTTTTAAAGGATGAGAGATTGGGAAATCATAGAATCATAGAAAGTTACAGCTCGGAAGGAGGCCATTTCAGCCCATCGTGTCCGTGCCGGCCAACAAAGAGCTATCCAGCCTAATCCCACGTCCCAGCTCTTGGTCCGTAGCCCTGCAGGTTAGAGCATCCCAAGTGCACATCCGAGTACTTTTTTAAATGTGGTTAGGGTTCCTGCCTCTACCACCCTTTCAGGCAGTGAGTTCCAGACGCCCACAACCCTCTGGGTGAAGACATTTCTCCTCAAATCCCCTCTAAACCTTCCCCCAATTACTTTAAATCTGTGCCCCCTGACTTTTGCCCCATCTGCCAAGGGAAATAGGTCCTTTCTATCCACTTTATCTATGCCCCTCATAATTTTATACACCTCAATAAGGTCTCCCCTCAGCCTCCTCTGTTCCAAGGAAAACTGACCCAGCCTATCCAGTTATTCCTCATAGCTAAGATTCTCTACTCCTGGCAACATCCTTGTAAATCTCCTCTGTACCCTCTCTAGTGCAATCACATCTTTCCTGTAATGTGACCAAAACTGCACGCAGTACTCTAGCTGAGGCCTAACTCGTGTTTTATACAGTTGAAGCATAACCCCCCCTGCTCTTGTATTCTATGCCACGGCTAATAAAGGCAAGCATTCCGTATGCCTTCTTAACCACCTTTATCTACTTGGCCTGCCACCTTCAGGGATCTGTGGACATGCACTCCAAGGTCCCTTTGTTCCTCTACACTTCTCAGGAAATGTTGGTGTTCAGAGGGACATGGGTGTCCTTGTACACGAATCACTGAAAGTTAACATGCAGGTACAGCAAGCAATTAGGAAAGCAAATGGTGTGTTGGCCTTTATTACAAGAGGATTTGAGTATAAGAGTAAAGATGTCTTGCTGCAATTACATAGGGCCCTGGTGAGACCACACCTGGAGTATTGTGTACAGTTTTGGTGGTCTTACCTAAGGAAGGATATACTTGCCATAGAGGGAGTGCAACGAAGGTTCACCAGACTGGTTCCTGAGATGGGGGGATTGTCCTATGAGGACAGATTGAGTAGACTAGGCCAATATTCTCTAGAGTTTAGAAGAATGAGAGGTGATCTCATTCAAACATAAAATATTCTTACAGGGTTGATGCAGGGAGGATGTTTTCCCTGGCTGGGGTGTCTAGAACCAGGGGTCACAATCTCAGAATAAGGGGTTGGCCATTTAGGACTGCGATGAGGAGAGCTTTCTTCACTCAGAGGGTGGTGAATCTTTGGAATTCTCTACCCCAGAGGGCTGTGGAGGCTTAGTCGTTGAGTATATTCAGGACAGATATAGATAGATTTTTGGATATGGGGATAGTGCAGGAAAGTGGAGATGAGTTAGAAGATCAGCCATGATCTTAGTGAATGGCGGAGCTGACCTACATTAAGTGTCAGCTGTGGCTCAGTGGGTAGCACTCTCGCCGAGTCAGAAGGTTGTGTGTTCAAGTCGCACTCCAGGGACTTGAGCACAAAAATCTAGGCTGACACTCCAGTGCAGTGCTGAGGGAGTGCTGCACTGTCTGAGTTGCTGTCTTTTGGATGAGACATTAAACTAGTCTGCTGTCTCAGGTGGACGTAAAAGATCCCATGGCACTATTTTGAAAATGAGCAGGGGAGTTATCCCCGGTGTCCAGGCCAATATTTATCCCTCAATCAACGTAACAAAAACAGATTATCTGGTCATTATCACATTGCTGTTTGTGGGAGCTTGCTGTGTGCAAATTGGCTGCCGTGTTTCCTACATTACAACAGTGACCACTTCAAAAGTACTTCATTGGCTGTAAAGTGCTTTGAGATGTCCGGTGGTCGTGAAAGGCGCTACAGAAATGCAAGTCTGTCTGTCTTTTACATTGGCTCCTGGTCCTCTGTTTTAACATTCTCATCCTTATTTTCAAATCTCTCCCTATCTCTCTAACCTCCTCCAGCCCTACAAACCTCTGAGATCTCTGCGCTCCTCCAATTCTGGCCTCTTGCACTTCCCCGGTTTTTCATTGCCCCACCATTGGTGGCTGTGCCTTCAGCTGTCAAGACTCTAAGCTCTTCTCTCTCCTTTTTAAGACATTCCTTAAAACCTACCTCTTTGACCTGTCCTAATATCTCTCTATGTGGCTCGGTGTCAAATTTTGTTTGATAACGCTCCTGTGAAGCGCCTTGGGATGTTTTACTATGTTAACAGTGCTATTGTAGGAATTAACGAATTCCAATGAATAACGGAGATCGACACGAGAGCCATTAAACAGGTCTTTACTCAACGGAGCTGCCACGAGGACTGCCTGGGCAGCCCCATGGTTTGTGACGTGACGTCATCGCGTTGGCCTGCGCTCTTAAAGGGCCGCGCTCTTAAAGGGCCACGCCCCGTACATGCAGACTCTATATACAAAACCCAGTAATGCCTAACACAATGGTACAGGTTTAGGCTGGTGTTAGAACATCGTTAAAGAGAATTATATACAGTTAGCCAGAGTCATTCAGTGGTTCTGCCACACTATATAAATACAAGTTGCTGTTGAATTACCTTGGTGACCCTATGTATTTTAGGCTTTGGCCAAATGTGTGTGTATTCAGACTAATAATAAAGTTTGCAATTTAAAAAAAAATTTGAGTGGCATCTGTAATTCCTGTCAAATTCAGCATATAAAGTTTACTCTAGGAGGTGTAGGGGATGGTAAGCAGAAGGGTTTGTGCGAAATGGCCATTTATAGATGGTTTGTAAATGGAAAGGAGACAGTAGACATGACTTTGTTGTGTTCTAATAATGTCATCATCATTGGCTGCTGTTGTGTGGTTTGTGTTGGAACCATCAGTTAAACACTCTGAGCCTGCAGATGTGTCCAGCTGTTTCTAAAGATGATCTATAATGCCTTGTGAAATACAGATCTTTTTAATTGTGTTTGAACTGTGAAATTGTGGTAGTTTTGGTATTTTCTTTTGGTATAAAATTGTGATTGTGGCCCTTGGGGATTAATTGAGTCAATTCTAATCCTTTTGTATTTACTGTACAGTGTAATTATTTGAAGTTTAGGCTATCGTGTGAATTGGAATAAATTGTCTTTGAAATAAATGGTTTGTGTTAATTTTATACCTTCACAACCTTTTGACAATTCCACGTACTTTCGGATATTGTCAACCTGATGCGAACAGTATTGACTTATTGAATTTGTAATTGAACTTAGTGTCTGTGAAGCTATCCCGCCCAGACTCACCAGCGTTGTTCCCAGTCTCAGCCCCTTTAATGAACTGCGCGGCCCAGTCAAAATTCTGCACATTCTGCATTTTTTTTTTTCAGTTTAAAAGCAGGCTCACCAGCTTCGCAGGACCCATGGCTCACAAGTGCCACGCAGCTTAGAGGGAACATTGTGCGCTGACCCTGGACTAAAGGGGCATTCAGCTGGACTCGCTGCTCTTGATCAATATCTGATGACCCTGCTGCAAAGTGTGCAAGTGGCCAGTGAGCCCGCTGATGCTCATTGTGTAGGCTTCAGCATGAAGAATGTCCACATGGGCGAGCTACCAGGGAACTGCTGAGGCCTTTGGACAGCAAGAACTGGCACCTTCGGGAGAGAAGAGCAAACACTGGGCCAGGGGGGAACGGCTTCGCTGCAGGTGTTCTAGTTTTAATTAAGCATGCTACAGAGTGGGGTGGGACCGTTGAATGAATCGCTCCCCGAGGAATGGGAGCTGCTTTTTTTAAGTGATGATGACCAAGTTTCTCTGACTTCTTCAGTGAACGGCAGGCAGTCTCCGCTTTTGTGGGCTGACGAGTGTTCCATTTCAGCACAGTATCATTAACCTTTGTAAAGTGATCACAGACTTCTCATCTCTGTGTGCTTCGAGTCAGGCCTCTGTGTCTGTATTCCAGAACAGTGCCCGCTGTCTCCCTGTTTGAAACAGCTCGGAGTGACATTGTAAAATATACTCCCAGAATTACAAGCTAACTAGTCACTGCTTCAAAAATAGCTGGCAAAGTACTTTGAGACTTTTCCCCTTTTATAGGAGACTATTCGAGTCGGTGAAAGGTATAAGCTCACAGTTCTGGTCTCATCCTCTCAGGACAGACTGAATAGGCTGGGGCTCTAGCCTCTGTTTTAAAAAAAAAAAAAAAAAAGGCTGTGGGATGACCTGATAGAGGTCTTTAAAATGATGAAGGGGTTTGATAGGGTAGACGTAGAGAAGATCCCGCAGCATGCTACCCGCCACCATCTCCGCACAACCCCAGCCCGGCATGAGGTTGAAAAGGCCATCCGACAACTGAAGAACAACAAGGCCTCGGGAGCAGATGGAATCCCTGCCGAGGCACTAAAGCATGGTGGATAAGCACCACTGGCGCGAATTCATGAACTCATTTCTCTTATCTGGAAGGAGGAGAGCATGCCAGACAATCTGAGACACCGTAATTGTGACCATCTTCAAGAAAGGTGACAAGTCCGATTGCGGTAATTACAGAGGAGTTTCCCTGCTTTCTGCCACATGGAAAGTCATCGCAAGAATCCTCCTCAATCGCCTTCTCCCAGTGGCTGAAGAGCTCCTCCCAGAGTCACAATGCGAATTCCGCCCACTAAGGGGCTCAAGGGACATGATCTTCACCACGCGTCAATTACAAGAGAAATGCAGGGAACAGCACCAACTGCTGTACATGGCCGCCTTTGACCTCACAAAGGCCTTCGACACTGTCAACCATGAGGGATTATGGAGTGTCCTCCTCAAATTCGGCTGCCCTCAAGTTTGTCACCATCTTCTGCCTGCTTCACGACGACATGCAAACCTGGAGCCTACTGTCAACAAGGGCAGATGTCGATGACTAAGTCCAACACTGCCTTCAGTGTGCCAGTGCAGCCTTTGGTCGCCTGAGGAAGAGTGTTTGAAGACCAGGACCTCCAACCTGACACCAAGCTCATGGTCTAGAGCAGTAGTGATACTCTCCCTCCTGTATGCCTCCGACATGGACCATGTACAGCAGGCACCACAAAGCACTGGAGAGGTACCACCAACACTGCCTCCGCAAGATCCTGCAAATCCATTGGCAGGATAGGTGTACCAACGTCCGTGTTCTCGCTCAGGCCAGCATCGAAGCTTTCACCATGCTCGATCAGCTCTGATGGACGGGTCACATCGTCCAAATGCCCATTACGAGACTCCCAAAACAAGTGCACTACTCAGAGCTCCATCATGGTAAGCGAGCCCCAGGTGGGCAGAGGATACGCTTCAAGGACACCCTCAAAGCCTCCTTGGAAAAAGTGCAACATCCCCACCGACACCTGGGAATCCCTGGCCCAAGATCGAACAAAGTGGAGAAGCATCCGGGAAGGTGCCGTACACTTCAAGTCTCTTCGTTGGGAGCAAGCAGAGGCAGCGCACATCAACCCAAGCACCCCACCCGCCCCTTCAACCACTGTCTGCCCCACATGTGACAGAGACTGTAGGTCCCGCATTGGATTCATCAGTCACGGCTGGAATGTTCCAGAAAGGGTCAGTGTACAGTGAGTGGGAGGATGGAATGTTCTAGAAAGGGTCAGTGAGCGGGAGGATGGAATGTTCCAGAAAGGGTCAGTGTACAGTGAGAGGGAGGATGGAATGTATTATGTCCGTGTATAATTGAGACATGGACTGCAGGAGTTGATTATAACCAGTCTTTACTGAATGGAGACAACCTGGAAACTGAAACTACAGAAGCCTGCTAGCGCCTTCTATACAAGGGTGGTCACTGCCGGTACTGCAGTCTGAGACCAGTTATTCCCTTTAAAGGTACATACATACACAACAATTCCTCCCCTTTTTAGATAAACAGTACATAACATTCATTTAACAACTAAATAATAACTAATTACAATTACGGTTGCTAGATACATTGGTTGAAGTTAAGCAATTATAAGTTCAGTCTTTGAGGAGGCTTCCTGATTCTGTCTGGATAACGCCTCTTTGGGATATCAGGTTCTTCTGGCAAGGTTGAGTCGGGATCAATGTCGTTGTTTGGTTCGTCTGCTTCCAATATCACCGATTCTGCGGTAGATGCAATTGGTACTTCGGTTTCATCGTCGGGTGTATCAGATCGTGGTGTGGAGTTGACGTTTTCCAGTGACTCTAGAATCTGGTCAGCATGGCGTCTTACAATGCTCTCCCCAACGTCCACGGTATACATTAGAGGTCCTTGCCGTGTACAGATCGTTCCTGGCTGCCATTTCTCTGTGAGGTAGTCCCGGGCCAAAACTGGTTGACCTATCTTAAAACTCCTGGTCGG
Source organism: Somniosus microcephalus (assembly GCF_052327205.1). Taxonomy (NCBI): domain Eukaryota; kingdom Metazoa; phylum Chordata; class Chondrichthyes; order Squaliformes; family Somniosidae; genus Somniosus; species Somniosus microcephalus. The sequence goes on along the minus strand of NC_140998.1, from coordinate 174,661,671 downwards.
CCTTTCATTCATATTCTGAAACTGCGTGTTCTCCACATCTCTTCTGATGTTTGGCTTAACCAAATCCAAGCGGCATCGTAGTCTTCGATCGAAGAACATCATGGTTGGAGTTTGGTTGGTAACCGCATGTGTCGCATTCTGGTAGGCAAACAAGAAGTTATCCACCTTGTGTTGTAGGGGTATATCTTCATTACACATTGCCTTGATAGCCTTCTTGAATGTTTGAACAAACCTCTCGGCCAATCCATTAGTGGCTGGATGATATGGGGCAGATGTGTAATGCTTAACACCATTGTTCTTTAAGAACCTCCGGAACTCTTCAGACACAAACTGTGGTCCATTGTCAGAGCAAATCTGTTCAGGCAGCCCATTCCTGGCGAATATGGTTCGTAAGACTGTGATAGTTTTTTCTGTGGTGGTGGAGGACATTTTTATTACCTCTGGCCACTTTGTGCATCCACCGCAATTAAAAACATCGAGTCCATAAAGGGACCAGCAAAATCAATGTGCACCCTTTGCTATGGAGATGAGGGCCACTCCCATGGATGTAGAGCGGCTTGTGGTGGGGCGTTTTGGACCTTCTGGCATCCTGTACAGCTCTTGGTCATCTCTTCGATTTCTCTATCGATTCCCGGCCACCCCACAAGCGCTCTGGCTAAGTTCTTCATTTTTACCCCTCCCAGATGACCGTCATGAAGCTCATTGAGCACTCTATCCTTCAATTTGGGTGGAATTACTACTCTGGATCCACACATCAAGGTTCCTCTGCACACTGACAGCTGTTCTCTTCTCGGCGAGAATGCTGGCAGCAGTGGTTTGCTATGTGCTGGCCATCCCTTCACCGTTAAATCATAGACCCAGGAGAGTGTCGGGTCATTTCGTGTTTCCTTTTCTATGTTTGCATTCGTCACAGGGAGACATTCGACTATAGTCGAGTGGAATAACTCCACTGGATCCACTGCCAGTTCTTCTTCCACCGTCGGCAACGGTAGGCGCGACACTCCATCAGCATTCCGATGCTGTTTAGTTCCTTTGTACTCGATGTCATATTGGTGTGCCCCTAGGAAAAGGGACCACCTCTGTAGCCGTTGTGCCGTCATTATCGGTACGCCCTCCTGAGGGTTGAAAATGGAGACGAGCGGTTGATCAGTTAGTAGAGTAAATTTCTGACCGTGCAGGTAGTGATTGAACTTCTTCACCCCCCACACCAGGCTGAGGGCCTCTCTCAATCTGGGTGTAGTTACGCTCAGCTGAAGTTAACGAGCGTGACGCAAAAGCTATCGGCCTCTCTGAACCATCAAGGAATTTAAGTGACAATACCGCCCCAATGCCGTAGGTAGATGCATCACACGCCAGTCTTATAGGTAGTGATGGGTTGTAGTGAGCCAATACTTCTCTTGAAGTTAGGTCCTTACTCTTCTGAAAGGCCCGCTTACATTCATCGCTCCATTTCCAAGCTACTCCCGTTCGTAGTAGGGCGTTCAGTGGATGCAGAATTGTGGACAAATTCGGCAAAAACTTATGGTAGTAATTCACCAATCCGAGGAATGACCTCAGTTGCGACACATTTTCAGGCGCTGGAGCCTTAACTGCCGCTTCAATTTTGTCAGGGGACTTGTGCAACCCCTCTTCTTCAATCACGTGGCCACAATACGATATCTGTTTCTTAAAAAACTCGCACTTGGGGCGATTGGCTCATAGCCCATGTTCACGTAGTCTAGTGAGCACCTGCTCTAGGTTGGCAAGGTGTTCACTGTCATCTTCACCTGTCACTAGGATGTCGTCCAAGTAACACTGAGTCCTTGGAATCCCTTGCAGGACTTGTTCCATCGCTCTTTGCCATATCGCCGGAGCTGATGCTACTCCGAATACCAGTCGATTATACTGGTAAAGACCTTTGTGAGTGTTTATCGTGAGATACTTCCTAGAGGATTCTTCAACCTCCATCTGCAAATATGCTTGTGCTAGGTCAATTTTTGTGAAACGCTTCCCTCCAGATAGTGAGGCGAAGATATCTTCTATCCTTGGAAGAGGATATTGTACTGTGTGAAGGACTGGGTTCACCGTCACCTTAAAGTCCCCACAGATGCGAACCTTCCTTGGCTCCTCCGACTTATTGTTTAACGTTTTCTTCATGACAGGAACGATGGGTGTCACCCACTTGCTCCAGTCTACCTTAGATAACACGCCTGCATTCTCCAGCTCTGCCTCGACGGCTGGGCGAATTGCATACGGTACCGGTCTAGCTTTGAAAAACTTGGGAATTGCATTCTCTATTTTTATCGAGGCAGTTACGCCTTTAAGAGTGCCCAGTTCTTGTTGAAATACCTCTTTGGCGTCAGCTAAGATTGTTGACAATCGTCCAGGAGTGACGTCGTGATCCTTTTTACCAGCAACCGTCAGTGCCTGAATGGAGTGCCAGTCTAAACTTATCTTTCTGATCCATTCACGTCCCAATAACGGTGGTCCACCATCTTGCAGAATGTAGAGATACAATTTCCGTATTTTCTTGCCGTTGTATTCGACAGGCACCCTTATTTTTCCTCTGGGGTATACTTTTTGCCCCGTATACGTCCTCAAGACAATGGATGTCTCTTTCAAGGGTATGTGTGAGAATAGCCGCTCGTAGTCTCGTCGATTCATGACTGTTAGAGCTGATCCTGTATCCAATTCCATTTTGACTTGGGACCCTGCTATCGTGAGGGTGACCCAAATGGTTCGGTGATCCTCTTTTGCGATTACGTTGTGAAGTTTGAGACAGCTTGGTCTCTTGTTCCCGGATTCACTATCGCTCATCTGGTCTTCGGAACTACTGTCCGTCATCTTTTGTACTTTCCTGTACGGTTCCTTAGTAGCCTTTTTGTTGTCGTTGGTCTTCTTCCCAGACCTGCAAACTCGTGCAATGTGTCCCATCTTTCCGCATTGCCTGCATATTTTGTCCTTGGACCAGCAGTCCTTCTGGTCATGGTTTGTTCTGCCGCAGCGATAACATTTTGCAAATCCCCGTGTCATTTCGTGGGTGCCGTATTCCTGTGGCTTTTGTTGTATTTCTGCAGCTCCCCTTGCTGCTGCTTCGTACGATACTGCCACGCTGAAAGCCTTATCTAGCGTCAGCTCTTTCTCTGAGAGTAACCTTTCCTGGGTTCCTTCACTCAGGAGTCCACAGACAAATTTGTCCCATAAGGTATCTGCCAGTCCTGCTCCGAACTGGCAGTGCTTTGATAGCTTGCGTAGTTCCGTAAGGTAATCAGCATTGCTCTCATTTTTATGCTGATTTCTCCTGTGGAATTTAAATCTTTCTGCTATCAGCAGTGGTGTAGGATTTAGGTGTTCCTGTAGGATAGCAACAATTTCGTTAAAACTCTTCGCCTTCGGTTTGGCTGCAGTAATCAGGTCCCGCAATAGGCCGTACGTTCTTGCGCCCATTAAATTTAGCAATACCGATGCCTTTTTCTCATCGCCTATTTCGTTTGCCTCGCAATATACTTCGACTCTTTCCACATACGTGGTCCAGTCTTCTATTGCATTATCGAAGGCAGTGATATCGCCAGTCTTTGGCATCTTGAAAATCTAAGATGGCGCCTCCCGCGCTTTGCCTTCGTCCCTGATGGATCAAAATGGCGCCTCCCGCGCTTTTCCTTCTTCCCCGCCGAGTTAAGATGGCGTCTTTGCCGCCGCTGTTCTCCGCGGTATTTTTATTTTTCTACCGTGCTTCAATATTTGCTCCGTTAATTGAAGAATCATTCCCGTCGTGGAGCGGACCCTCTGGGACACTTCCCTCCCTCTTCGGTCCGAACGCTGCCCGGCTTCGAAGTCTCTCTCTCTCTCTCTCTCTCTCTCTCTCTCTCTCTCTTTCTCTTTCTCTTTCTCTTTCCTCCCCCCCCCCCCCCCCCCCCAAATTCTGATCATTGCACAAGCTCATGTTCCTACTTTTTAATAATTCATAACATTTAAATTCTTGAACCGGAAACATTTACAGGGTTATGGAGAAAGAGCGGGGCAGCGAGACTAATTTCAGGCCACTTCTAGTGTGCACTTGCAAGCTTCATAGAAAAATAGGAGTAGGCCATTTGGCCCTTCGAGCCTGCTCCGCCATTCAGTATGATCATGGCTGATCCTCTATCTCAATACCATATTCCTGCTCGCTCTCCATACCCCTTGATGTCTTTTGTGTCTAGAAATCTATCTCTCCTTCTTAAATATATTCAGTGACTTGGCCTCCACAGCCTTCTGTGGTAGAGAATGCCACAGGTTCACCACCCTCTGAGTGAAAAAATTTCTCCTTATCTCAGTCCTAAATGTCCTACCCCGTATCCTGAGACTGTGACCCCTCGTTCTAGATCCCCCAGCCAGGGGAAACATTCTCCCTGCATCCAGTCGGTCTAGCCTTGTCAGAATTTTATACGTTTCAATGGGATCCCCTCTCACTCTTCTAAACTCTAGTGAATACAGGCCTAGTCGACCCAATCTCTCCTCATACGACAGTCCTGCCATCCCAGGAATCAGTCTGGTGAACCTTCGCTGCACTTCCCCCTATGGCAAGTATATCCTTTCTTAGGTAAGGAGACCAAAACTGCACACAGTACTCCAGGTGTGGTCTCACCAAGGCCCTGTATAACTGTAGTAAGACATCCTTGCTCCTGTACTCAAATCCTATTACAATGAAGGCCAACATACCATTTGCCTTCCTAACCGCCTGCTGCACCTGCATGCTTATCTTCAGCGACTGGTGCACAAGGACACCCAGGTCTCGTTGAATAAACACTATTTAAATAATACTCTGCCTTTCTGTTTTTCCTACCAAAGTGGATAACTTCACATTTATCCATGTTATACTGCATCTGCTATGTGTTTGCCCACTCACTCAAGTTGTCTAAATTGCCTTTAAGCCTCTTTACATCCTCCTCACAACTCGATCCCATCTAGTTTTGTGTCATCAGCAGACTTGGAAATATTACATTTGGTTCCCTCATCCAAGTCATTGATATATATTGTGAATAGCTGGGGCCCAAGCACTGATCCCTGCGGGTACCCCACTAGTCACTGCCTGCCACCCTGAAAAAGAACCGTTTTGTTTCCTGTCTGTTAACCAATTTTCAATCCATGCCAGTATATTACCCCCAATCCCATGTGCTTTAATTTTGCACACTAACCTCTTATGTGGGACATTATCAAAGGCCTTCTGAAAATCCAAATACACCACATCCACTGGTTCTCCCTTATCTATTCTACCAGTTACATCCTCTCAAAAACTCCAGTTCTTGCCTCAACTGAAATCTATAGAAACTGGATGGGAACCATTTACATCCTCTCATCCTGGTCATCAGATTCGGAGGATGAGCAGCCACGGCAGCTCCACAACCAGCAGCACCAGGAGCGCGGCCCTACCCACCTGATGATGCACAGAGCGGAGGGCCTCTGCACAGGGCTGCATCTCACCGCAGGAGATACCCCCAACACGGGGTTTATGGGCAGAGGATCAGCTTCCTCAGCATGACTGAGCAGCAGTGCCAAAGGAGGCTGAGACTTTCGAGCGAGGTAGTCGCTGACCTCTGTGCAATACTGCACCAACACCTGGAGCCCAGAGGAGCGGGTGGTCACTCCTTACCAGTGGCTGTCAAAGTCACCACCGCATTCAACTTCTTTGCTTCGGACTCCTTCCAGGGATCAGCTGCAGACATAAGTGGCATCTCCCAGTTGGCCGCACACACCTGCATCACGCAGGTCACCAATGCCCTCTTTGCAAAGGCGCCCAGTTACATCCACTTCTCCACAGATGGCCCAAGTGTGACCGTGCGTGCGGTTGACTTTGCCAATATGGCAGACTTGCCAACAGTGCAGGGCATGATGGACTGCACACATGTGGCCATTAGGGCCCCCTATTACAACCCAGCTGTATTTGTCAGCCGCAAGGGATTGCACGCCCTGAACGTCCAGCTGGTGTGTAACCACAGGAAGATCATCATGCATGTTTGCGCAAAGTATCCTGGCAGTTGCCATGGCTCCTTCATCCTGTGCCAGTCTACTGTGCCTCAGCTCTTCCATCCACCAAACCAACTTTCCAGATGGCTTCTTGGCGACAAGGGCTATCTCCTGAAAAAGTGGCTCATGACATCGATGAGGAGGCCAACAAATGAAGCTGAGGAGCGGTACAATGTCAGCCACATTTCCACCAGAAGCATCATCGAGCAAACCATCAGCTTGCTCAAAATGCGCTTCCGATGCCTGGACAGATCTGGAGGAGCCCTGCAGTATGCACCAGCCAGGGTGTCCAGAATCGTCGTGGTCTGCTGTGCCCTGCACAACATCGCAGAGCAGTGCGGCTCAGTGCTGCCTGACGAGCAAGTGGCTCAGCACACAGCCTCCTCGGAGGATGAGAACAAGAAAGAGGAGGAGGATGGGGAGCGACGCCTTGCGGGTCCGCATGTGACCAATCCAGCAGCAGGCGACCACATTGCTGGCAGTCAGGCAAGGGATGCACTCATCCATGCCAGATTCGAGTAAGCTTACACTTCAACCATGGGTGGCTGGCACATGGAGATGAATATAAGTCTGACATTCTCCAAACCCCAGGCATCATCTGTCCAATAAACGGTGGTGAGCGCAAACCATCATTCTAAATGGAATTCTCCCTGAGCCCTCACTCTTCAACTTCCATGTCCCAGAACGCAGAGGCCACACTTTAGGTCATCTCAGCAGATTAAACCTTTGTTGACACTGAACCCATGTGCAGACCTCGATCTCGCCTCCTCAGCAACTTGCAGCCAAGCTGCCTTGGTTTTCTGAGGAGGCCTCCGCCTTCCATTTCCAGGGAGGAGGACATCCTGACATCCTATGACTCCCTCCACAAGAGTATGGAGGGAGCCCTCATTGAACCTGGGTGTAGCCTTAGTTTTTGAAGCGGCCATTCCTGCAGCAGCCAGCACTTTTAACAGAAAAAAGCTAACGCTTCTGCAATGGGGACATGTCCCCTTTTTTAAATCTTCACTGAAACAACACGTCATCAAAGGCGAGAATCTGACACTCGGTGAGCAATTGCCTGGAGGGACCCGCACGTCGACTATAACGAGGCCAATCAAACTAAAATCTCATCTGCGGGGTGGTGGCAACCAGGAGCAGGTCCAGAAGACGCCGAGCAGCAGGCCCGCCCTCAACCCGCCTCCTTCATTAAAATCCAGCCCTGTGCTTCTATCATCAGACTTAACTCCACCCCCCCCTTTTTTGTCATTTACCCCTTTCCTGCCACATCAAACTTTCTACCAATTGATCATCCTTTAATTAGGGTGTTAATCTCACTTCTGTCCGAAATTCCTCCCCCTCCATAAAATAGTGTCGTGACCTGAGCGGGCATGCAGAAAATGTCAAAAAAACCACTGCCTCTTTAATCCCATGGTTTCAGTTTTGTTCACAAGCCTATTGTGTGGTACTTTGTGAAACGCCTTTTGAAAATCCATATACACATCAACCGCACTACCCTCATCCTCGTTACTTCATCAAAGAACTACATCAAGTAAGTCAAACACGACTTGCATTTTACAAATCTGTGCTGGCTTTCATTAACGAACTCATTGTTTTACAATTAATTTTGCCCCAGATTAATGTCTGAGTTTCCGTACCACTGATGTTTGGCTGCCTGGCCTGTAGTTGCCAGGTTTATCCCTCTCCCCCTTTTTTAACAGGTGTAACATTTGCAATCCTCTGCTGGCACCACTCCCATATCTAAGGAGGATTGGAAGATTGTGGCCAGAGCCTGTACAATTTCCACCCTTACTTCCCCCAGCTACCGTGGATGCATCCCATCTGGACTGGACTGGTCTTCACCTGTCTGAGGCAGCAACCTACTGGCCTTTCGATTGCCTGCTGCTGGTTTAAACTGTTGGGCGGTGTTTGTGGGAGGTGAAGTAATGCAGAGTGCGCCGGTTCAATGATGTCTTCTTAGGCAGTCCCTCGGAACCGAGGATGACTTGCTTCCACATTAAAAATGAGCTCGCAGGTGGCTGATCAGTCCAATGCGGGACCTACAGTCTCTGTCACAGGTGGGGCAGACGGCGGTTGAAGGGACGGGTGGGTGGGGTGCTTGGGTTGACGCGCGCTGCTTGCGCTTGGCTTCCGCTTGCTCCCGGCGAAGCGACTCGGTGTTCGGCGCCTTCCCGGATGCTTCTCCTCCACTTTGTGCGGTCTTGGGCCGGGGATTCCCAGGTGTCGGTGGGGATGTTGCACTTTTTCAAGGAGGCTTTGCGGGTGTCCTTGAAGCGTTTCCTCTGCCCACCTGGGGCTCTCTTGCTGTGCCGGAGCTCCGAGTAGAGCACTTGTTTTGGGAGTCTCGTATCGGGCATGCGGACAATGTGACCCATCCATCGGAGCTGATTGAGCGTGGTCAGAGCTTCGATGCTGGGGATGTTGGCCTGAGCAAGAACACTGACGTTGGTGCGCCTATCCTGCCAATGGATTTGCAGGATCTTGCCGAGGCAGCGTTGGTGGTACCTCTCCAGTGCTTTGAGGTGCCTGCTGTACATGGTCCATGTCTCTGAGGCATACAGCAGGGCAGGTATCACTGCTGTCCTGTAGACCATGAGCTTAGTGCTGGGTTTGAGGTCCTGGTCTTCAAACACTCTCTTCCTCAGGCGACCGAAGGCTGCACTGGCACTTCAATGGTGTAATTCACAGACAACAGCACAGTCACTACTGCACACATCTGGACGTAAGTTACAGCAGAACCACTGATAGCTGTGTGTGAGACTCCCCATCTATATGGACTTCCTTTGTATTGCACATTGAGCAGCGGTGGGATGAAATCGCAGCATTGAGTCAGCATCACGGACAGGAGGTTAAAGGGAGCCAGTACAATGGAGGAGGAAGGAAATGGAACTTTCACTGTATAATGAAGGGTGAGCATTTTAACTCTGTCCTCTCTAGATTATTGTAACTGTCACAGCAACTTGTGGAATGCTTGCTCCTATTCAGTTTAAAATAAAAAGGGGTTTGCCAGCCTGCCTGCCCTGTGTTTTTACTGGATGGCCAAGTGTTGTGGTGGGACACAGCTGTCTCATGGACTCTTTCCTAGAATATTGCCCTTTGCCCTCTTGATAATTGGTATGCAATTAAAATGTTCAAATGACTGGATAGGAGCTCACAGAAGAAGAGATGTAGGGAATAACTTGCACTGAAATAGTGTCTCTCTTTCCTTCCCCCCACCCGCCCCCCCCCAAAATTACTGAGTCACCAGCACACCTCCAGTGAAGCACCACCACCGTGATCTTCAAACCCCCATCAATACATCAGCAAAGGGGGAAGAATCATTTAGTAAGCAAAATGGGATAGTTATTGAAAATAAAATGGAGCGTTTTGTCTTTTGAATATATATGAAACACCAGATGTAAGTCATTGTTGGCCACTATTTCTATTCCAATTCAATCTTCTTCATCATTGCTGTGACTTCTGGAAGTGTCCTTGAATGTCCACCTAGATTTCACTTTAAAGTGGATTTGTTCAGGAATGAAGTTGCTACTTGCTCTCCGTGTAATCTACAGCGACTGATTCGAATCATTTCTACCCGAGTGCTTGTGTACCTTGGCTGTGAAGGGCTCCTCGGAAACTGTTTCGCAGACACGTTATTCCCCCGCCCCTTTTCCTGATGCATTGATTGTTTTTGAAGATCACTGTGTTGCATCACCTGGAGGTTTCTCAACAACTGTCAAGCTGTAGTGGCTGGACCAATGTGTTGGCCGAGCATGCGGTTCTCGCCTCTGCTGTTTATTCTCCCCCTCCTCCTGGCTCTCACTTCTTCCTGCACATTGACTTGGAGGCCAGACTGAAAGCAACATTTAGCCAGTTCTGGGAGACAGATGCCTGATTTGATTTCCTCTGCCCTGCCAAGCTCTAGCTGATGTATGGCCATGTCTTCCAGCTTGTAAATTCTATAGGTTTTTGGTCTGTTTCTCTTTGTGAGATGTGATAAATTAAGAAATGGGGTGTCTTTCTGCATTTGCAATAGCACTAGATTAAAAGACTTCGTAAGCACACTTGTACCCTGCCACTGGTAGCTGCAGCGCAGTCGCAGTTGTCGAGAGTGGTTTCAGGCTGCGATGCATCCTGATAACATGGCACTGCCCATGCATGCCGACACACGTGCACAGGCTCCCCTTCTGCCCAAGAAAGCTGCAGTGCCTTTAGACAGCAGTTGGCACCATTAATGTTCTCAAAAACAACTCCACCTGAATTCATCAAGTGCCCAGGAGGCCCAGTGGACTGGGAGTACTTTATTTAAAGCCTCACTTGACTTTACACCACAGTCCTGCTGCGTGAGGCATTGAACCCAGGTAATGTGAGATAGTCCCTATGGAGTCCAGAGCCAGATCGAGACCTGACCCTGTATTTATACTGTCTCTCCTTGTGTGGTATTGCTTGAAACTTGGTTTCTGATTTGAAGACTACCAACTGTGTGCAAGTTTGCACATTTTGCAAAAGTGGAATTTTATATATTTTAAACAAATAATGACGTTTTAAATCTCGTAATTTCAATGTCTAACACCCAATCTGAACAAAGTTGTGTGTGTCTCTAAGTTCAAACTAGTTGAATACTTGTTTGTTCAGGAAGAATGTGCAAAGAATATCTCTAATATATGCAGCTACAGATTTAATCCGTAGTTTTAATGTATTTTTTTGTCCGATCGCAGCTTTTGTCAGTACTTGTACAAAGGAAATCTTTGGGAGCACAGGAACAAAGGAAATCTTTGGGAGCACAGGGATATATTTTGTCCTGGAATGCGGTGAACAAGGGAGCAGCTTTCTGCAACTGATATAAATGGAACCGCACACACAAGGGCCTCGATCACGTTTCGAGAGCTTCAGACTGCGCTTTTCAAACATTGGTTTGAAGAAATGAATGCAGCAGAGCAATTACCAAGGGTTTTAGAGGGGGGTGAGAGTTCTTTAAAGGAGAGGATTACTGCTAGAACCCGCAATCTTAAGGAGCATTTGCTGATGAGTGTGTCGTTATATCGGAGAGGACAAAATCAAATCATGTTTACAAGATAACAAAACGCCTGTATTTTTGAAAAGTAGACCTGTTTAGATTTTTGTTTTTATCTGCACTATGCATTTTGACTAAACTGAGCCTAAGAACATTCTTTTAAACTAATGTAGATTTAAAAATGATACTTTGCCAGTGGTTTGGATGGCTTTTGGGCTCTCTTGTGGCCACTTATTGCATACACTAACATTTGTGTGATTAATGGTGAGTGTTGGTGGCTTGATTCTTGCTTCATGTTTGAATGTGGTATGTCCTGTTCAGCGGAGGTGATCCACGGAACAGTAACTCTGGCCTGGCACCCCCTCCCCCCGCCCACCAATGCTCCCTCCCCGTGTCTCGCTCGCTCTCTCTCAAAATTCAATTCAATTCAATTCAAATCGCCTTATTGGCATGACAAGTTACATCTTATGTTGCCAAAGCATCAAAAAACATTTATGGTTGAACACCCAAACGCAGATCTATCCATACAGTGTATAAACAGATATATCCCCGTGTGTATAAATATACACTCATATTGTTGTGTATGTACCTTTTGAGAGGGCTCCTGTATACTGTAGTACCGGCAGTGACCACACCTGTATATAAGCCTTGAGCATGCCTCTGTACTGTTAGTCTTTAGACTACCCTCCTCCAGTAAACACTTGTTGATTGTTAATTTACAGCCTCTGTCTAGTTATTGGAAAACATCACACTTTAAGAATCACTGATTCAACACGTATAATATGTATATAATCTTTTCTTAGGTTTAATGGTTGCCCCTCTGCTTATGGCAAGCTGTAACATAGTTTGCCGCTAAAGTTACGCAATTTCTCTGTTCCCCTAATAGGTATGGGAGTTTTTGGTCGTCATTCAGGGCATATTTTTATGAATTTTGGATAGAAATTCCCCCTTATGCCCTGATAGTTTCCACAAGCTGTGAGGAAGTGCATCTCTGTCTCCACCACTCCCTGACTGCAGTGAGAGCATATCCTGTCCTCTCTTGGCAGCCAGGTCTGTCTGTGTCTGCCTTTTTCGATGGCCAGGCTATGCTCACTAAGTCTGTACATAGTCGAGGTTTTTCTCAATTTGCTATCTTTTACCGTGGTCAGGTAATCAGCTATGTTGTATTGTCTGTTTAGGGCCAAGTAGCAATCGAGTTTGTTTTGGGTTTTTGTTGTTTCTGTCCAATATGTCAGATATTTTTCCTTTTGTTTAGTGACACTTGTGTTGGGTCGAATTCTCTGTGCTACGATGTCACTGTCTTGGGGCTGGTTATTATTAGTAGTGTTAGTAGTTACTTCACTGAGTCCCAGGACTAGTTGACTGAGGGGACTCTTCTTTATGATCCTCTCTTGGCATTTCAGGGCTTTGTAATGACAGCAGTGGAGGTTGCTCATTTTTAGGTGTTTCCAAAATTTGGTGGCTCTTTTTTGGATATTAATTAGTAGTGGATATTGGCCTAGTTCCGCCCTGCATGCATTGTTTACTGTTTTCCTTTGAGTCCGGAGGATACTTTTACAGAATTCTGCATGTAGGATCTCAATTGGGTGTTTGTCCCATTTTGCAAATTCTTGTTGTGTTAGCGGTTCAATTACTGATTTTTAAAATTTTGAGCCAAATGCCAATTGGGATTTCTATTTGGATTGACTTTTTAATGGCATAGAAAGCCCTTCTTGCTTTCTCTTTCAGTTCATTCACAGCCAGATGAAAATTTCCCGTGGAACTGATTTTTAAGCCTAAGTATGTGTAGTTTGTAGTTTGTTCAATTTTAGTTGTTCCTAGTGTGAAATTTATTCTGGGTCCCTGAGGTCTGGATCTTTGCTGGAACACAAGGACTTTGGTTTTTTGGGGGGTTTATTGTTCGGGCCCAGGTCTGACAGAATGACTCTAGCAGACCCAGGTTCTGCTGTAGACCTCCTCAGTTGGTGAGAGCAGAACCAGGTCATCTGCATAGAGGAGGAATTTAACCTTGGATTCATGTAGGGCGAGGCCGGGTGCTGTAGATTGTTCAAGTAGTTTTGCCAATTCATTTACGTAAATATTAGAGTGTCAGTAAGATGGGCGAGCCCTGCGCCACACCACGCCCCTGTGGGAAGTATTTTGTTTGTTTGTCTCCAATTTTAACTGCACATTTACTGTTTGTATACATTGATTTAATTACATCATATGTTTCCCCCTACCCCACTTTCAATAAGTTTCAAGAATAGACCGTCGTGCCAAATAGAATCAAAAGCCTTCTGGAAATCTATAAAGCAGGCAAAAATGTTGCTTTTGTTTTGATGAACATGTTTGTCAATTAGGGTGTGTAGGGTGAAGATATGATCCGATGTTCTATAATTTGGTAAGAATCCAATTTGGCTTTTACTCAAGACATTGTGCTCCTCAAGGAAGTTTATAAGTCTTTTGTTTATGATACTACAGAATACCTTCCCCAGGTTACTGTTTACACAGATGCCTCGATAGTTATTTGGGTCAACTTTGTCTCCACTTTTGTATATGGGTGTTATGAGTCCTTTGTTCCAGATATCAGGGAAGTAACCGACACTCAGAACCAAGTTGAAGAGTTTTAGGATAGCCAATTTCATTTTATCGTCCATGTGTTTAATCATCTCGTTTAGGATGCCATCTGCACCGCAAGCTTATCTTGGTCGCAGGTCCTTGAGTTTTTCAAATAGACTCCCTAATAACTGAAAAAGAGCTAACGGGTTTTGGTTATCATTTATGGCCAGTTCGAGCTTTTCCAGTTTTTTACATATTTGATCTTGCTCTGGGCTTAGTGTGTTTTTCTGGTATAATTTTTCAAAATGGTTTTCCCATGTGTCTCCGTTTTGAATGGGCAATTCGTCGTGTTGCTTTTTGTGTAATGTATTCCAGTTGTCCCAGAAACAATTAGAATCAATAGATTCCTCAATGGAGCTGAGTGTATTCTTAATATACTGTTCTTTCTTGGTTCTGAGTGTGTTTCTGTATTGTGTTAGTGCCTGACAATAAGTAAGGCGTAATTCCTCGTTTTCTGGTTGTCTGTGTTTATGGTTTGATATTTTTGTGAGTTTTTTCCTCATGTTCTGGCAATCAGAATCAAACCATTTTTCGTGGTTTTTTTGTTTTGGGTTTATTCTTGCGAACTTTCAAGTTTGACATTGATGCCAAATTATCAAAAATATTAATTTGGTTATTCACTGCCCGGTTTACGCCGCCTTTATTGAGTGTATGTGTTTTCCAGAAAGGTGTCCAAGAGAGCTTGAGTTGATTGATTGCTAATTGCTTTCTGATATTTTTCCGTGCTGTTTTTGGCCCATCTGTAGGATTTTTTAATGTTGTACAGCTTTCTAGGCTGTGTTTCTGTGTTGGTTGTTTCTGTACTTTTAAGATACGCAGTAATTTGGCTGTGGTCTGACAGTGTTGTTTGTGGTTTGACTATGAATGCTTTGAAAGAGGATGGGTCCAGATCCGTAATCATATAGTCTATGGTGCTGAAGCCAAGAGGTGAGCAATAGGTGGATCTTCCTAGGGAGTCTCCCATGAACCTACCATTGACAATGTACAGACCCAGGCTTCGACAGAGCTGCAGGAGCTGTTTTCCGTCAGCATTTGTCTTTTTGTCGCAGTTATACCTGTGTGAATGAAAAGGGAGATCAAAGTGGTTATTCCCAAATATGTAATTATTCCCCTGATTACTGGTAAAGTCTGGTTCTTCGCCAGTTCTTGAGTTGAGGTCACCACAGATCAACACGTTTCCCTGGGCCTGGAATTGGATAATCTCCCTCTCCATGTTGGAGAAGGTGTCCTTTTTGAAGAACGGGGATTCTATCGGGGGGCTATAGAGTGCGCAAATGAAAACATCTTGCATGCTAGAAATGATGCCCCTCTTAATCTTGAGCCATAAGTGGTTTTCGCCCTTTTTTATAAATTTTAATGTAATTCTCTCTTTTTCTCTCTCTCTCTCTCTCTCTCTCTCTCTCCTTCCCCCCCCCCCCCCCCCCCCCCCTCTCAGTGCCCGGTGCTCCTGTACTAAGCTAAACAAAACTAAGGTTTTGTTCGAGTAATGGTGAATGTGTAAAATCGCCCTGCAGCCATGTTTCCGACAGCTTCCTTCCATTTGGATTTTGGTGAGGTGTATTAGTGGGCATTTTATAAGAATCCAGCAGCACAGCCTTTCTCACAACAGTTTTGTGTGGAGTGAGCCTTTTGAGCTGTCTGTAAGCCAGAATGAGGTGCTGATGGTGATGGGAACAATTTCAGCTGCTGAACGAAGAATGCCACACAAGATGATACAAAATAAGATGTAAGCGCATTGGTTTCAGACCCCACACGTGGAGCTGTATATTAACCGGTGACCGCACCATGCACTTACATGGTGCTTGGATTGGACAGATGTAGCACACCTTTCTGCCAGTGGTCACCATCCGTGCTGTACTAAATTCTACAAGATGCAACCTCTAGTATATTTTAGTGGCTTGGGTTTTGGCAAAGTATAACCGTGGGCCTGTGATATTTTCTATAAGCTGTTCACTCGAGCTGAAGACACTCAACGGTACAATTATAGATTTTTGCTTCAAATTGGCATTGTGTTTGGAGAGAGCATTTTAAGCTACACTAGTTGATTGCCCATGGCATTGTTGATGGGCACTATGGGAGCGGGCTGTGATGTGTTGCTGCTGAGAGAGAGCTCTGTCGAATCTAGTCTGTGCCTTTTCAAGGTCATTCTTCAGTGAAGTAGACTTAAACAATCCTGAGCTCAATTAGAGGCTATAATCTATAATAATATAATGTAATAAATAAAGCCCTATAATCCACTGAAATCTCTGCACTCTGCCAATTCTGGCCTCTTGATTATAATTGCTCCACCTTTGGCAGCCGTGCCTTCTGTCACCTAGGCCCTAACCTCTGGAATTCCCTGCCTAAACACCTCTACCTCTCTCTCTCCTTTAAGGCTCTCTTTAAAACCTACCTCTTTGACCAAGCTTTTGGTCACCTGCCCTAATTTCTCCTCATGTGGCTCGGTGTCAGATTTTTGTTTTTGGTAATGCTCCTAGTTTCGCTAGGCTGGCGGCTGCCTGTAAATCCTCAGCTCCTGTCTTTTTGGAGGATGGGATGAAATGATGTCCTGAGCACTTTCTCTGATTGCTGATATTGCCCTGCAAATGATGTTGGATATGTTTATAAGTTATTGACCAATAAAACTCCATGGGGACCATGAACTTCAAAAGAGGCTCGCCAATAAATCAATATTTGTGTTAACTGTACAGAGTCCTTGCTCAGCACCATGAGGTTTTGGTGGTGGCCACAACTATCATCTTCTGCCTGATAGAATTTTTAAAAGTTTGTGGTGCAAGTATAACTCCTACAGCAGTGCTGAGGGCAGACACTAACTGGTGCGGGGGAAGAGTGAGGATAACCATTCCAAACACATTTCCCTAATTGGAATGTTACCACTTCACCAAATACTCTTTAGTAATATTATTCATTTTATGACTTGTGACGAGACAACTGGATTTCGGAAATAAAACGTTGGTAAGCTGCAGGGAGAGTGTTTCAACCGAGAGTTTTGGTTGAATCTTTGTACTCGACGGGGATGTTGGTGATGGGGCATGGAGTCCTTTTTGTTTCTCAACTTTGACATTGGAACTCTGGCTATAGCATTAGCAGAGGGAGCCTAAAACATCTTTTGTTTTATCTCAGCAAATTGCCTTAAAGCATTTCTGCAGCAGGGTGTGTGCTTTCCATTTCCCACGCCGGGTCTTCTCGCCTCTTCGAATGCAATTGCTGCATTACAGTTCTTTGTTATAATGATGTGCTTCTAGTTTGGATTGACACTTCCCAAGGTCATTTCACATGGGGCGGCAACGTCTCGTCATTATTAAAGAGCATTTTGACAACAGTATGCTGTGCTTCAGTGTCAGACTTGGCTCAGTGCGAGCACTCTCTCCTCTTGTCAAAAGGTTGTGGCTTCAAGCCCCATGCCAGAGACTTGAGCACATAAACTAGGCTGACACTGCAGTCCAGAAGGAGGGCTGCACTGTCGGAGGGGCAGTCCAGAGGGAGCGCTGCACTGTCGTAGGGGCAGTCTAGAGGGAGCGCTGCATTGTTGGAGGCAGTACTGGGGGAGCGCTGCGCTGTCGGGGGGGGGGGGGGGCAGTACTGAGGGAGCGCCGCACTGTTGGAGGGGCAGTACTGAGGGCGATCTGCACTATTGGAGGGACAGTGCTGAGGGAGTGCAGTGCTGTCGGAGGGGCAGTACTAAGGGAGCACAGTGCTGAGGGAGTGCTGCGCTGTCGGAGGGGCTGTACTGAGGGAGATCTGCACTATTGGAGGGACACTGCTGAGGGAGCGCAATGCTGAGGGAGTGCTGCGCTGTCGGGGGGGGGGGGCAGTACTGAGGGAGATCTGCACTATTGGAGGGACAGTGCTGAGGGAGCGCAGTGCTGAGGGAGTGCTGCACTGTTGGAGGTGCCATCTTTTGGATGAGATGTTAAACTGATGCCCTGTCTGCCCCCTCAAATGGACGTTAAAGATCTCATGGCACAATTTGATGAAGAGTAGGAGTTCTCCCAGAGTCCAGCCAAAATAATCCCTCAACCATCATTATTAAAATAGTTTAATTGGTCATTTATTTCATTGCTGTTTGTGGGACTTGCTGTGCAAAAGTTGGTTGCTGCGTTTCCGACATTACAACAGTGACTGCACGTCATTGGTGCTTTGGGACATCCTGAGATCGTGCGAGGTGATATATAAATGCAACAATACCAGAAAATGCTGGAAACACTCAACAGGTCAAGAAAGATCTGAGAGAAACTGAGAACGTTTCAGGTTAATGATCCTTCATCAGAACTGTTGTGCCATGTCTGGCCGGAGGAGTGCTCTTTAAGGCCAGGTATCAGAGCCTATTGACACGCCATGTCTGGCCAGAGTAGTGCCCTTTAGGGCCAGGTATCAGGGCCTATTGACACTCCATGTCTGGCCGGAGGAGTGCCCTTTAGGGCCAGGTATCGGGGCCTATTGACTAATAGCTGTTGGGAATTGGAATGAGCCTTCCCAAACTCGTTGCAGTTAAGGCTGCTAACGGTGAGTAAAATGTGCCTGTACAGCTGCCGTGCTCCAGAAGGTTTGTCTCTTCCCCCTTTCCTGCTTTGTTTTGTTCTGCCATATATGAAGGCATGATTTTTGCTGCTGTAAAGACACACAATTCGGAGTAGTTTCCCATGTCCCTGTTGCCGAGAATCTGGTGGTGTGAATGAGTGTTGAACCAGCCCAGTGGAAGATCGGGGTGGTGACTGGAAGTGAAACATAGTCAGGATCAGTGGCATGTTCTGGTTCTGTCTTTATTTCCAATGGGTACGAAGGGTGAATGTTGTGTCATTGTATAGTGGGATATGATGATATTTCCCCTCCTGTTAGTTCCCAATCCTACTCCATAGGGAGGTGCAGGAGGATAGCCAGAGATTTCCTACTCAACAAGCCAGAACAATATAGCCAAACACGGATTCAAACAGAGCCACTCTTGCAGAGCTTGGAGTTACATAAAAACATAACAATTAGGAGCAGGAGTAGGCCATACGGCCCCTCAAGCCTGCTCCACCATTCAATAAGATCATGGCTGATCATCGACCTCAACTCCACCTTCCCACACTATCTCCTTGATTCCCCTAGAGTCCAAAAATCTATCTCGGCCTTGAATGTACTCAGTGACTGAGCATCCACAGCCCTTTGAGTAGAGAATTCCAAAGATTCACAACCCTCGAGCGAAGAAATTCCTCCTCATCTGAAAATGGCCAACCCCTTGTCCTGAGACTGTGCCCCTGTTCCCCTTCTGGACTTTGCAGCCAGGGGAAACAGCCGGCTTTTTTATCCATTCATGGGATGTGGGCATCGCTGGCAAGGCCAGCATTTATTGTCCATCCCTAATTGCCCTTGAGAAGGTGGTGGTGAACCGCCTTCTTGAACCGCTGCAGTCTGTGTGGGGAAGGTATTCCCACAGTGCTGTTAGGGAGGGAGTCCCAGGATTTTGACCCAGCGACGATGAAGGATCGACGATATATTTCTAAGTCAGGATAGTGTGTGACTTGGAGGGGAACTTGGAGGTGGTGGTGTTCCCATGCACCTGCTGCCCTTGTCCTTCTAGGTGGAAGAGGTCACGGGTTTGGAAGGTGCTGTTGAAGGAGCCTTGGCGAGTTGCTGCAGTGCATCTTGTAGATGGTACACACTGCAGCCACGGTACGCCAGTGGTGGAGGGAGTGAATGTTTAAGGTGGTGGATGGGGGTGCCAATCAAGTGGGCTGCTTTGTCCTGGATGGTGTCGAGCTTCTTGAGTGTTGTTGGAGCTGCACTCATCCAGGCAAGTGGAGAGTATTCCATCACACTCCTCACTTGTGCCTTGTAGATGGTGGAAAGGCTTTGCGGAGTTGGGAGGTGAGACACTTGCTGCAGAATACCCAGCTTCTGACCTGCTCTTGTTGCCACAGTATTTACATGGCTGGTCCTCTCTGCATCTGCCCCGTTAATCCCCCTCAGAATCTTACATATTTCAATGAGATCACGTCTCATTCGTCTAAACTCCAGAGAGTATCGGCCCAACCTGATTAATGTCTGTTGCATTGGGATAGGCCTCAGAGCACGTTCCTTGCTGCTGAGGCCAGGCAGGCAACAACATCTGTGACCTAGGTGTGGTAAACCACTGTTTGTATTCCACTGTGTACATGCCTGGACATGCCTCGGCTGACTCCTCCCACAAGTCCTAGTATAAAGGTGACTGCTCCCCAGCCCTTTGTATTTCTGGACCGGTCGACCACTCGAGGCAGACCTTCATTCTTTTGTTAATAAAAGCCTTTAGTTACTCTCTTAACTCTCAGTCTTTTATGAGTAATTGATAGCGCATCACTAGGTTGATCCATGTCGTGGGGGAGAAGAAAGAAATGTTTACCTTTTTAAAAAAAAATTATTCCTCAAAAAATTGCAAACCAAATGTTGCTCGCAGTGTGTGAGGTACAATAGAACCCTACCCTGAAGACAACAGGGACTTCACGCGACCATCAGTGTACAGGTCCTTTGTGATTACTTACCTTGTTGGTAGAACCAGAAATTGCGATAACTATGTGGTTGAGTTTACTGTAATTCTGCTTTGTGAATGTTTCTCTTTTTATTACACCACCATACCTATTCCTCAAATATAGGCTCACGGTGTACTTCTCCTGGGAGTCCATGGATTGTGGGCCATTCTAACATGATTTGTGCCTGTAGACCGTATACTTTTGGTTCCACGGAATACTTCTGACACTTGCTCTTCTTTCATTTTCATTGTGTCAGTGGTAGCTCTCTCGCCCAAGTCGGGAGGTTGTGGTACTGTCTAGTGTAGTACTGAGGGAGTGCTGCACTGTTAGAGGTGCTGTCTTTTCGATGAGATGTTAAACTGAGGCCCCGTCTGCAATGTTCCCTCTAATTTTTTTTGGTGCATGGTCCGGTCACATGTGTAGCATCTGCTGGTGAGTGGCCTGTGTGTGACCTCCCGATTGGTGTGCCACCAGGTGGACGTGAAAGATCCCAAGGCACTATTTTGAAAAAGAGCAATGGAGTTACCCCCAGTGTCCTGGCCAATATTTATCCCTCAATCAACATCACTAAAACCGGTTATCTGGTCATTATCACATTGCTGTTTGTGGGAGCTTGCTGTGCACAAATTGGCTGCTGCGTTTCCCACATTACAACAGTGACTGCTTCAAAAGTACTTCATTGGCTGTAAAGCACTTTGGGACATCTGAAGGATGTGAAAGGCGCTATAGAAATGCACACCTTTTTGTTAGAACTCCATATCTGACAATGCTCGAGGTGCTTGCTGTACATTCTGGATCAGAGAGCAGTTCCCATCATTGCTCACTCCCAGATTTGCGTTAACTGCTGAAAGTCCGAACACTACAGATTCTGTCAACTTTCAATAATGTGTAATAATTACTCGTGATGTATGGGAGTAATAATGTCTCCCCTTTTTAGAACATCCCTGTGCATCAGCATAACTTCAAACATCTATAATGTTTGCTCCTTATCCTTCCTAACCCCTCCTTTTCCAACCCCCAATTCTGTCCCCGCCCCCCCATCCCAACCTGCAGCACTTCAGTTAGGAGAGAAAGGCGACTGCTCTGTGAAATAATCTAATGACTAACAAGGCAAGGGAATACACATTGGGCCAGAAATTCGGGTCCAAATGCATGAGTACGGTCTGGGTACTCACGCATCTGGCCGGTGGAAATGCCGGCGTTCAGCATGCACAGCGCATGCGGGGAACGCTGGCATTTCCAGTCCTCTGAACGAAGGGGTTCAGAGGCACAGCGCGTGCGACTGCACAGGCAGCGCTTGCGCAGTGAACTTCGTCGATTTCATTCATGGATTCAGTGAGGGTAAGTCCTTACAAGTTACACTTGAAAAAAGCATGTGTAAAGTTGTTCCAAGGCTGCGGAGGAAGATATATTTTATCGTGGAGCTTCTGAAAGGCAATATTTTTGTTTGGGAAAGGGAGGGAAGTTATTTTAAGAAATTTTAAGTAAGTTTTAAAGTTTAAATTTTTTTTTTTAAACGGGTTTTCAGAACGGTAGGTAGAAGGAGCAATTGTGGCTGTGTGAATTGAATGTGAGAATGCGTGTTCTAAAATGAGTAATGTAACATTTCCAACACTTTTAAGAAAGAAACTTTTCATCAGTAATAAGTAATTATGTATGTATGTCCGCATATATTCCTTTACGTATATGTATGTATGTTTTATATTCCTTTACTTATGTGTATGAATGTATGTTTTTAATTATGATTTTCCAATAAGTTACTTTCTCTGAAAGTCATAATTAAATAATACATTCATACACATAAGTAAAGGAATATATACATAACACGCAAAGGAATATATACAGAGATACATACTTTCAGAAGCTCCACGATAAGAAATATCTTCCTCTGGAGCAACTGTACCCATGCTTGACCTCACTGAAAGCATGAATGAAAGCGGCGAATTTTACTGCGCACGCGCTGCCTGTGCAGTCGCACGCGTTCTGCCTCTGAACCCCTTCGTTCAGAGGACAGGAAATGCCAGTTTTCCCCGCATGCGCTGTGCATGCTGAAAACCGGCATTTCCTCCGGCCAGACGCGTAAGTACCCCCGACCGTACTCGCGCATTTGGAAGGGAATTACTGGGCCAACATTTTACATGTCAATAAAATGAAAAATTTAACAATTGCACGATTTGCCCCCTCGCATCTGCGACTGAGGGTCCAAGGAGGTGCATTGCGCAAGAGGTCATCTTCGTACGTATCCTCACACTGTTCCCTTTCGGGAACTGTATGAAGTGGTGGAAGGATTTATGGCCGTGATTAACGCTCATTCCGTGACCGTAACCATCTTTGAACCAGCCATTAGGGTGGTTAGTCCTATGGCGTGAGGGTTTTACGGGCTCCCACAACCCATCTGAGGGGGGGGCCCACCCACACCCACGGGCGCAAGTATCCCGCTGGATGTCCACCCAGAATTTATAGTTGGAGCTCCGACTCCACTTGCCGGGACTGTCTGGAGTGGGGCTCGAAACCCTACTCCTTCTGGCCCAGCGGCGGGGATGCTTACTGCTACGCAAAAGGCCCACTCCGCACAAAAGGTGACACCCATACGTTTCTTGCGCCTTTTCCCTCCCCGTGACTGGAGCCCTATGCTGCCACTTGAAAGACCAAGCTATCATCTGCCCTTTTTGCGGCGCCTTTGACTTCTCATTACCAATGATGAGCAGGCGCTGCGCCTCCACCTCCTTGAGGAGATTGCTGAGGTCATCATCAGTTCAATTGTGAGTTCTTTTAATGCCGTGAATTGTGCTCATTCCAGCCATTTCACGTTGCTAATCGGATTGGGCCTTTGGCATAGCGGTAGGATCCCCGCCGCTGGGCCAGATCAGGGTAGGATTTCGAACCCCGCTACAGACAGTCCCGGCAAGTGGAGTCGGAGCTCCGGCTCTAAATTCTGGGTTGACATCCAGTGGGATATTTGCGTCCGTGGGTGTGGGTGGCCCCCCCTTCCTTGTATAGCTTGTGGGAGCCCGTAAAACCCTCCCGCCATAGGACTAACCGCCCTAATGGCTGGTTCAAAGATGGTTACGGTCACGGAATGAGCGTTAATCATGGCCATAAATCCTTCCACCACTTCATACAGTTCCCCAAAGGGAACAGTGTGAAGACACGTATGACGACGACATTGCTAAATAAATAAATGGAATTAAAAAAATTCTTTTAGGGCTTTTAAAATCTTTAAATTGCTTTAATTCTGTTTAAAACTACTTCAGATTCTTCAAAATAATGTAAACGTTTTTAAAAGTTTATAAAAGTTACCAAAATCTTCAAAAAACTTTCAAAAACCTATTTAAACTGCTGCTTTGCATGTAAAAATGCTTAGCAGCTTGGCAGAAACATTGGGGGCGTGTCCTGTTAAACTGAGACCTCAAGGGGCGTGTCTCAGTTGCACAGCACGCTACTGGCTTCGCACTGGCTGCACTCCTGGGCGGCATGACGTCATACGCTGCCCGGGATTCTTCTTTTTCAAAATTGAATTCCAGGCGTCCCTGCAGGTCAACGGCCAGCGCGTCGGGTAAGTGCATATCGGGGCCTTGCACGCGCGGCAAGCCCCCGATCTGAATTTCTGGCCCATTAAATGGTAGGATACTGAGGTGCGGAGAAACAGGAGGACCTTGGAGTGCATGTCCACAGATCCCTGAAGGTAGCAGGACCGGTAGATGAGGTGGTTAAGAAGGCATACGGAATGCTTGACTTTATTATCCGAGGCATAGAATACAAGAGCAGGGAGGTTATACTTGAATTGTATAAAACACTAGTTAGGCCACAGCTAGAGTACGGTGTACAGTTCTGGTCACCACATTACAGGAAGGATGTGATTACACTAGAGGGGGTGCAGAGGAGATTTACGAGGATGTTGCCTGGGCTGGGGAATTTTAGCTATGAGGAAATATTAGATAGGCTGGGGTTGTTTTCTTTGGAACAGAGGAGGCTGAGGGGAGACCTAATTGAGGTGTATAAAATTATGAGGGGCCTAGATAGAGTGGATAGGAAGGACCTATTTCCCTTAGCACAGGTCAATAACCAGGGGGCATAGACTTAAAGTAATTGGTATAAGGATTAGAGGGGAGTTGAGGAGAACTTTATTCACCCATAGGGTGGTGGGGATCTGGAACTCTGCCTGAAAGGGTGGTAGAGGCAGAAACCCTCATTACATTTAAAAATGACTTGGATGGGCACTTGAAGTGCCGTAACCTACAGGGCTGTGGACTAAGAGCTGGGAAGTGGGATTAGGGTGGATAGCGCTCTATCAGCTGGCATGGACAGGATGGGCCGAATGGCGGCCTCCTGTGCTGTAAATTTCTATGATCTGTGATCAACAAACGGGCACAAAGGTGTGAATTCTGCAAGATTCGGGTCTTCCTCCCCGCACCCTTCCCAGAACATGGAGGACCTTTCTCTGGCCACCCTGATGGGCACATCCTATTTCAGCATGTATTAGAGTGAGGTTCATAGTGTGCTCCTCACCACGGGATGGCCACTAGAATGCTCTATTATCTATTGGCATTATTAATGTGCTTTGTAAAAAAATATTGTTTCTAAAAAATGCTAAGGAACGTTAACCCAGTGAGACATTTGGCTAAAGGCGGTTAAGTGGTTGCATATGTGGGATTGGCCTTCTGTCTGTAACACTTCTCATTGTTTCATATCCATCTTGGCCAAAATGCAGCATCGTGATACTTGCAAATGGCAAAACCCTATGCCTGGGAAGGTGATTAATTTAAAGGGAGCAGCCTTCGGCAGTGCCTTTAAAAGGATTGTGTTTATCATTATTTAACAATAAAATTGCTACATAATTTGAACCTTTTTTAAGGATATTTAATTTGCAATTTTTTCTTTCGTGAAATATTTACAGCAAATCAAGATATTTAAGAAAATCACTAAGATCCACCACCTTGTGACACCACTTGCACAGTTCAGCCTACAACAAACATCAGTGCTGCAGCAAGGCCACAGGGGGCCTTCAGAACCCCGTGTTGATGCAGTAGAAGGTCAGATTTGAACTGAAAGGCAAATGAGCTAAAGGAAATGAGGGAAATGTCACAAGAATTCAAAATATTTGCAATGTAGATTTCAATCATGCTGCTCTTGTTTTTTGTTTCATTTCAAACAAAATTGGAACGGGAAACTGTTCGAGACATTAATCCGGGACAAAATTAACTGGCACTTGGAAAAGTATGGGGTTAATTAATGAAAGCCAGCACAGATTTGTAAAGGGCAAGTCGTGTTTGACTAACTTAATCGAGTTCTTTGATGAAGTAACGAGGATGAGGGTCATGCGGTTGATGTGTATATGGATTTTCAAAAGGTGTTTCACAAAGTACCACACAATAGGCTTGTGAACAAAAGGGGCAGTGGCTACGTGGATATGGAATTGGCAAAGGGACAGAAAGGAGAGAGTAGCAGTGACGGGCTGTTTTTCAGACTGGAGGGAAGTGTGCAGTGATGGGACCACTGCTCTTTTTGATATATTAATTAATGACTGGGACTTGGGTATACAGGGCATCATTTCAAAGTTTGCAGATGACAAAGCTTGGAAAAGTAGTAAACAGTGAGGAGAATAGTGACAGACTTCAGGAGAACATAAACTGGTGAAATGGGCAGACACATGGCAGATACAATTTAACACAGAGAGGTGTGAAGTGGAACATTTTGGTCAGAAGAACGAGGAGAAACAATATGAACTAAAGGGTACAATTTTAAAGGGGGTGCAGGAACAGAGAGACCTGGGGGTGTACGTACACAAATCGGTGAAGGTGGCAGGACAAGTTGAGAGGCTGTTAAAAGCAGATGGGATTCTTGGCTTTATTAAGAGGAATAGAGTACAAAAGCAAGGAACTTATGATGAACCTTTATAAATCACTGGTTGGGCCCCAGCTGGAGTATTGTGTCCAATTCTGGGCACCACACTTTAGGAAGGATATCAAGGCCTTGGAGAGGGTGCAGAGGAGATTTACTAGCATGGTACCAGGGATGAGGGACTTCAGTTAAGTAGAGAGACTGGAGAAACTGGGGTTATTCTCTGGTTTTACTGCTTCATTGTTTTGGTATATAAATGTCAATATTAAAGAACCTGTTTTGAGGAATGGGCTTCCGAGGTGAGGTGGTGAGCTTTGGCCCCTTCTTTCCCTGGCCAGCTGGTATTCTGCACTGACTTGAGTCAGCGCAGGAGCGCAGCTAAAACCTCGAAAGCAGGGATCAAAACACATACAAGCAAAACTCTACTTTTAACCAAAGTACAACATGGGACCTGTTAATGTCATTCTTTCAGAAGTATCTGCGCCGCCTCCTTCAGTTTTAACTGTATGACGGAGTAAAGGCCGAAGCATTGCAGGCCTATTCGACCAATGGAAATGGACCCTTTCTATAAGGTTTCTGGGTGGGGGGATGGGGGCAGGTGAAGAGGGGAGGGAGTGCCAGCCATGGTTTCATTTGTTCACCCACCGTTCACAGGTCCACTCCTGGATTGGGCTACAGTTCCAGATGTGGGCTGGGCCTTCCAATAAAGCAGCTACACCTGGCAGCTGCCCTACCAGCCTGCTCTTTATGTATGGGACATTGCTGTAGCATTCTCTTCATTAAAATCAATTACTTCTATTGGTGACGGGTACTCCACTGATTTTTTTAAATATTCCTTCATGGGACGTGGGTGTCGGTGGCAAGGCCAGCATTTATTGCCCATCCCTAGTTACCTTGAAAAGGATGGTGGTGAGCCGCCTTCTCGAGGGCAATTAGGATGGACAATAAATAGTGCTGTCTGATGTGTCGTTCCTGAGCTGTGCTCTGCAGTGTGGAATTATAGTGCTGTCGTGACATGAAATAATGCTGTAGGATGTTTAAACTGTAAGATTTAAGGTGAAGTTATAACTAACAAAGACCAGTGTGCATCTCTTCCCTTTCCTTAACTTGCTGTCTGGATACACAGTTGCTGGAGATGATCATTGGTTTGTAAACTAGAGGGGAAACATGTATTCCTTGTCATGTCTCTCAAATGTCTGTGTTTAACTTAGTAAATTACTTTGCAATGTATGACTGATAGAAATTGTCATCACTTTGCCTTTACTGGAATTCCACAAATCCATCATTAATGACCAGTTTCATTCTTTTTATTTTGGTTGTGCTGTTTGAGGATGTGAAAACAACAGACCAGGAGCACTCCCCATTTCACTTTTTTTTGAATAGTGCCATGGGATCTTAACTTGCACCTCGGTCACCAGAGCAGTCACCTCCTCTAAAGGATGGACACGCCTGATGAGCCACTGTATACACGAGTGTTAGCCTAGATTCTGGACTGGAGTCCTGGACTGAGGCTTGAACCCACAGCTTTCTGTCCTGGTGGTCAGACTGGTACGAATCGAAGCAAACTGACTTGAATTAGACTAGAACCGAACTTGGGACAATATCGGAGCAATCAGTGGGTGGTGCTGTCCACATCAGGAACAGGACAACTTCTTCAATTGCTTGGGATTAGAATTGGAATTCACAGATTTCATTTTTTTGGAAGATAAATTCTAATTTTAGTGCTTTAACACTAGGATGAGCTTCTTGTTCGGGGCACTTGTTGAGTAATATTGAATGCTTCCCCTCCAATCTCCCAGTGACCTGATACAGTCCTTGATGTTGCTTTAGACTAATGAATATTTTTGTATGAAACATACCTCTTTTGTGTGTATGTGAAAGTTTCTCTAATCATGAATTGCTCCTTGTGTTTGCACAGACTGGGAGAGCAGTTCTACAAGGAAGCTATTGAACATTGTCGTAATTACAACGCCCGCCTGTGTGCCCAGCGCAGTGTCCGGCTCCCGTTCCTGGACTCTCAAACTGGGGTCGCTCAAAATAACTGCTACATCTGGATGGAGAAGAGGCACCGAGGACCAGGTGTGTGTTGTGGTCAGTTGGAAGTCGGCAGTTCAGCTTTGTGCTGAATGGATACACATACTTGAAATAGAAATAGTTCCCCATTGTGGGTTTTATATTTTGGCAGACAAGGCTTGCCGTTGTAAGTGTTGGTGTGTCTTCAATCTCCCACACTCCTGCTAATGCCACTTCCAAACCACTGCTGGGATACGCTTGACTTAAAGCAATCCCTCTCGCTTTGGGAACATACCAATACGAACAATGATGGACAAGTAAAGACCCTCTGGTCCATCCAGCCTGTTGCACCTAATCGTGATGCCTTGTGCATCATCAAATACACTCTCCACCCCACCCGAAAACCATGGGATCTCCTGGCAGAGGCAAAAAACCAGATCAAACTCCAGGCCTATTAGAGGCAAAAGATATCTGGGAAATTCCCCTCTGACCCATCTAGGCAATCGAAACTAGTCCAGGAGATCACTCTGGTCCTGAATTCCCTGCGGTGGTGATGTCCACCCCAGCCAGTGTTGGGTCTTCTCTGCTTTCGTGGAGGCACCACTCATGCCAGGGAATAAATGGGGTGAATTTTAACATGGGTGAATGGGTGCTTAGGGGAGTTAAATGGGCAGAAATTCCAAGCGTGTTAGGAAGCCAGCTCCAAAATTCCGCCCCCCCCCCCCCCCCCCCCCCAAATGTTCTGGGAACTGGGTTTGCAAATCCATGTCACTCCTCTTTGGTTTATGTGCATCTTCTGTAACTGTGAGCAAATGTCTTGGCTTGAAAGGGTCGCCTTGTAATGAATGTGTTTTTAATGAAGTGCCACATAAACCTGGGGTTGTAATCCAGGTGTGCCGTATCTTGCAGGATTGGCCCCAGGACAGCTGTACACTTACCCCACACGCTGCTGGCGTAAGAAAAGGCGCCTGCATCCCCCTGAAGACCCCAGGCTGAGGCTGTGTGAAATAAAGCTGGGTGAGTGCGTTTCGGTGCGCTGCTCAAATCTGCCTGGCTCCCTTTGTACTAGTAGGTTAATGTTCTAAAACAACTGGAGGCTTCTGTCAACCACGCTTCAAAAAATAACTGCTGACATGCATTAAAATGTAAATTGTACTTGTTGAATTGGGTGGTCAGATCTTGTTGGGCGAGGACAAGGAAGGGGGTTATTTAGTTTTGCTACTTTTTGTTTTTAACAAAGTTGCTTTGGCTGGTCTTTTTAAAGTTGCATTGTGGTCCACAATCTTGACTTTTAGCTGTCGGCAAATTCCTCTTCCAGACCATTTTGCCGAACAAGGGTATACAGGACAAGTCTGTCTCCTTACAGCAGAGAAGGCTAAGGGGAGATTTGATAGAGATGTTCAAAATCATGAAGGGTTTTGATAGAGTAAAGAAGGAGAAAGTGCTTCCAGTGGCAGGAGGGTTGGTAACCAGAGGACACAAATTGAAGGTCATTGGCAAAAGAACCAGAGGGGAGATGAGAATTTTTTTAATGCAGCGAGTTGTTGTGATCTGGAATGTGCTACCTGAAAGGGCGGTGGAAGCAGATTCAACAGTAACTTTCAAAAGGGAATTGGAGAAATACTTGAAGGGAAAAATGTGCAGGGCTATGGGGAAAGAGCGGGGAGTGTGGGACTGATTGGAAAAATCCATCAAAGAGCCGGCACTGGCACGATCATCTGTAGCGGGGGGCCGTGTCCGACCCGGGGGGGCCGTGTCCGCGGGGGGCCGTGTCCGACCTGGAGGGCGGGGGGGGGGCCGTGTCCGACCCGGGGGGCGGGGGGGGCGCCCTGTCCGCGGGGGGCCGTGTCCAACCCGGGGGGCGGGGGGGGGGGGCGCGTGTCCGACCCGGGGGGGCGTGTCCGACCCGGGGGGGCGGGGGGGGGGGCCGTGTCCGACCCGGGGGGGGGGACGCGTGTCCGCGGGGGCCGTGTCCAACCTGGGGGGGCGGGGAGCCGTGTCCGACCCCCGGGGGGCAGGGGGGCCGTGTCGGGCGGGGGGGGCCGTGTCCGATGCGGGGGGCCGTGTCCGACCCGGGGGGCGGGGGGTGGCCCCCGTGTCCGAGGCCGGGGTGGGGGGTGTGTCCGAGTGGGGGGGGGGGGCCGTGTCGGGCGGGGGGGCCTGTAGTGTATGTACCTTTAAGAGAGAACTACTCTTACAGCTCCTGTATACTGTAGTACCGGCAGTGACCACACCTGTATATAAGCCCTGAGCAGGCATCTGTACTATTAGTTATTAGACTACCCTCATCCAGTAAACACCTGTTGATTGTTGATCTGCAGTCTCCGTCTATTTATTGAAGAACACCATACCTTAGGATTCACAGATTTAATAGTGGCGACGAGGTCGATTCGAACCTACCTGCAACTCTGCATTTCCTCCCAAGGATTCGTTCCTGGAGGACAGTGGAAGAAAGTCGAGGCCAGAAGCACGGGCGTCGACCACGAGCAACCGCCCAGTCATCCGGCAGAGAGTGAGCATCGCTGGGAGGCTGTTGAGAGCTGGGCTTGGTTCTCCAGCCACGACGATCCAGCAACAGGCTGGCAACAGGTACAGCGCAGACCCTTCCCGGACAGCAGCGGCTGGAGCCGACCGACAGCACAAAAAAAGGCCGAGCAGCATCGACGGGATAAGGGAGAGGGTAAAGCGCACAGGGCGCAGCCGGGGGTTGAAGACCGAGTGGCGTCGACGGAAAACAAAAAGAGAGGGAGGGTAAAGCACAGCCGGGGTTCAGGACTGAGCGGCGGCAACGAGAGAGGCGCACAGGAAAACGCGCAGAGCGCAGCCAGGGCTCAAGGGCTGAGCAGCGTCCGCGGCGGAAGAAAGGAAGCACGGGGGACGCCATTTGAGCCGCGGAGAAGAAGGGAGAGCGTGGGAGACGCCATTTTTGAAGCCGCAGCGGAGAAGGGGGGCGAGCGTGGGAAGAAATGGAAGCGGGGGAGACGCCATTTTGAGCCAGCGGAGAAGAGGGGAGAGCACGGGAAATGCCATTTTAGCCAGTCTAACCGCACCCAGGGATGCCGAAGAGTGGCTGTGTCACAGCGTTCGACAATGAAGTCGAAGATTGGGCGACATATGTGGAATGCATTGAGGTGTACTGCAAGGCAAATGAAGTGCCAGATGCCAGGAAAGCACTGGTTTTATTGAATTCCATGGGTGCAAAAACGTATGGCTTGCTGCGAAACCTAATAACCCCAGAGAAGCCAGTGGATAAGGATTTCGAAAACATAGTGGAAATCCTACAGGACCACTTAAACCCCACACCGCTGCTGATAGCAGAAAGATTTAAGTTTCACAAAAGGAACCAGCATAAAGATGAAAGTAATGCTGAGTATTTAACGGAACTGCGCAAGCTATCGAAACACTGCCAGTTTGGAATGGGACTAGCAGATACGTTAAGGGACAAGTTTGTGTGTGGGCTTCAAAGTGAAAGAAGCCGTTTCTGGGTTCCATCAGAAAAGGACCTTATGCTGGACAAGGCTTTCAGCATGGCAGTATCACACGAAGCAGCCGCAAGGGGCGCTGCAGAGATACAACGGAGACCGCAAGAATATGGCACCAATGAAATGTCATATGGAGCAGGGAAGTGTTATCGCTGCGGCAGAACAACACATGACCAGAAGGATTGTTGGTTCAAGGACCAAGTGTGCAGACAGTGTGGAAAAGCAGGACACATAGCAAGAGTCTGCAGGTCGGGGAACAAAACCAACAGCAAGAAATCTCCACAGGAGAAGTACAAAAAGGTACATAAGGTGACGGAGAGTAGTTCAGACGAACAGAAAAGTGATACAGACTCCGGAAGCAAGGAGCTGGGTTGTCTGAAACTACATAATGTAATCAAAATGGAGGATCACCAGACTATCTGGGTCACGCTCAAGATAGATGGAGTCCAAGTGAAAATGGAATTGGACACAGGATCAGCCCTAACAGTCGTAAACTGAAAGGACTACAAGCGGCTATTCTCACATATACCCTTGAGAGCTACAGAGATTGTCTTGAAGACGTACACGGGGCAAAAAGTCTACCCCAAAGGAAAAATAAGGGTGAAAGTGATATACAAAGGCCAGGAAATACCAAAAATGGACCTATATGTATTGCCAGATGGCGGACCACCACTACTAGGACGTGAATGGATCCAGAAGATACAATTAGATTGGCATTCCATACAGGCACTGACGGTAGAGGCCAAAAAGGATGACGACGTCACACCTGGACGACTGTCAAAAATGCTAACTGACGCACAAGAAGTGTTCCAGGAGGGACTCTGAACACTAAAAGGCATAACAGCGACGATTAAAATAGAGGAAAATGCAAGCCCAAAGTTTTTTAAGGCCACACTGGTGCCTTATGCGATCCGCCCAGCCGTCGAAGCAGAGCTGGCAGGTTTGGAACGTTCAGGAGTACTGTCCAAAGTGGACTGGAGCGAGTGGGCTACACCCATCGTTCCTGTAATGAAGAGGTCGTTGAGTAATACGCCTGGGGAACCAAAGAAGGTTCGCATCTGTGGGGACTTTAAGGTGACCGTGAACCCAGTCCTTCACACGGTACAATATCCGCTTCCGCGGATTGAAGGTATTTTCGCCTCGCTATCTGGAGAAAAACGCTTCACTAAGATTGATCTGGCCCAGGCGTACCTGCAAATGGAGGTAGAAGAAGCCTCGAAACAATACCTCACGATCAACACTCATAAAGGTCTCTACCAATACAACCGGCTGGTGTTCGGGGTAGCATCGGCTCTGGCTATTTGGCAAAGGGCAATGGATCAAGTCCTGCAAGGGATTCCAGGGACCCAGTGTTATTTGGACGACATCCTGGTCACGGGCGAAAATAACAGTGATCACCTCGCCAACCTGGAGCAGGTGCTCACTAGATTGAAGGGATATGGGCTACGAGCTAATCGGCACAAATGCGAGGTTTTTCCAGAAGCAGATCTCGTATTGTGGCCACGTTATTGATGAAGAGGGGTTACATAAGTCCCCTGAAAAGATTGAGGCAGTAGTCAAGGCTCCAGCACCGGAAAATGTGTCACAACTGAGGTCGTTCCTTGGGCTGGTGAACTACTACCATAAGTTCTTACCAAATTTGTCTACGGTATTACACCCACTGAACACCCTACTGCAGACGGGGGTACCATGGAAGTGGAATGACGAATGTAAATGAGCTTTCCAGAAGTGCAAAGAATTGATCACATCAAAAGAGGTGTTGGCCCATTTCAACCCAGCACTACCAATTCGGTTGGCGTGTGATGCATCACCCTATGGTATTGGAGCGGTGCTGTCGCACAAATTCCCAGACGGGTTGGAGAGGCCGGTAGCCTTTGCGTCTCGGTCACTAACCTCAGCCGAGCGTAACTACGCCCAGATTGACAGGGAGGCCTCAGCCTAGTATGGGGAGTAAAAAGGTTCAACCACTATCTGCACGGGCAGAAGTTCACCTTGCTGACTGACCACCAACCACTTGTCTCCATCTTTAATCCAAAGAAGGGCGTTCCGGTGATGACTGCGTAACGGCTACAAAGATGGTCCCTTTTTTCTAGGGGCGAACCAATATGAAATAGAGTATAAGGGCACGAAACAGCATGGAAACGCTGATGGGCTATCACGCCTGCCACTGCCTACTGCGGAGGAAGAACCAGCAGTGGACCCTGTCGAAATATTTTATTCGTCGATAATTGAACGCTTGCCAGTAACTAACGCGGATATAGAGATGGAGACCCGCAATGATCCGACACTGTCTCGGGTATATGATTTGACGGTGAAGGGATGGCCAACACATGGCGACTCACTGTTGCCAGCATTCTCATCCAGAAGAGAACAGCTGTCAGTATGCCAGGGGACAGTGATGTGTGGATCCCGAGTGGTAATTCTACCCAAGTTAAGGGAGAGAGTGCTCAATGAGCTTCACGAAGGCCATCTGGGAGGGGTGAAAATGAAAAGCCTTGCTAGGGCTTGTGTGGTGGCCGGGAATCGATCAACAAATCGAGGACCTGACCAAGAGCTGCTCAGGATGCCAGAAGGTCCAAAATGCACCACCACATGCCCCTCTACACCCATGGGAGTGGCCCTCATCTCCATGGCAACGGGTGCATATTGATTTTGCTGGTCCATTCATGGACTCAATGTTTTTAATAGCAGTGGATGTGCACTCG
This sequence comes from Somniosus microcephalus, assembly GCF_052327205.1. Taxonomy (NCBI): domain Eukaryota; kingdom Metazoa; phylum Chordata; class Chondrichthyes; order Squaliformes; family Somniosidae; genus Somniosus; species Somniosus microcephalus. The sequence goes on along the minus strand of NC_140998.1, from coordinate 174,627,572 downwards.
AAATGGCCTGAGGTGATCAAAATGTCCTCCACCACTACGGAGAAAACGACTGCAGTCCTACGGACCATATTTGCCAGGAACGGCTTGCCAGAGCAGATTTGCTCTGATAACGGACCACAGTTTGTGTCCGAAGATTTTCGGAAATTTATGAGAAGGAATGGGGTAAGGCATTACACATCCGCCCCGTATCATCCAGCCACTAATGGATTGGCTGAGCGGTTCGTACAAACCTTTAAAAAGGCAGTAAGGGCCATGTGCGATGACGACATTCCACTGCAGCATAAGGTGGACAATTTCCTGTTAGCCTACAGAAATGCGACACATGCAGTTACCAACCAGACCCCGGCCATGATGTTCTTTAACTGAAGGTTGAGATCTCGTCTGGATTTGCTCAGACCAAATGTGCGAAGAAATGTTGAGGATAAGCAATTCCAGCACATCAATGAGAAGCCGACAAGGAGCTTCAATGTAGGACAACCAGTCTTGGCCCGCGACTACCGAACAGAGAAATGGCAACCCGGAACGATATGCACACGGCAGGGGCCACTAATGTACACAGTGGATGTCGGACAGAACATTGTGAGACGCCATGTCGACCAGATCCGAGCGTCACCGGAACGAGTCAACCCCATGTCTCGCGTACCTGGGGATGAACCCGACATATCGGTAGCATCTACCCTAGAAACAGTAGCAGCGGAAACTGATGAACTAACCGAAGACAGGGGGCCAGAATCGCCTCCCCACCAAGAACAAGACACTCGGGAAAGGCGCTATCCCGAAAGGATCAGGAAGCCGCCCCAAAAACTGAATCTATAAATGGACTATTTCAGTTAATGTGCATGTTAAAAGTGTTAACTGTTATTTGAATGTTATGGTACTGTTAATCTAAAAGGGGAGGAATTGTAGTGTATGTACCTTTTTAAGAGAGAACTACTTTTACAGCTCCTGTATACTGTAGTACCGGCAGTGACCACACCTGTATATAAGCCCTGAGCAGGCATCTGTACTGTTAGTCATTAGACTACCCTCATCCACGGGGGAGGTGGGGGGGTGGTCCTCCATGTCCGAGTGCGGGGGCCGTGTCCGACCTGGGGGCACGGGGGGGTGGGGGCGGGGGCGGCAGTGTCCGAGTGGGGGGGCCTTGTCCGAGCGGGGGGTCCGTGTCCGAGTGGGGGGGGCCGTGTCCGACCGCGGGGTCCGTGTCCGGTGGGGGGGGGCCCCGTGTCCAACCCGGGGGGGCAGTGTCCGACGCGGGGAGTGGGGGGGGCCGTGTCCGACCCGGAGGGCGGGGGAGCCGTGTCCGACGCGGGGGGGATGTGCCTGTGGGCCCGGTCACACTTTCTTCTCAAATTGGCTGCCGTGTTTCCCACATTACAACAGTGACTATACTCCAAAAGTACTTTATTGTCTGTAAAGCGCTTTGAGACGCCCGGTGGTCGTGAAAGGCGCTCTAGAAATGCAAGTCTTTCTTTTATGTCTTTCAAAACTTAAAGCTCATTCAACACAGAACAGGTAGTTTCCTTGTCCCCTCACTGGGACTCCGCCCCTTTCTCTCAACATCTTTTGCCTTCAATTTTACATAAGCTGGTTGTTTTAGTTGTAATAGATTTTTGAAAGTGACCACGAGGGAAGGATTGCTAAAGGCTGTAACTTTGTTGGTGGACAGTGCCGCCTCCTTGCCGTAAGGAAGCCGGGGGCCTGATATCATTGAATCCACTTGTTGTTATTGAGCGGCACAAAGTCCGATCAGTGTATCTGTAGTGTATGTACCTTTTTAAGAGCCCCTGTGTACTGTAATACACTCGGGTATATAAGCCTGTATAGCGTCTTGTATCTTTTAGTTCACCTCTAGACTTTGTTCAGTAAACACCTGTTAAACCAACTCCTGCATTCCGTGTCTCCATTAACACATGGATACAACAGTATCTGTAACTTGGTTTCACCACCTTGGCTGCCACCATTGCTGCAGCAGTGAATCCTGCTGTTAAACTGCTGTCAATGCAAGAGAGCAGGGCAGAATAGCTTTTCTTTGGAACTACGTTCTTCCTGAAATAAAAAGGCACTTCCAGCATGTGGGAAGCATGAACTTGCATCCTTCCTCTTTCATTGCACTGCAAACACGAGGCTGCTTAAGGGTAGTAAACCGAACACCTTAAAACTCAGAGGTGGAGTTGGCGGGGGGCGGGGTGGTGCCAACAAGCACATAAAATGGCAGCATTTCAGAATAATCCTCCGCTTCACTCGACTCCAGTCAAACATTCAAAGTTATCGTTATTTAAAATGAGAGGGGTTTTTTCTTTATTAGGAAAACCTGAATTTCCATGCACAAACCTTTTGGCAATCTAATAAGCTCCTCCTTTCGAATACCACTTATGCTTCAGCTCTCAACGGCTATCCCTTTTGTGGTAACTCTTGAGTTGGAGCATAAGGTTCCCCCCTGCTCCCAAACCCTTGTGCATGTAGCATTTTTACCTTCTCTCAAAAACTAATTTGTTTAGTTTTACAGATTTTAATAATTTATGGCTTTGAAAAGGGAGTAAATTGCTGCGCTATAATTAAATGGGGTGAAGAGCTTTATGTAATGCCAGAGGAAAAAAATTGCAGGGCTATGGGGAAAGGGCAGGGGAGTGGGACTAATTGGAGAGCTCTTTCAAAGAGCCGGCACAGACACGCTGGGCCGAGTGGCCTCCTGTGCTGTATCATTCTGTAAAGGTCAAATATGACAATGCTGTAGAGCAAGAGGCAGACTAACAACGGGCTGTGGATGGAGTCCGCTGCTGGAGCTAGTTCGGGTTTGTATCTTGCTGGAGAAGGAGGTGGGCCTGTGTCTGGCGACTGCCCACTCGTATCCAATATTCTATTCTGAAGGTCACTTTGTCACTGGATGTGTTTGTATTCCAGCCTGCAACGTCAACAGACCATGCTGCTTCTGTGGGGGAATTCATGTTTACTATTAACTGAATAATGATCAAATATTGCTGCTGACTATTTAGTTAGTTTCCATCACTGTTATTTTATTAGCTGGTTTGTTTTTGCTGTTTTAATTTAATCAATTTTTTTTATTGTGCTCGACAGATTTGTTTTGTCTTCTGACAAAATGGGTTGTGTGAGCAGCTGACAGATTGCTGTGTTCCAGCTGGGTTATTCGAACATTGTGACCCCAGGGAAAGGAGGAGTTGGGGGTGGCGGGAGAGAGCATCCAAATAGATGCAGTCTTGCTCATCCAAATACAGCTCTGAAATAGACACCAGGATTTTCACATTTCCCTCACAAACATTTTAATATTACAATTTGCTGAGAAAAGTCGTATATTTAATCATAAATATTTAAAAGCACATATGACATCATGCCAAATGATATGAGGACGTTGTAGAATAAGGACTGATTATGGATTTTATTGAATGAGGAAATGATTGCTATTTCGCATTCATTGCATTTTTAAGAAAGGAAGAACTTGCATTTCTATATTTGTGAACCCTTTCTGTATCACTAATCTGCATATGGGTTTGCAATGAACAACCCGAGCACATTACTTGGATTTAGGGCTGCACTTTCTTTGCAATCTTCAACATTTTCAGAACCAAATACTGTAACATGCTTTAAATTTAAGAAGTTACCTGTAGCATCTATATTTAAAAAAATGCTTTGGCAGAATCTCCTTCCTCCGTCTCCCCGTTGCAAGCTTTATCTTTATTGCTATGGCGATGCTCCCTTAAACTTTGTTTCCTTGTTCCTGTAAAGCTCTGGTGTAATGCTTCCCACCTGCTCTTCCTTCTCCTTGCACCCTCACTTGTTCTCTCCCAGCACCCCACAATGCTCAGCTTTTACCTCAAACTGTGCAGCTACATACTCCCTCACTTCAGGTCTTCTCTCCTACTATAATCTTTAGGCTATTCAAGCCCATGTGAGCTGTCACCCCCTCCATTGCTTGCGTTATCTTTCTTCACTCTTAACTACAGAACAGAAAGCAGAGAGTAGGGGTTAAAGGTAGTTTCTCAGACTGGCAAAAGGTGGGAAGTGCTGTTCCACAGGGATCGGTGCTGGGATCACTGCTGTTCACTATTTATAGAAACGATTTGGACTCTAGAATCGGAAATACAATTTCAAAATGTGCAGACGACACCAAATTGGGGGTGTAGTTAATACAGAGAAGGACTCCTACAAAATACAGGAAGACATTAATAAACTGGGCATGTAATTGACATTAATTTCAGTATAGCTAAGTGTGAGCTGGTACATTTTGGTAGGAGGAATAAGGAGGGCCACATACTGCTGGGAAAATCAGAGTCTAAATGGGGTAGAGGGGCAATGGGATCTGGGGGTGCAGATACACAAATCACTAAACGTAGCGACACAGGTTAATAAGGCCATAAAAAAGCAAATCAAGCACTGGGGTTCAGTTCTAGAGGGACAGAATTGAAAAGTAGAGAAGTTATATTAAACTTGTATGGAACCTTGGTTAGACCACACTTGGAGCACTGTGAACAGTTCTGGTCTCCATATTATAAAAAGGATATAGAGGCACTGGAAAATGTGCAAAAAAGTTTTACTAGGATGATCCCAGAACTGAGAGGTTATACTCATCAGGAAAGATTGAACAGGCTGGGGCTCTTTTCTCCAGAAAAGAGAATACCGAGGGGTGATCTGATCGAGGTCTTTAAGATTATGAAGGGGTTTGATAGGGTAGACGTAGAGATGTTTCCACTTGTGGGGGAGACCAGAACTAGGGGCCATTAATATAAGATAGTCACTAATAAATCCAATTGGGAATTCAGGAGAAACTTCTTTACCCAGAGAGTGGTGAGAATGTGGAACTTGCTACCACAGGGAGTGGTTGAGGCAAACAGGGTAAAATTAGTCATCCTCGGTTCCGAGGGACTGCCGAAGAAGAAGTAAAATTAGATAACCACGTGAGGGCGAAAGGAATAGAAGGAGATGTTGATGGGGTGAGATGAAGAAGGGTGGGAGGAGGCTCGTGTGGAGCATAAACACCGACATGGAACAGTTGGGCCAATGGCCTGTTTCTGTGCTGTGAATACTGTGTAATCAGTCAAATTACAAAATCAACACCAGTCAGGTTTCATCTATTATTTTGCATTGACAAGTCGTTGGTGGTGCTCATCGAGCTCTCTAGTTTCTCTCCTATCTCCCCTCATACCGTCTCCGAGCTCATCTTGTCCACGAGACCCACCCCCTGTTCCCTCGATCCTATTCTCACTAAATTGCTGACCACCAATGTTACCCATAATTTTTTTTGGGTGCGTGGCCCCTTTAAGGGACTGCACAGCCCAACCAAATTACCGCACCTGTGCGGTTTCTGCCATTGGAACGCCATGGAGCCAGCTGTGCAGGAACTGCTGATCACTGCGGTTACGCAGCTAAACGGGGAAAATTGCCGACCATCCATCTTCTCTTCCTGGCTCCCATGTTTGCTGATATTGTTAACGGTTCTCTCTCCTTCAAACCTGCCGTCATTACCCCCTTCCTCAAAAAACCCACCCTTGACCCTCCTTGCAAACTCCCACCCCATCTCCAGTCTCCCTTTCCTCTCAAGTCCTTGAATGTGCTGTCACCTCCCAAATCAGTACCCATTTTTCCCGGAACTCCATGTTTGAACCTCTCCAATCGGGTTTTATTGTTGTAATGTGTATATTTCCCCTCTTTATGCAGAAGGAGAGATCTCCTTAAAGAAGGATGGTGTGTCAGCTGAAGGGACCACGTTGGAAGCTTTGCTACGTGGGGAGGCCCTGGAGAAAAGAAATGAATCCAAAGAAGACGAAACCCTCAGTGAAATTCAGGTTAGTCATTGTATCTCTTTCAGGAATGTATCCCAGGCTGTTAAGCGAAGCAAAAGAGGAAATAGCAGAGGCCCTGAACATCATTTTTCAATCTTCTCTGGCTTCAGGTGTGGTGCCGGAGGACTGGAGGACTGCCAGTGTGGTACCCTTGTTTAAAAAGGGAGAAAAGGATAGACCAAGTAATTACAGGCCAGTCAGCCTAACCTCAGTGGTGGGAAAATTATTGGAAAGAATTCTGAAGGACAGGATAAATCTTCATTTAGAAAGACACGGATTAATCAAGGATAGTCAGCACGGATTTGTTAAGGGAAGGTCGTGTCTGACAAACTTGATTGAATTTTTTGAGGAGGTAACAAGGCGGGTAAATGAGGGCAGTGTGTTTGATGTAGTGTATATTGACTTTAGCAAGGCTTTTGATAAGGTTCCACATGGCAGACTGTTAAAAGTTAAAAACCCATGGGATTCAGGGCAAAGTTTCAAGTTGGATTCAAAACTGGCTTGGAGACGGGAAGCAGAGGGTAATTGTTAATCGGTGTTTTTGTGACTGGAAGGCTGTTTCCAGTGGGGTTCCACAGGGCTCAGTACTGGGTCCCTTGCTTTTTGTGGTATGTATCAATGGCCTATATTGAATATAGGGGGTATGATTATGAAGTTTGCAGATGATACTAAAATCGGCTGTGTGGTTGATACTGAAGAAGGAAGCTGTAGACTGCAGGAAGATATCAATAAATTGGTCAGGTGGGCAGAACAGTGGCAAATGGAATTCAATCCGGAGAAGTGTGAGGTAATGCTTGGGGAGGGCTAACAAGGGAATACACATTAATTGGTAGGACACTGAATAGTGTAGAGGAACAAAGGGACCTTTGAGTGCATGTCCACAGATCCCTGAAGGTAGCAGGCCAAGTAGATAAGGTGGTTAAGGCATACGGAATGCTTGCCTTTATTAGCTGTGGCATAGAATACAAGAGTAGGGGGGTTATGCTTCACCTGTATAAAACACGAGTTGGGCCTCAGCTAGAGTATTGCGTGCAGTTCTGGTCACCACATTACAGGAAAGATGTGATTGCACTCGAGAGGGTACAGAGGAGATTTACAAGGATGTTGCTGGGAGTAGAGAATCTCAGCTATGAGGAAAGACTGGATAGGCTGGGTCTGTTTTCCTTGGAACAGAGGAGGCTGAGGGGAGACCTTATTGAGGTGTATAAAATTATGAGGGGCATAGATAAAGTGGATAGAAAGGACCTATTTCCCTTCGCAGAGGGGTCAAAAACCATGGGGCACAGATTTAAAGTAATTGGGGGAAGGTTTAGAGGGGATTTGAGGGGAAATTTCTTCACCCACAAGGTTGTGGGGTCTGGAACTCACTGCCTGAAAGGATGGTAGAGACAGGCACCCTAACCACATTTAAAAAGTACTTGGATGTGCACTTGGGATACTGTAACCTGCAGGGCTACGGACCAAGAGCTGGGAAGTGGGATTAAGCTGGGTAGCTCTTTGTTGGCCGGCACGGACACAATGGGCCGAAATGGCCTCCTTCCGTGTTGTTACTTTCTCTGATTCTATGAACCGCCTGTGCCCTGTGTGCATGTCTACGTAGAGGCCCAGGAGCGCGAGTCTCCATGGATCCAGGACCATCAGATAGTTGCGTAGATTATTTGTCGTTGGAGGCTTTCGCCCACGGGAAGCCTCCGACCACAAATTCAGGCCTGTTCTCTATTTCATACAGTGATCACTTGAGGAACTGAATCGCAGTGCCTTAGTCTATTCCATTTCTCTAATGGGCTATGGCATTGACCAGCAGATTTCTCATGTTCTACTTTTTGAACACTGGATTCAATCTTTATTTTTTTAAATAACCTTCGTCAAATGATTTTAATTGCGTCCAGGGTTGGACTTGCATTGGTTCATTATCTTCCAAGATTATGTTCACTTTGGATGACGCTTTTCAGCACTTTTGTCTCCTATTGTATGTACATTCTCATTCTTAATCCCCCCACCCCCCAGGTCAAATGGATCACAGATGGCCGTACACTAGTATCCAGAGGTGGACAGTTTGATTCCATCCTTTGACAACACAGCTGTTATTTTTTTTAACTGTATGTTGGCCACACACCATTCTCTCTGACTGTTGTGCAGCTTCAGTCGACAGTTCCTTACTGTTTACCAGAATAATAAACCTGGAGAAGGAATTGCAGATCCCAGAGGTGCAGTGAAAATAAATGATGCTCACTCTTGGGTTCCTTTTGTTTCAGTAAACAAACTCCCTGCCACCCCCCCCCCCCCCCCCCCCTTTGTGGGTTGCTGCTCGATGCCTTTGGAACTCCCGCCTGGAATGCTGTGTAAACCGTGACCTGTAGAAGTTGATAGTTACAAGAATTCGTTAAGGTCCATTTGGAAAAGTGAGAGTGCAGCAGGTGTTCTGCAAAATATCCGAGCTGTGATTTCCAGCTGATCCTTCTGTATGTCATTACCAAATTCCAGATGTTCCGCTTGCTACATCTGGTACCCTGGATGTCCATGCACCTCTGCAGTGCTTATTTTTCTGAGTGCTATTTATTTACTGCAGCTTCTACAGAAGCTGTTGGTTCCGTTTCAGTCGGGAAACCGTTTGATATCTTGGACATTAATGAGATCTCTTTCCATGAGGTTTTTTTCTGCAGGATCAGACCAAGGAGACTTGTATAAATTAGAATACAACAAACGGTGCTTTGCATTAATTAGTTTCCAATTAAGACTTTGTTGATGATGAAAGGCGTAAAAAAACAAATGCACCAAGGTGTATCTCTTTAGGTGTGCACATGTTAATAAGCTCTGTGTAACCAGGGGCCCCATTGATGGGGAAAGGAGGAGGAGGAGGGGAAGAAAGAAAGAGAACAAACATTTGTGTTTTTCCCAATCCCCTTTACTTTGTAGACAAAAACATGTCTCCTGCTCAGGGCTGTATCCTGCAGGACACAGGTGAAGGGTCGAGGCCTATTGTGCAGGATACAGGTGAAGGGTCGAGGCCTATTGTGCAGGACACAGGTGAAGGGTCAAAGCCTATTGTGCAGGATACAGGTGATTTCAGTGGGATGAGAACAGATCTGGCCCAGGTAAATTGGGATCAAAGATTGGCAGGCAAAACTGCCATGGAACAATGGGCTGCCTTTAAAGAGGAGATAGTTCCGATACAGTCGAGGTACATTCCCACTAGGGAGAAAAGGTAAGGCAACTAAAGTCAGAGCTCCCTGGATGGCGAAAGAGATAGAGAATAAGATGAAGCAGAAAAAGAGCGCCGATAACAGATGTCAGGTCAAGAATACATCTGAGAATCAGGCTAAAGATAGAAAGTTCAGAGGGGAAGTGAAAAAGAAAATAAGAGGGGCAAAGAGAGGGTATGAGAATAGACTGGCAGCTGATATAAAAGGTAATTCAAAAGTCTTCTATAGGCATATAAATAGTAAACTGGTTGTAAGAGGAGGGGATGGGCCGATTAGGGGCCAAAATGGAGACCTGTGCATGGAGGCAGAGGGCATGGCTGAGGTACTAAATGGGTACTTTGCATCTGTCTTCACCAATGAAGAAGATGCTGCCATAGACATAGTGAAAGAGGAGGCTGAGGAGATACTGGATGGGATAAAAATTGATAGAGTAGGTACTAGAAAGGCTGTCTGTACTTAAAGTAGATGTCACCAGGACCGGATGGGATGCATCCTAGGATGCTGAGAAGTGAAGGAAGAAATCAGAGGTACTGGCCTTGACCCTTCACCTGCAACCTGCACGATAGGCCTTGACCCTTCACCTGTAACCTGCACGATAGGCCTTGACCCTTCACCTGTGTCCTGCACGATAGGCCTTGACCCTTCACCTGTGTCCTGCATGATAGGCCTTGACCCTTCACCTGTAACCTGCACGATAGGCCTGACCCTTCACCTGTGTCCTGCACGATAGGCCTTGACCCTTCACCTGTGTCCTGCACGATAGGCCTTGGCCCTTCACCGGTGTCCTGCACGATAGGCCTTGACCCTTCACCTGTGTCCTGCACGATAGGCCTGACCCTTCACCTGTGTCCTGCACGATAGGCCTTGACCCTTCACCTGTGTCCTGCACGATAGGCCTTGACCCTTCACCTGTGTCCTGCACGATAGGCCTTGACCCTTCACCTGTGTCCTGCACGATAGGCCTTGACCCTTCACCTGTGTCCTGCACGATAGGCCTTGACCCTTCACCTGTAACCTGCACGATAGGCCTTGACCTTCACCTGATGTTCTCGTTAAAAACAAAGTGCCTCTCTGTGACATGGCTGACACTACAGTGAAGCATGTTGGAAATCGCCAGTATTGTTCCATAAAATGACTGAAATTTTGCTGTGGGATTCTGGGTGGTCCTAATAATTGCATTTTCTATTGACCACAGAGGGTTTTGGACAATGAGGATAATATGGATGATTTGGAGGAAGAAGACTTAGAAGATGATGTCCCAAAGCGTAAAAACAAGCCCAGAGGACGGGTAAGCAGAAATGTGAGCAGTAAATAAAAGTAGTTTGGAATTCAGCTTTTCAGTTCTTAAAATAATATTTGTAAAAATGTTTTTAGTAAGTTCTTAGCCTCTGCAAAATAATTTGATAGAAATTTTAAACAAGCTATCTTTTCTTGAGCATTGTGTATAATAGAGGCTTAATTGAAATGCTAGGAATTAAGTAAACAGTTTTATAATTTTGGGTTTTTGGTGCAGAATTGCTTCTTGATTGTTGGAGAGTTTTTTTTAATGAAACTATATTTTTCAATAGAACTTTTGAGGATTAAGTGAAATTCCTGGCTTGTGTACTGCATGCACGGGTTGGTTCTACCCAGAGAATCTGGAATGTGTCCCACAAAAGAAGGGGCAGAACTACACTTGTTTCAAAATTCTCTTGCCATATTCTTTTTATAAAAAAAATAAAAAATAAAAATAATGCTGGTATTCCTGGTGGCTCAATTGGGTGAAGGTGCCACCTGTGGAACTATGGCCTAGAAATTCCCCTGAGGCAGTGGTGCAAAGCGGGCAGTATCGAATCGGTCGCCCGTTATACACAGCGCCTGATGGTCACTTCCACTGAATGCAGTGGAACTCCAGAAATTCTTCCCCCTCTCTGCCCTTTACACTATTACTATCCCAGTCTATATTAGGATAGTTGAAGTCCCCCATTATTACAGCTCTATAGTTCTTGCACCTCTCTGCAATTTCCTTGCAAATTTTGTCTCCTATATCTTTCTCACTAGTTGGCCTATAGAATACACCTAGTAGTGTATGTGTGTAAACACACAACGTGTGGTAAATAAGATTGGTGAGCTGCAGGCGCAAACAGACACATGGGAATATGATGTCATTGTGGTGGAGCCACCAAAGGACTCAGAGCGGTTGTACATAATTCCTTTAACAGCAATGTAGTTACTGTCTGTGCCTGTACCTTTTAATTACACTGTTTGACTGTACAATGCATAGTTACTTTTACAGCACGGTTTCAACGTGATGACATCATGCCGTTAGTCACGTGAAGCCCCAATGGCGGGAAGAACGTGATGACGTCAGTCTCCTGACCAGAGGATCAGTCCTCGTGGAGCCCTCAAGGAGAGTAGACCTGTTATTGATGTGTTCTAACAGTTTTCAGTTTAAACTCGTTTGTTTTCATTAAAGTTCATTAATTTAATTACCTGAGTCGAACTCAGTCCTTTTGAAAGGAACCTCCGTTCCTACATTGGTGACCCCGACTTCTCCGAACGATTTTCGTGGAAGATTCGACATGGACACGAACGCCGTCACGCTGAAACTGACACAGTTCTGGGAGCAACAACCAGACGCCTGGTTCATCCAGGCTGAAGCCCAGTTCGCCATTCGGAACATCATCGTGGATCAGACCTGTTATTATTACGTGGTCTCCGCCCTCGACAGTGCAACTGCATCACGGATCATCAGCCTCATCGGTAGTCCTCCTACTGACAGCAAGTATGATGCAATTAAGGCGCGGTTGCTCCAGGTTTTCGGGTTATCAAAGTCGGAGCGTGCTCGCCGGCTCCTCACGATGCCTGGCCTCGGGGACTCCAAACCGTCCGAGCTCATGAGCCAAATGCTCACGCTCTTGGGTGCTGAACCGGAATGTTTCATCTTCCGGGAGCTTTTCCTCTATCAACTGCCTGAACAGGTTCAGGCTGCCCTAGCCAGCTCCGACATTACTGACTGCGCCAAGCTTGCGGCCGAAGCCGATAAGATTTTCACAGTTACCCAGCAGTGCTGCGTGGCCACGAGGCGCCCACCCCCCACAGACGTGGTCCCGGCTTCTCCTACAGCGGGCTGGTGCTCCTACCACACCCGTTTTGGCGCGAAAGCACGATGCTGCCGTTCCCCCTGCAGTTTTTCGCCCCAAAAAAACCCAAGAAGGCGCAGGCGGCGTCCCTGGCGATGGATGACCAAGTCTAATGGGCGTTCCGTGGTGGCGATGGTCGTCAGTTCTACGGGGAAACTCCTATATCACCGATTCCCTCTCGGGCCGCCGTTTCCTTTGTGACACCGGGGCGCAGTGAAGCATTCTACCTGCGTCGAAGCTCGACACGCAGACTGGGAACCTCGGTTTTTCCCTCGTTGCGGCTAATGGCGCAGCTATTCGAACGTTCCGAAAGCGGCGGGTCGAAGTCTGTTTAGGTGGTCAGCGCTTCTTTTGGGATTTCGTCACGGCTACAGTCTCGCAGCCTATCCTAGGGGCAGGTTTTCTGTGTGCCAACAGCCTACTAGTCGATGTCCGGCACCGCCGGCTGATCAACGCGGCCACCTTCCACTCGATTCCGTGCTTCCACGGTACCTCCGTGGCGCGCTCCATTGCCTGTGCTTTCCCTCCTCCAGATGACTTCATGCGGCTCCTCGGGGAGTTTCCGGAGCTGACAAGGCCCACCTTCTCCTCTTCGGCGACGAAACATGGTGTTGAACATCACATCACCACTACTGGCTCCCCGGTTTATGCGCGGGCTAGAAGGCTCGAACCCGGCAAGCTTGCAGCTGCGAAGGTGGAGTTCGCCACAGTGGAGCGGCTCGGCAGCATTAGGCGATCGAAGAGTCCCTGGTCTTCGCCTCTCCACATCGTGCCAAAACCAGGCGGCGGCTGGCGGCCATGCGGTGACTACCGACGCCTCAATGACGCCACCACTCCGGATCGGTACCCGATCCCGCATATCCAGGACTTCTCGGCCCACTTGGCGGGAAATTCTATCTTCTCTAAAGTCGACCTCATCCGTGGATATCACCAGGTTCCAGTGCACCCACAAGACGTCCTGAAAACTGCAGTCATCACCCCTTTTGGCCTCTTTGAGTTCCTGCGGATGCCGTTTGGCTTAAAGAACGCAGCACAGGTGTTCCAGCGTTTAATGGACTCCGTTCTTCGAGACCTGCGTTTCCTTTTCGTCTACCTTGACGACATACTCCTCGCCAGTGCCAGCAAGGAGGAGCACATCTCCCACTTGCGTTCCCTCTACGCGCCTCAGCCAACACGGTTTAATCATCAACCTGGCCAAGTGCCAGTTCGGCCTGCAACAAATCGACTTCCTGGGACATCGCATAACATTGGACCGTGCCGTCCCTTTGGCAACGAAGGTTGAGGCGGTTACTTCTTTCCCGCGGCTGTCGACAGTCAAGGCCTTGCAGGAGTTCCTGGGGATGGTCAACTTCTACCACCGTTTCGTCCCCAAGGCGGCTCAACTCATGCAACCCTTGTTCGGGGCCCTCAAGGGCAAGTCCGGTAAAGACCCAATCAGCTGGACAGCTGAAATGATCCAGGCATTCGGCGACACCAAGAACACTTTGGCCAACGCAACCATGCTGGCACACCCACTTCCAGGTGCTACTATCGCCCTTACCACTGATACGTCAGACTACGCCATCGGTGCAGTGCGGTGCAAGAACAGCGGGTCAACGGCATGTGGTAACCGCTGGCGTTTTTCAGCCGTCAATTGCGAGCAAATGAAAAAAAGTACAGCACCTTCGATAGGGAACTACTGGCCCTTTTCCTCGCCATTCGCCATTTCCAGTTTTTATTGGAGGGGCGTCCCTTCATGGCTTTTGTCGACCACAAACCCCTTACGTTCGCAATGGCCAAGACCACCGAACCGTGGTCCGCTCGTCAACAGCGTCACTTGACGTTCATTTCCGAATTTACCATGGACATTCAACATGTGTCTGGTAAGGACAACCTGGTGGCAGATTGCCTCTCCCGTGCGACGGTCCACGCGGTGCACCTGGGAATCGACTACGCCCTCATGGTGGCAGATCAGGTTTCGGATTCGGAGGTCCAATCATATCGAACCGTTCCCTCTAGCTTCCAAGCGACCGACGTCGTCTTCCAGGCCGCAGGTGCCACGCTCCTTTGCGACGTTTCCATGGGAGTTCCTCATCCCATAGTGCCAGTCGCATGGCGCCGGAAGGTTTTTGATGCCATAGACACGGGTTGCCGCACCCAGGGATGAAGGCTTCGCAATGGCTTATGTCAGCCAAGTTCGTCTGGAAAGTTATGCACGTCGATGTCCGTGACTGGACTAATACCTGCGTCGTATGCCAGAAGGCCAAAGTCCAGCGTCCTGTCAAGGCTCCAGTGGCTGTGTTCACTGTTCCGGAGCGTCATTTCGACCACGTGCACGTGGACCTCGTGGGGCCGCTTCCGCCTTCTCAGGGTTATACTCATCATCTCACCATAGTGGACCGCACCACTAGGTGGCCAGAGGCAATTCCTTTGGTTTCCACCAAGTCGGAAGACGTCGCTAGAGCTTTCATCTCCTGTTGGGTCGCCCGTTTCGGGGTACCGGCGGACATCTCCTCTGACTGCGGGCCACAATTTTCCTCGGATCTTTGGAACGCTGTGGCTCGGGCTCGATACCAAACTTCATCGCACCACCGCCTATCATCCGCAGGCAAACGGCCTTTTCGAGCGATTTCACAGGTCGCTTAAAGAGTCTCTTCAGGCCAGTCTTCAAGGCGCAGGATGGGTGGACAGACTCCCATGGGTCCTGTTGGGTATCCGTACGGCGCCCAAAGATGATCTACAATCGTCTTCGGCTGAACTCGTCTATGGCCAGCCGCTCTGTGTACCAGGAGATTTCCTCCCTTCTCCCACAGAGCCATGGTCTGCCTCCCGGCAACTCGTTCGCCACCAAGAAGCGGCCAGATGCTTTGCTCCGATACCAACGTCCGATCATGGTTTGCAGACCTCCTACGTGCCACCGGGACTGAAGAATGCAGAGTATGTCTTCATCCGACACAACACTCACCGGGATCTGCTCAAGCCCCCTTACACTGGTCCTTTCCACGTCATCGAACCGGGAGACAAATCCTTTTTGGTCGACGTCGGAGAGAAACCGGATCACATCTCGGTGGACCGCTTGAAGCCGGCTCACCTGGACCTGGACCACCCTGTCATAGTCGCTCAACCACCCAAACGTGGCCGACCGCCCGTTGCCGCCGCACCTGATCAACCAAAGCCGCCTGACAACTCGACTACGCTCGCTGCGCCTGCTCAGCCGCCACTGACTGCCAACTCATCCACCGGTCGTCAACTTCCTCTACCAGGTTATCGAAGTCGGTCGGACAGGCTCATCAGGCCTCCTCCTCCTCGCCTCACCTTTTCTGTTAAAGACAATTCTTGGGGGGCGCATGTGGCGGAGCCACCAAAGGACTCGGAGCGGTTGTACATAATTCCTTTAACAGCAATGTAGTTACTGTCTGTGCCTGTACTTTTAATTACACTGTTTGACTGTACAATGCATAGTTACCTTTACAGCACGGTTTCAACGTGATGACGTCATGCCGTTAGTCACGTGATGCCCCAATGGCGGGAAGAATGTGATGATGTCATGACGTCAGTCTCCTGACCAGAGGATCAGTCCTCGTGGAGCCCTCAAGGAGAGTAGACCTGTTATTGATGTGTTCTAACAGTTTTCAGTTTAAACTAGTTTGTTTTCATTAAAGTTCATAAATTTAATTACTTGAGTCGAACTCAGTCTTTTTGATAGGAACTTCCGTCCCTACGTCATGGCGATAACTGAGACCTCGCTCAAAAAAGAGCAGGATTGGGGTTTAAATATTCTTGGATATAAGGAGGGACAAATTCGGTATCACCCCGTTTGGGGTACAGTTATCGGCCGTGCGCAAAGATTAGCGCCCGGCGCTAATTATCGCCTCCGACTGCAAACTTGACCTCTATCGCCCCTGGAGGTGATTTGAGCGCTACACACCTCTCTTAAGGCGCTAACGCCGAGGAGCGAGGTGCTACCTCAGAGCGCTGGTGAAGCTCATGTGATGTCAGTCAGCAATGGAACACAGACACAATGGTGCCGGTCATTTCTTAAAGGGAGGGTCGATCTTGCTTTGCATCCAAACCCTACTCATTGTAGCCTTAAATCTCGGCCTGGAGAGACCTGTACATCAAATCTGCTGGAAAGAACAATGGAAAGGCCCGGGGAAAGAGCGCAGAGTGCA
Source organism: Somniosus microcephalus (assembly GCF_052327205.1). Taxonomy (NCBI): domain Eukaryota; kingdom Metazoa; phylum Chordata; class Chondrichthyes; order Squaliformes; family Somniosidae; genus Somniosus; species Somniosus microcephalus. The sequence continues at coordinate 174,611,301 of NC_140998.1, read as the reverse complement.
GCCCCCACAGTCTCTTCTAAATCGATGCAAGGAAGGTCAAATCAAAATGAACCTGCAAAGTGCTGCTCAGTACCCAAAACTCCTTCACACAGCGTTGAATCTCTCCAGAAGTCTGTCTCTCAGAATGCATCGTTGCTAGCGGCAGGCGGTAAGGCAGGGGGCGCCACTCAATATCTGGTCTGGGGCGATGCACGCTCGATTGACGTCACGATCTGCAGGCGCAGGAGATCGTGGCGGTAGTGTTTAGCGCCGCCGCAAAATGTCTGGTCAATTTCGCGAGTGGCGCAAACATCGCCACACCCAGGAGGCGCTAATCAACTGAATTTTTCCTCCCAAGGTGTTCAGGAAAGATAGAAAGGAGGTGGAGTGACAGTATTGATTAAGGAGAATGTTACAGTGCTGGAGAGAGAGGATGTCCTGGAGAGGTCAAGGACAGAATCTATTTGGTTAGAGTTGAGAAACAATAGAGGTGCCATTACACTACTAGGTGTATTCTATAGTCCACCTACTAGTGGGAAAGATGTAGAAGAGCAAATTTGCAGAGAGGTGAAAGAACTACAGAGTAGTGATAATGGGTGACTTCAATTATCCTAAAATAGACTGGGATCGTAATCGTGTAAAGGGCAGAGAAGGAGAAGAATTTCTGGAGTGTGTTCAGGAGAACTTTCTTGATCAGTATGTTTCCAGCCCAACGAGGAAGGAGTCATTGCTGGATCTGGTTCTGAGGAATGAGGTGAGTCTAGGGGAACATTTAGGGAACAGTGATCATAGTATCATAAGGTTTACATTAGCTACGGAAAAGGACAGGGAGCAATCTAGAGTAAAAATACTTAATTGGAGGAAGGCCAATTTCAGTGGGTTGAAAACGGATCTGGCCCGGGTAAATTTGAATCAAAGATTGGCAGGCAAAACTGTAATCGAACAATGGGCTGCCTTTAAAGAGGAGATGGTTCGGGTACAGTCGAGGTACATTCCCACAAGAGGGAAAGGTAGGGCAACTAAAGCCAGAGCTCCCTGGATGACGAAAGCGATGGAGAATAAGATGAAGCAGAAAGAGTGCGTATGATGGATGTCTGGTTGAGAATACAAGTGAGAATCAGGCTGAATATAGAAAGTTCAGAGGAGAAGAGGAAAGTAAGAGGGGCAAAGCGAGAGTATGAGAATAGATTGGCAGCTAACATAAAAGGGAATTCAAAAGTCTTCTGTAGGCATATAAATAGTAAACTGGTAGTAAGAGGAGAGCTGGGGTCGATTAGGGACCTAAAAGGAGTCCTACGCATGGAAGCAGAGGGCATGGCTGTGGTACTAAATGAGTACTTTGCATCTGTCTTTACCAAGGAAGAAGATGCTGCCAAAGTCACAGGAAAAGAGGAGGTAGTGGAGATACTGGATGAGATAAGAATTGATAAAGAGGAGGTATTAGAAAGGCTGACTGTACTTAAAGTTGATAAGTCACCAGGACTGGTTGGGATGCATCCTATAATGCTGAGGGAGGTTGAGGAGGAGATCGTAGAGGTACTGGCCATAATCTTCCAATCCTCCTTAGATACGGGGGTGGTGGCAGAGGACTGGAGAATTGCAAATGTTACACCCTTGTTCAAAAAAGGGTGTAAAAATAAACCCAGCAACTACAGGCTGGTCAGTTTAACCTCAGTAGTGGGGAAGCTTTTGGAAACGATAATTAGGGACAAAGTTAACAAGTGTGGATTAATTAAGGAAAGCCAGACTGATTTGTTAAAGGCAAATCGTGTTTAACTAAGTTGATCGAGTTTTTTGATGTGGTTACAGAGAGGGTTGATGAGGGCAATGCGGTTGATGTGGTGTACATGGAATTCCAAAAAGTGTTTGATAAAGTGCCACATAGTAGGCTTACCAGCAAAGTTGAAGCCCATGGAATAAAAGGGACAGTGGCAGTATGGATACAAATTTGGCTAAGTGACAGGAAACAGAGAGTAGTGGTGAACGGTTGCTTTTCGGACTGGAGGAAGGTATACAGTGGTGTTCCCCAGGGGTCGGTTCTAGGACCACTGCTTTTCTTGATGTATATTAATAACTTGGATTTGGGAGTATAGGGCACAATTTCAAAATTGCAGATGACACAAAACTTTCAAGTATAGTGGATAGTGATGATAGACAGGCTGGTGCAATGGAGGAGAGGCAATATAAACTAAAGGGTACAATCCTAAAGGGGGTGCATGAACAGAGAGACCTGGGGGTATATGTGCACAAATCATTGAAGGTGGCAGGGCAGGTTGAAAAGTGGTTAAAAAAGCATATGGGATCCTGGGCTTCATGAATAGAGCCATAGAGTACAAAAGCAAGGAAGTTATGATGAACCTTTATAAAATACTGGTTTGGCCTCAACTGGAGTATTGTGTCCAATTCTGGGCACTGCACTTTAGGAAGGATGTGAAGGCCTTAGAGAGGGTGCAGAAAAGATTTACGACAATGATTCCAGGGATGAGGGACTTCAGTTACGTGGATAGACTAGAGAAGCTGGGGTTGTTCTCCTTGGAGCAGAGAAGGTTGAGAGGAGATTTGATAGAGGTGTTCAAAATCATGAGGGATCTGGACAGAGTAGATAGAGAGAAACTGTTCCCATTGGTGGAAGGGTCGAGAACCAGAGGAGACAGATTTAAGGTGGTTGACAAAAAAACCAAAGGCAACATGAGGAAAAACTTTTTATGCAGCGAGTGATTAGGATCTGGAATGCACTGCCTGAATGGGTGGTGGAGGCAGACTCAATCACAGCTTTCAAAAGGGAATTGGATAAGTACCTGAGGGGAAATAATTTGCAGGGCTACGGGAAAGGGCAGGGGAGTGGGGCTAACTGAGATGCTCTTGCAGAGAGCTGGCATGAGCTCGACGGGCCGAATGGCCTCCTTCTGTGCTGTAACCATTCTATGGTTCTAAGACCATCCAGGATGGCAAAATTAACACCAGGCTTCTCTTCACCACCAACCGTCTTCTCAAACCACCCTCCCCTGCCTCCTCCTCCCTCACCTCCAACAATAAATGTGAGGAGCTCACGGACTTCTTTGTTAAAAAGATCGACAACATCAGTTCAACTGCTTCTGCTTTCAATTATCTTCCTTCCCCTAGCCCACTGGACCTTACCTCCTCTCTGTTTTCCCCCTGCCCTAACCCTAAATTTGCATATTTCTCTAATTTATCTCCTATCTCCCCTCTTGCCCTTTCAAAGCTAATTTTATCAATGAGACCGACCGCCTGCTCTCTCGATGCTATTCCTACTAAATTGCTGACAACCCAACTTTCCTTCTTGGCTCCCATGTTAGCAGACATTGTTAACTGTTCTCTCTCCTCCGGTATTGTCCCCCATTCCTTCAAAACTACCATCTTCACCCCTCTCCTCAAAAACCAACCCTCGTTCCCTCCGTCCTTGCAAACAACCGCTCCAGCTCCAACCTCCCTTCCTCTCCAAAGTTCTTCTACGTGTTGTCACCACACAAATCCGTACCCATCTTTCCCAGAGCTTCTTGTTTGAATCCCTCCAATCAGGTTTCCGCCCCGCCACAGCACTGAAACTGCTTTTACCAAGGTCACAAATGACATCCTAATTGACTGCGACAAAGATAATCTCTCCCTCCTCGTCCTTCTGGATCTGTCTGCAGTCTTTGACATGGTTGACCACAAAATTCTGCTCCAATGCCTCTCCACTATCGCCCAGCTAGATGGGACCGCACTCGCCTGGTTTGATTTGTATATTTCCATCCATAACCATAGAATCACCTGCAATGGCTTCTCTTCCCGATCCCGCACTTTCACCTCTGGTATCCCCCCAGGATCTATCCTTGGCCCCCTCCTGTTTCTCATCTACATGCTGCCCCCTCGGCGACATCATCTGGTAACACCACGTGAGCTTTCACATGTACGCTAATGACACCCAGCTCTACCTCACCTACACCTCTCTCGAACCCTCCATCATCGCTATACTATCAGACTGCTTGTCCGACATCCAGCACTGGATGAGTAGAAATTTCGGGAAGACCGAAGCCATTGTCTTTGGTTCACGCCACAAACTCCATTCCCCTTCAACTGATTCAATCTCTCTCCCCGGCAACTGTCTGAGGCTGACCAAGTCTGTACGCAACCTTGGTGTCATATTTGATCACGAATTGGGCTTCCTACCTCATAGCCGTTCTATCACTAAGACCGCCCAATTCCACCTTCGTAACATCGCCCGTCTCCAGCCTTGCCTCAACTTATCTGCTGCTGAAACCCTCATCCATGTCTTTATCACCTCTAGACTTGACTATTCCAATGCTCTCCTGGCCGACCTCCCTAGTTCTACCCTCCATAAACTTGAGGTCATCCAAAATTCTGCCGCCCGTGTGCTAACTCGCACCAAGTCCCGTTCACCCATCACCCCTGTGCTTGCTGACTACATTGGCTCCCAGTTAAGCAATGCCTCGATTTTTAAAATTCTCATCCTTGTTTTCAAATCCCTCCATGGCCGCTCCTTATTTCTGTAATCTCCTTAGTCCTATAATCCCCCTAGACCTCTGCATTCCACCTATTCTGCCCTTTTGAATATCCCTGATTTTAATCGCTCCACCATTGGCGGTCGTGTCTTCAGCTGCCTAGGTCCTAAGCTCTGGAATTGCCTCCATAAATCTTTCTGCCTCTCTTTCCTCCTTTTAAGATGCACCTTAAAACCTACCTCGTCACCTGCCCTAACATCTCCTTATATGGCTCGGTCAAATTTTCTTTTTGATAGCACTCCTGTGAAGCACCTTGGGACGTTTTATTACTTTAAAGGCACTATATAAATACAAGTTGTTGTTGTTGGTTTTTAACCTCTTTTAGAATTGGAGGGAACTACTGTTGATTTAAAAAAAAAATTAAAATGTTCAAATTGAAGGGGACACCAAGCCTTAAAGTTTTCAGTTCTAATTGAACACCGAATCAACATTAGCCTTTTACCTTTTAGTAAAAGTATTTATAAAAAAAAAAAAAAAAAAAAAAATAGGTAGATGCTGGCTGAAATTACCAAGAGAAACCTGCAGTGCTGTGGCCTTCTTGCTGGGACAGTGCTGACACCAGACTGGTATGTCGGGCTGTGCGTGTCTTTGTATACTTCCAGCCCAGAACTGAGTCTTACAATACTCTTAACTTTGGTTTCTGAATTTTTATAATAAATATAGATTAGAGTTTTTTAATCTTTAACTGTCAGATATATGCTTCTTAGTATTGTAGTTTGTAACATATTGGCACCAGTACACACAAGAAAACCTGGTATTTAAGCCACTGGGTTTCAGCGTTCTATAATGTTCCTAATTCATCACCTCAAATTGTTCCCGCCCTGCCTGCACTGCTGACAGACCTGAATCCACCAGTACACAGCTCAAAATCCTTTCTGAAGGAATAAATCGAGTTTGAAAGTACAAAAATCTATAAATTCACTGCAGGATACCTTTCACAGTGGAGGTGGACATAGGCATCACTGAAATCCCAATGCTCCTGTTGCTGCCTTAGTGAAAGTGATCAGTAGATGTTTATTGCAAGGTTATTGGGATATAGCCTTGCTTCTAAATTTATACCCCTTTTCTTTAAATATACAGACACGTGGGGTAGGTGGGAAAAGGAAAACCGATTCCACTGCCCAAGAAGACCACGATAAGCCGTACGTGTGTGACAGTAAGTAACTTATTGCAGTGGTTGCAAGTGGAAATGTCCTCTTCCTGCTTCCTTTCGACAGCCCTTCTCTTGCATGTGTTAAAAGCGTCTCATCTCCTCTCTGGCCTGATACCTTTATGTCTATCTCCTGTGAAATTCACTCCTTTTTCTCTTGTTTTTTCTTCTCTGTTTCAGATAGTTACAAACAAAAGCATAACTCAAAAACATCTGACCAAGGTACTTCGCAGTTGCCTGTTTAGTCTATGAGTAACTGTGCATAGACTGCAGCTGTAGTGTTTTGCTTCTTGCCTATTTTTAATTTACCTTTTGTGTATTTTTATTTTTTATTCATAATGTATCCTTGATTATTTCACTCTACTAAAGAGATTAACTTTTTAAAAACCCAATTAAAAGATGTCCCCACACGGTGATTGTACATGATTAATGTGCCACTTTCTTATCTTCCTCTTTGTTTCCAGTCTGCGGCAAGCGATACAAGAATCGTCCTGGTCTCAGTTATCATTACGCTCACACTCATTTAGCTGATGAGGAAGGAGATGATGACCGAGATTCAGAGCCTCGTTCACCACCAGTCCTGAGAAGTGAAAACCACAAACGTAAGATGTGCCCAGTTGCTGTGCTGTGCTGATATATAGATTGTCAGATAGAATGTCCCACTGCAGTGTAGCGATCCTGGCGAGATTTCTCTGCTTACCATATAGCCAGGTCATAAACATGCTCCGGTATTTCTGGCCAAATTGTAAGGGTGTTTATTCTGAGCAGTGATTTTACTAGAAATACTGACCAGAGGAAATCTTCGGGAGTGCATTAACATATTAATGCAAGATGGCATGTGTAGAATTGCTCTTATCACAAAGGGAGCAATCAATAGTTATTAACCAAAGATGGCTTCTATTAGTAAAATGTGATATTCAAATAGGGGTGTACCTGCTACCCTTTACATTTAATTTAGAAATTGTTCATAAACTTGATATTTATCCTTCTCTTGCAACCTATATTTATAACTCATCAAAGCTTGGCTTTTGGTTATTTGTGATCTATAGCAAGCTCATTAGATTACATTTCCTATATTTTTAAATGAAACCGAAGAAGGATGTCTGATAACTTTGTGGCTACTACAATGAATGTTTGTTAAATATAAACTGTCAGGGTGTGATGTGTGGCCAGTTCAGTGCAGGAATGACACTGCAAGGTTTGGCTTTCACAGAGAAAGCCTTCCTGTCCTGACCAGAAGCCATTTAATGAGGTCTGTCTGGAAGATACTGGCTTTGACAGTTTAGCAGTGACAGCAGAGATGGAGCCAAGGAGGATGAAGGAGAAATGTTTAAGTAAGGGAGAGTTTGAGGAATTGTCTTGGGAGCAGCAGACAGCTGAATATTGATCAGCTTTTGGTGAAGCAAGCAAGGTCACAGACTGATTACTGGCACCGACCGACCGGGGAACGGAGTGAAGGAAGGTCGGGGTCGGGAGTGACGATTGTCCTGATTACTGGCACCGACCGACCGGGGAACGGAGTGAAGGAAGGTCGGGGTCGGGAGTGACGATTGTCCTGATTACTGGCACCGACCGGGGAACAGAGTGAAGGAAGGTCGGGGTCGGGAGTGATGATTGTCCTGATTAGCCCGTTGCCATAGAAACCGCACAGACCTGATGTGGTGATGTACAGCAGTTGCTAAAAATAATTAATTTTGCTGAGATGTGTCCTTTCAGAGAAACCTTGTTTTGATTGCATCCTGTGCATCAGGTACTGGCACCAACGACTCTAATGATCGGGCGAGTAAAGGCAGTTGGAGGTTACACACAGCAGAATGAAGAGTCTGCATTCGATCTTAATGAATTAGGAATTGAGGGTTTTTTGTTTAATTTTTATTCACTATTTTGAATAGCATTTGAAGTTGCTCCTTTAAACTTGCTGGCAGGAGCCTGCCCTGTGCTAGGGATAAGGTGTGTGGATGTGACGGCCAGGAATGTATCCGTTGATGATTCCAAATAGTGGATTAACCTTGCACAAGAAAAACATTTTTAAAAAGTCTTGCTGCTAGACAAAAGCCCCGTACCACCTTCCATTCACAGATAAATGCACTTCATGCTCTTACCCTAGACTGGTCCTCGCCTATCCACACACGAGTTGAATTGCTGTAGGCCAAAGCATATTCCAGCTCGTCAGTCAAGACTTGTTAATGCCTGTTTCTCATTTTCTTTTTTAATCTCCATTTCATGTTAGGCTCCCCTGAGTAATCTGTTGTCTGTTAATGGTTCTTTCTGCACTTTTCCCTTCCTACTGATTTCTTCCTCTCCTTTCTGTTTTGTTTCTATCTGGTCAATTTTATCTTTTTATTATGTCCTTTGTATTCTCTGTATCTCAAACCACCTGATTTCTTGTCTTCAGACCCTTGCAGCTTTCCCTTTTGTCTCCGGTGTTGCACAGTTAGTTTTGTGTGTACGTGTACAATTGAAAGGATGTTTGTGGTTGCACTTTTTCCCCTTTGTAGGTTTGCATTGGCAAAGAATTAATGTTAATGTGCATTATTTTGCTACATAATGAGGGTGTGTCACAGAGATTTTATTGCCATAATGGAGGATCCTCCAGTCCCCAAGTGACACTGCTGATTGCTGCTCTTTACTGTCAGTGCACTGAATCCCTTCACCAATGTTTGCCGACCAGTGTTCCAGTGCTGGCTAATCCTGGCAGCAGGAGCAGACCGATGGGGAAGGAAGGTGTGCTTGGGGCGGGGGGATAGGAATTGCTGGCAGGCCTGTCTCCCATTGGTCGCCCATTACACCGAATCTCTCTAATTCAGAAGAGGATTATTTTTTAAATTCTTTTAAAATTTGTTTCTATGGGATGTGGGCATCGCTGGCACGGCCAACATTTATGCCCATCCCTAGTTGCCCTTGAGAAGGTGGTGGTGAGCCGCTGCATTGAACCGCTGCAGTCCGTGTGGTGAAGGTGCTCCCACAGAGCTGTTATTGAGGGTGTTCCAGGATTTTGACCCAGTGACGATGAAGGATCGGCGATATACTTCGAAGTCAGGATGGTGTGTGACTTGGAGGGGAACTTGGAGGTGGCGGTGTTCCCATGTGCCTGCTGCCCTTGTACTTCTAGGTAGTAGAAGCCGCGGGTTTGGGAGGTGCTGCCGAAGAAGCCTTGGCGAATTGCTGCAGTGCATCTTGTAGATGGTACACTGCAGCCACGGTGTGCCGGTGGTGGAGGGAGTGAATGTTTAAGGTGGTGGATGGGGTGCCAATCAAGTGGGCTACTTTGTCCTGGGTGGTGTTGAGCTTCTTGAGTGTTGTTGCAGCTGCACTCATCCAGGCAAGTGGAGAGTGTTCCATCACACTCCTTACTTGTGCCTTGTAGATGGTGGAAAGGCTTTGGGGAGTCAGGAGTTGAGACACTCGCCACAGAATACCTAGCCTCTGACCTGCTCTTGTTGCCACAGTATTTATGTGGCTGGTCCAGTTAAGTTTCTGGTCAGTGGTGACCCCCAGGATGTTGATGGTGAGGGATTTGGCGATGGTAATGCCATTGAATGTCAAGGGAAGGTGGTTAGACTCTCGCTTGTTGGAGATAGTCATTGCCTGGCACTTCTCTGGCTCGAATGTTACCTGCCACTTATCAGCCCAAGCCTGAACGTCGTCCAGGTCTTGTTGCATGCGGGCATGGACTGCTTCATTATCTGTGGTGTTGTGAATGGTGCTGAACACTGCAGTCATCAGCGAACATCTTCATTTCTGACCTTGTGTTGGAGGGAAGGTCATTGATGAAGGAGCTGAAGATGGTTGGGCCTAAGACACTTCCCTATGGAACTCCTGCAGTGATGTCCTGGGGCTGTGATGATTGACCTTCAATCACCACAACCATCTTCCTTTGTGCTAGGTATGACTCCAGCCAATGGAGAGTTTCCCCCCCCCCCCCTGATTCCCATTGACTTCAGTTTTACTAGGGCTCCTTGATGCCACATTCGGTCAAATGCTGCCTTGATGTCGAGGGCAGTCACTCTCACCTCACTTCTGTAATTCAGCTTCTTTGTCCATGTTTGGACCAAGGTTGGGAGCCGAGTGGTCTTTGCGGAACCCAAACTGGGCAGGTTATTGGTGAGTAAGTGCCACTTGACAGCACTGTCGATGACACCTGCCATCACTTTGCTGATGATTGAGAGTAGACTGATGGGGCGGTAATTGGCTGGGTTGGATTTGTCCTGCTTTTTGTGGGCAGGACATACCTGGGCAGTTTTCCACATTGTCGGATAGATGCCAGTGTTGTAGCTGTACTGGAACAGCTTGGATATAAGCGCGGCTAGTTCTGGAGCACAAGTCTTCAGCACGATAGCCGGGATGTTGTCGGGGCCCATAGCCTTTGCTGTATCCAGTGCACTCAGCCGTTTCTTGATATTACATGAAGTGAATCGAATTGGCTGAAGACTGGCTTCTGTGATGGTGGGGACCTCGGGAGTAGGCCGATATGGATCATCCATTCAGCACTTCTGGCTGAAGGTGGTTGCAAACGCTTCAGCCTTGTTTTTTGCACTCACGTGCTGGGCTCCACCATCATTGAGGATGGGGATATTCATGGAGCCTTCTCCTCCTGTTAGTTGTTTAATGGTCCACCACCATTCACGACTGGATGTGACAGGACTGCAGAGCTTTGATCTGATCCGTTGATTGTGGGATCGCTTAGCCCTGTCTATAGCATACTGCTTCCGCTTTTCAGCATGCATGTAGTCCTGTGTTGCAGCTTCCCCAGGTTGGCACCTCATTTTTAGGTTCGCCTGGTGCTGCTCCTGGCATGCTCCTTATTGAACCAGGGTTGGTCCCCTGGCTTGATGGTAATGGTAGAGTGAGGGATATGCTGGGCCATGCGGTTACAGATTGTGGTGGAATACAATGCTGCTGCTGATGGCCCCCAGCGTCTCATGGATGCCCAGTTTTGAGCTGCTAGATCTTTTCTGAATGTATCCCATTTAGCACAGTGGTAGTGCCACACAACACGATGGAGGGTGTCCTCAGTGTGAAGACGGGACTTTGTCTCCACAAGGACTGTGCGGTGGTCACTGCTACCAATACTGTCACGGACAGATGCATCTGCGATCAGTAGATTGGTGAGGATGAGGTCAAGTAGGTTTTTCCCCTTGTGCCGGTTCTCTCACCACCTGCCGCAGGCCCAGACTGGCAGTTATGTCCTTCAGGACTCGGCAGTTCGGTCAGTAGTGGTGCTACCGAGCAACTCTTGGTGATGGACATTGTTGTCCCCCACACAGAGTACATTCTGTTCCCTTGCTACTCTCAGTGCTTCTTCCAAGTGGTGTTCAACATGGCGGAGTACTGATTCATCAGCTGAGGGAGGGTAGTAGGTGGTAATGGGGGAGAGCCAGTGGATGTGGTGTACCTTGACTTCCAGAAAGCCTTCGATAAGGTTCCACACAAAAGATTATCATGCAAAATTAAGGCTCATGGAATTGGGGGCAAAGTATTAACGTGGATAGAGAACTGGCTGGCGGATAGAAAACAGAGAGTTGGAATAAACGGCTCGTTTTCGGAGTGGCAGGCAGTGACCAGCGGGGTGCCGCAAGGATCTGTCCTGGGACCCCAGCTGTTCACAATATATATAAATGATCTGGATCAGGGAATTGGATGCAATATTTCCAAATTCGCTGACGACACTAAACTAGGAGGAGGGGTGGGCTCTGATGAGGATGTCAGGAGGCTACAGTGCGATTTGGACAGGTTGGGGGAATGGGCGGATACGTGGCAGATGCACTATAATGTGGATAAATGCGAGGTTATCCACTTTGGGGGTAAAAACAGGAGGGTAGATTATTATCTAAATGGCAATAGATTGGGAGATGGGGAAGTGCAGAGGGACCTGGGTGTTCTTGTGCACCAGTCACTGAAGGAGAGCATGCAGGTGCAACAGGCGATTAAGAGGGCAAATGGTATGTTGGCCTTCATATCAAGGGGGTTCGAGTATAGGAATAGGGATACCTTACTACAGCTGTACAAGGTGCTGGTGAGACCGCATCTGGAGTATTGTGTACAGTTTTGGTCGCCCCATCTGCGGAAGGATGTTCTTGCCATGGAAAGAGTGCAACGGCGATTCACCAGGCTGATACCTGGAATGGCGGGAATGACCTACGAAGAGAGATTAAATAGTTTGGGCTTGTACTCACTGGAGTTTAGAAGATTGAGAGGGGATCTCATCGAAACATATAAAATTATGGCAGGCCTGGACAGGCTGAATTCAGAGAGAATGTTTCCAATGGCCGGGGAGCACAGAACCAGGGGCCACAGTCTAAAAATAGCGGGCAAATCATTTAAAACAGAGATGAGGAAGAATTTCTTCACTCAAAGAGTGGTGAGCCTGTGGAATTCCCTGCCACAGAGGGCTGTGAAGGCTAATTCAATAAATATTTTCAAGAGAGAATTGGATATATTTCTGAAGGCTAAGGGGATTAAGGGTTACGGAGAAAAGGCGGGGACGGGGTACTGAACTGGTAAGATCAGCTATGATCTCAGACGAAGATCAGCCATGATCTCATTGAATGGCGGAGCAGGCTCGAAGGGCCAAATGGCCTACTCCTGTTCCTATCTCTATGTTTCTATGTAATCAGCAGAAGGTTTCCTTGCCCATGCTTGACCTGAAGCCATGAGACATCATGGGGTCCGGAGTCAATGTTGAGGACTCCCAGGGTCTCTCCTTCCCGACTGTATACCAGTGTGCCAATGTGACAGGACATACCCAGGGATGGTAATGGAGGAGTTTGGGACATTGGCTGAAATGAGAGTAGGAAGAGTTGAGGTTCACCTCTGATGAAGAGAAAAAAGGTTAATGTTGCAAGTTTCCCCTTCTCGATTGCTGTATGTCATTTTGTTTTAAGATTCTTGAATCTGGTCCTGCAGATTTAGTGCACGACGATTGCTATTCACTTTACTCTGCTCCTGTTGTCAAGATCTATCCGTTGGCTCAAAGCTCCTCTGGTTGTGATTGCAGTTGGTCAATCTGCGATAATGGGAGGGGAATGTTGTGGGAGTAGACGGAGGTGGATAGGTGAGGAAACCCAATGCATTCATGTTTCCGAACAGCAATCGGAGGAACTCGAAGAGGGTTTAGCCTGTTCATTTTGAAAGTTTATTTTTCTGGAGCAGTACGTTATAGGACAGTGATTTGTGTGTGTGTTGATTGGCTTTGTTTGGATCACCCAGTAGCCCTGGGTGCCAACCTACTCAACTCAGCAAATGCAACTAATTCTAGCAGGACCACATGATGGACTCCTCGAACGTACAATATTGGAAACCATTGTATCGTAGGACCGTGTATAAATTCTTGGCTAGCTGGCTCTGTTTTAGACCCTTTTTATTAAAAATTTCTTTTTTTCAAAATTTTTTTTTATTGTTTAAAGGGTCTAAAACTAAACTTACCTTATTGTAGATTCTTTAAAATAATAAACCTGTGGAAAAGAAAATTCTAAATTACACTAAAACACCACTTACCTGTAAAAGTAAATACTTGCGTGTGCTTTTTACAAGCGTAAAGACCGGAGGCCTTTAGATATGCGCAAATCCCCCAAAACAGAGGAAATCCAAGACGCACATGCTGCCCCCTACAGTGCACGCGCTAGCCTCTTCAACTCTTGGGTTAGAGGAGAGGAAATGCCGGTTTTCAGCACATGCGCTGTGCATGCTGAAAACCGGCATTTCCTCCGGCCAGACACGTGAGTACCCCCTCCGTACTCACGCGTTTGGGGAGAAATTACTGCCCCATTGTTTTGATGCAATTAGACAAAACTTCCTTCTGTGCCAGTTAACAGACTCCAAGCTTCTTCAGCTGTATATTTACTGAGGCTGGGCATTCTCTGTGCGCCTCAGTTCCACGTCAGTGCAGTGCACCTGCCAGCTGAGCTGAGGGATAACCGTGCTATCGTTGCAGAAGCAAATCTTTAAAAAGTACCGAAATTGTCTGACCTCTGGGAATCCATGGGGTCCCAGGAACCCGGTGTGAATACTGGAGGCCCTCCACATCAGGCATCATTGGGTGAAGCAAGGACAAATTGTGCTTAAAATGTGTGTTGGGAAATTCCCATGTTTGTGTGCAGAAGTAGTAGTAAATCGCCAACGTTCACCATGCTTATCCCTAGAATTTCCTTTTTTCTTTTTAGCATCTCATTCTGTAACTTGATCCGGATTGGTTGCCTGTTCTACTGATTAGTCTGACATGGCATTCACCTACTTAATGGTGCGCCATTTCAAATTAAAAGCAGTTTAATTTAATGGTGGGAATTGAGTAACCCATGGCAAAAAGGACTTGCTGCTGCTGCAACTGAAGATTGATGCACTTATTAAACAGGAGATCTGTACAAGTCCATTTGTGTGTTTATTACCCGAGTTTAATGCAGCTCACAAATGCATGCTGAGATAACAGGCGGCCTTTGAGAAGGACATGGAGACTGATAGTTATTGAACTGTCTGGAAACAGATATCTTGATGTAACCTTGAGAAGGCTACGTGACTGGCAGTGATGATGTGTTGGCTGCGTGATTATTTTACAGTGAATTCAAATTGGGATTTTGAATGTTGGAAATGGACACTACCCCTTGCTCTTTGTGTGTTTAGAAATGTAGGTTGGCGGAATACAAATTGGATCATTAGCAAAATCTCTCCTTGGGCTAACGATTTTATTTTAAACGGGCTATGTAAATAGATTGATTTTAGGTACCTAAGCTTTAAATGAAGGCTGTGATGCCCCTCTGGTTTGACTCTGAGCTAGTGAACATTCTGTTTTATACACTTGGGTGTGTGCACTGGTTTGTTAATGAGTGCATTCCCCCTCTTCTCTCCTCATGCTGGGTTAGGATTCAAAGGGTCTCTCGTACCTCATCAAAGTTTCCATTCTTGATGTGTCAATTTGACAGCGAGGGTCAGCAGGCTATTGTGTGTGTGTGTGTAGAGCATCAGAAGAGGAACTCGATCCTGCCCTTGCCCAGTGTCCACATACAGGCAGGTTCCAGCAGTGATTGTTGGATTAACATGATAGCAAAATACTGCAGATGCTGGAAATCCGAAGTAACAACAGAAAATGCTGGAAAAACTCAGCAGGCCAGGCAACATCCGTGGAGAGAAAATAGAGGCAACGTTTCGGGTCAAACCCTTTGTCAAGACTGGAAAGGCACAGGAAATGTAACAGATTAAAAGGCCAAGCTGGGAGAGAACAAAAGAGAAGTGAAGAGACATTAAGAGGTATTCAAAACGAGACGAGATGGTGATAGGACTAGAGGAGACAAAAGACGGCTCTAGATGTGCGGGTTAAGTTGATTGGCTATGATAAATTGACCCTTAGTGTTAGGGGGATTAAATACGTGGGGTTACAGGGATAGGGTGGGATATGTGTCGGTGCAGGCTCGATGGGCCGAAATGGCCTCTATCTGCACTGTGGGGTTTCTGTGATTCTGTGATAGATTAGGTATGAAATGCGCTGGCAGAATGGGAGACTGCTGCCATGTGGGAGAGAGAAAAAAGGGGGGGTGGAAGGGCCAAAACAAAGGTGTGGATAAAAAATAAGTAAAAATGTAATGGGGGCCGAGGTTATGATCTGAAATTGTTGAACTCGATATTGAGTCCAGAAGGCTGTAAAGTGCCTAATCGGAAGATGAGGTGCTGTTCCTCGAGTTTACACTGAGCTTCCGTGGAAAAGAGCCCGAGTACAGTGAGGTCTGAGTGGGAATGGGGCGGTGAATTAAAATGACAGGTGACCGGAAGCTCGGGGTCATCCTTACGGATGTTCAGTGATCTGTGTGGCTCGGTTTCAGTATCGCTGCTGCCTTTACTAACTGAGCCACCAGCGGAAGCTCCAACCAGAAGCTTTGATTCCTTATTAAATAGGATGTAGGTCCAGTTAGAGTAAATAGCAAACTAATGGAGTGCTTTAGGTCAACAGTTGGGGTGAGATGAGGATGCACACTGCTGCCTGATTTATTCAATCGAGTACTGGAGACGGTAGTTAATCTTGCACTGAAAGGTGATATTGGGGGAGTCTTTGTAGGTGGCGTGATTTTAAATGATCTCCGATTTGCTGATGACATTGGCCTTATAACAACATTTAAAACAGATTCGCAGACTAACTGATCAGGTGTACGTAATGAGTAGAAAATTTGGATTACACATCAATATAAAAACGACAAAGGTCACGTCCTATGAGAACCATCGGGAAGATTTACACCTTACACTTGGCGGGGATGCAGTTGAACAGGTGGAAAAGTTTGACTACCTCGCTGGGTTAATGTCAGAGAATGGGAACTGTGAAGAAGACACCGAAAGAAGGATTGGACTTGCTTCTGTGCGTTTGGAAGATTAAGCAGAATATGGAAGACTAAAGATATTTTGGTTAAAAAAATAAAGGTGAGCGTTTATGAAGCGATGGTTATCCCCATATTATTACACGGATCTGAGCGCTGGAACATGAGAAAAGTTTAGGAACAAAAGATACGAACAGCAGAGATTGGATCATTGAGAGGAATAGTGGGAGTATCTGTGAAATGAAGAATGATATAACATTGCTTGGACAAGAAACAACATTTATACAGAAGATCCAAGAGAGACGACTGCGATGGTTTTGGAGAATGTTTGAAGACTGGAAACCGTCGAATACTTTTCATTGACCTGCACACAGAGGTAGATGGAGCAAGAAGCCCAAGGAAGTGCTGGACAGTGTTGGGAGTCACTTGTCACAGAAAGGGATACAGGTGACTGAAGCAGCCCAGCTGGTTCAGAACCGACACTGGAGGGAATTCATTGGGTCCCATTCTCACTGCTGAGCTGAATGATGGGAATTTAGTCATAGTAACTTGCTGATCTTGCGCAATAAAAATTTCTGCAAGATGTTGAACCATTAAATAGTCTATTTTTATCAATAAGAATCTAGCTGTTTAACACGGCGGTGTGTATTCATCAACTGAAACGAAGAATCCTCTGAGGATCGTGGCTGATCTGTACCTCGACTCTATTTACCTGCCTTTGTTCCATATTCCTTAATACCCTTAGCCAGCACAAATCTAGCAATCTCAGTCTTGCAAGCTCCATCACATCCCCAGCATCCACCGCCTTTTGGGGGAGAGAGTTGCAGATTTTCACCACCCTTTGTGGGAAAGGTGTTTCCTGATTTTACTCCTAAACGGACTAGCTCTAATTTTAAGATTTTGTCCTCTCATTCTTGATTTCCCTCATCAGAGGAAATATTTTCTCTCTCTACCCTATCAAAACTTTTTAACATTTTAATTACTTTGATCAGGTTACCCCGCAACCTTCTATTCTCGGGGAAATGTAAGTAAAGTCTTTGCAATCTGTCCTAATTTAACCCTTTAAGTCCCCGATATCATTCTGGTGAATCTGTGCTGCTCCCCTCCAAGCCCAGTATATCCTTCCTGAGGTGCGGGGCTCAGAACTGAACACAGTGCTCCAGGTGAGGTCTAACCGAGGCGCTCTACATCTGTAACATAGCTTACACCCCTTTGTATTCCAACCCCTTGAGATAATGGCCTTTCCTACAGCCTTTTTGATTATTTTTTGTATCTGTGCACTAGCTTTTAGTGACATGTGTACGTGGACATCCAAATCCCTTTGCTCCTCCACAGCTCCCAGTCTCAACATTAAGAAAATATTCTGATTTGTCTTTCTTAGATCCAAAATAAATAACCTCACATTACCCCACCTTAAATTCCATCTGCCACAGTTTTGCCCATTCACTTACTCCATCAATGTCCCTTCGTAATTTCATGATCCCATCCACACAATTTACTGTACCTCCTAACTTAATGTCATCTGCAAACTTAGAATAGAGAATTGTCTATCCGTCACTCAAGTCATTTATAAATATGATGAAAAGTTGAGGCCCCAGAACAGATCCCTGGGGAACACTATTTGTCACATCCTGCCAATCCGAGAATGTTCCCTTTATCCCCACTCTCTATTTCCTGCCTCCCAACCAATTACCAACCCAAGTCACACGATAATCTCCAATTCCGTGCAATCTCATTTTTACTAATGATCACTCGTGCGGTACCTTACCCGATGCCATCCAAAGGTCCATTTAGGCAACTTCCATAGACACGCCCCTCTCCACCATGCTAGTGAGCACAAAAAAATTCAACTCGATTAGTCAGACATGGCCTACCCTTCACAAATCCATGTGCTACTAACCTGTTCAAGTGCTCAGTCACTCTGTCTCTGATAGATTCCAGTAACTTCCTCACAATTGATGTTAAACTGACAGGGCTGTAGTTACCTGGCTTCTCCCTGGTTACCTGGTTTCTTCCTTATAAAATGGAGTAACATTGGCAATTTTCTAATCTAAAGGCACAGGCCAGGAAATTGGAGCCCTTCACGCCGGCGCGGAACATGGCAGCTGCCATTTTGGGCGGTCGGCAGAACTGCCGTTGCCTGCGCTCGCTTCACATATTTAGATGAGCCAGATCGTGACATCAATCGGCATGCATTGCTTGAATTGACGCACAATTTCTGGGATTTTGGACGTCGCTGATCTTAAACCCCTCTTCAAACCACACACGGAAGAACGTGCGTGCAGCAGTACAACAGAGCCGCTGCCAGCGCTTCGGAAAGGGACACACACAACTTTCAGGTAAGTTTTTAGTTTTTTGCTTTTGGTCTGGTTTCTTTACGTTTTCTTGGAGTAGCAACTTGGTGTAAGACATTTAAAAAGTTGTGAAAGTGTGAAGGTCTGCTGGACGCTTGCAAGGCTTTGGTTCTTAAAGGAAGGTCTCTGCGAACACCACTTGCTCTCAGCCCTGGGGGCTCTAGTTGCAGTCTCCCTTGGGCTGCTGCATGACATGGAGATGGAGCAGAGGCAGCAAAGGGGACAAGCTGCTCACAGAGGGAGAAGGAGCTGGAAGAGGAGGAAGCAGAAGTGGAGGAAGCAAAAGGCCCAGACAGCCCCTTTCTGGCAGGATATCCGGGATCAAATCATCTGCCTCCTGTGCCAGTGACCACAGCCCCAACTCCTCTTTCCACATTTGTCCCACACCTTACCTTCTCTACCTGTTACTGACCATCACAGCATCATCTTTGCCATGATACTGAAATAAAAGCCACCACAAAGCAAACTTTCCAATCCAACTTTATCTATATATTCATCCAATATGACATCATGAAATCAACTAATCATCCTTCTGCATTCCCTTAGTGACTGTCTGTCTTGCATGTGCCTTTGCCTATCCTACTGATGTCATGCAGCGCTACCCCAGTGGCTGCAGCATGGCTGGTGAAAGGCTGCTGACTTTCAGTGGGGTCACTGCAGATGGCCTTGCAGGACAACCTTGAGGAGCTGGTGGCTGGGAGTGTGAAATCAAGTGATGGTGTTTCTTCTTCTTCACTCTCCTCTCCCTCTTCTTGGTCAACCACTGGCTGAGCAGGCTGCATTTCTTGGGTGTGTGAAATGAGGAAGGCACAAGAGTAGGGCTGTGGTGAGGGAGGGTGGAGCAAGAGGCACATGCTTACACCATGTCCAGCTTGTGGGATGTGACGAGGAGGATATCAGCATCTTTTATTCTTTCAGCCCTGCCAAGAATGGCCAGCACCACCACCTCCAAGGGACTGAGGTGAAGCTAGGAATGTGCGGTGTGCCTCGTGTTTGGTCGAGATTGTGGGTATGGCTTTTGAAGATGCATTCACAGACCTTGACCACTCATCTGAGGTCATGAAACTTCTTTGGGCACTGGAGCCAGGTCCTGGGGTAACAATGCTGACTGTGACCGCCTCGATGATCTGGTCCCACATCCTTCTTTCTGGAGGGCCTCCTGGCCCCCTGTGGGTAGAGGACCTCTCTTCCAGTATTCACACCTTTGCGCAAAGCTCGAGTGCTGCATCAGAGACCCTGGGTACACTTTCCCTGGCCTGTTGAGCCATTTGTGTTAGTGCTTTTACCATTTTTATCTGCAGAAGGCAGCTCAGCTTTATGAGCTGCAGACTGCCTTGAAGAGGAGCAGGCTAGCTTTATAGCTAGCCTCGCTCCAGCAACGAGAAGTTTGGTCCCCCTGCAGAGTGCGCAGCCTGTCAGCAGCGTGTTCAGTGCTAGGCTGTGCGTTACAATCATGGTAATTAGCAGGCAGCACGAAGTTGATGTGCTGCCTGTGCTTTTTGAATGGGTGTGGGCATATCGTGATCGCGGTGTCCATACCCATTTTCCAGCGTTACCGAATTTCCCAGCTACAATTCCTGAAGAACTTCGGAAAATTATGACTAATACCTTTTCAATTTCCTCATCTATTTCTATTAATACTTTGGGGTAGAAACCATCAGGTCCTGGAGATTTGCCTATCTTAAGTCCCATTATTTTCACCATTATCATTTTTTTTGTTTTGGTAGATTTATTACTGGGTTCCCTTGTACCACTGGTAGTTTGTCCTCTTTCTCCACTGTGAAACGGATACAAAGTGCACATAGAAACATAGAAGATAGGAGCAGGAGTAGGCCATTCGGCCCTTCGAGCCTGCTCCGCCATTCAATGAGATCATGGCTGATCATCCAAATTCAGTACCCTGTCCCTGCCTTCTCCCCATGTCCCTTGATCCCTTTAGCCTCAAGAAATATATCCAACTCTTTCTCTTGAATATATTTAATGAACTGGCCTCCACCGCCCTCTGTGGTAGAGAATTCCATAGGTTCACCACTCTCTGGGTGAAGAAATTCCTCCTCATTTCAGTCCTAAATGGCTTACCCCTTATCCTTAGACTATGACCCCTGGTTCTGGACTCCCCGGCCATCAGAAACATCCTTTCTGCATCTAGTCTGACCAGACCTGACAATTTTATAGGTTTCGATGAGATCCCCTCTCAATCTTCTAAACGCCAGTGAGTATAAGCCCAATCGACACAATCTCTCCTCGTACGTCATTCCTGCCATCCCAGGTATCAGCCTGGTGAATCTTCGCTGCACTCCCTCCATGGTAAGAACGTCCTTCCTCAGGTAAGGTGACCAAAACTGCACACAATACTCAAGGTGCGGTCTCACTAAGGCCCTGTACAACTGCAGCAAGACATCCTTGTTCTTGTACTCGAACCCTCTCGCTACGAAGGCCAACATACCATTTGCCGCCTTAACCGCCTGCTGCACCTGCATGCTTACCTTCAGCGACTGGTGCACAATAAGACCCAGGTCTCTTTGCACTTCCCCTTCTCCCAATCTATTGCCATTCAAATAATCTGCCTTCCTGTTTTTGCCACCAAAGTGGATAACCTCACATTTATCCACATTATAGTGCATTTGCCATGTTTCTGCCCAATCACCCAACCTGTCCAAATCGTACTGGAGTTTCACAACATCCTCCTCACGGCTTACCCTCCCACCCAGCTTTGTGTCGTCTGCAAATTTGGAGATATTACATCCAATTCCCTCGTCCAGATCATTAATATATATTGTGAACAGCTGGGGTCCTAGGACCGATCCTTGCGGTACCCCACTAGTCACTGCCTGCCACTCGGAAAACGACCCGTTTATTCCAACTCTTTGCTTTCTGTCCGCCAACCAGTTCTCTATCCAAGGCAATACCTTGCCTCCAATCCCATGTGCCTCAATTTTGCACGCCAATCTCTTATGTGGGACCTTATCGAAAGCCTTCTGAAAGTCCAAATACACCACATCCACTGGTTCTCCCTTGTCTATTTTACCAGTTACATCCTCAAAAAAAATTCCAGTAGATTAGTCGAGCATGATTTACCTTTTGTAAATCCATGTTGACTTTGTCCGATCCTGTCGCTGCTTTCCAAGTGCTCTGCTATTACATCTTTTGGTGTGGAGATGCCGGAGTTGGACTGGGGTGGACAAATGTAAGAAATCACACAACACCAGGTTATAGTCCAACAGCTTTATTTGAAATCACTGTGATTTCAAATAAAGCTATTACATCTTTTATAATAGACTCTAGCATTTTCCCCACTACCGATGTCAGGCTTACCGGTCTATAATTCCCCGCTTTTTCTCTACCACCTTTTTTGAATAGCGGGGTAACATTAGCTACCCTCCAATCCATGAGTACCGTTCCAGAGTCTATCGAGTTCTGGAAGATGACCAGCAATGCATCTACTATCTCTAGGGCCACTTCCTTAAGTACCCTGGGATGTAGACCATCAGGCCCTGGGGATTTATCGGCCTTCTATCCCATCAATTTTCCTGAAACACCATTTCCCTACAAATACTGATTTCTTTCAGTTCCTCCCTTTCATCAGACCCTATGTTCCCCGGCATCTCTGGGAGGTTATTTGTGTCCTCCTTTGTGAAGACAGAACCAAAGTATGTATTTAGTTGGTCTGCCATTTCTTTGTTCCCCATTATAAATTCCCCTGATTCTGACTGCAAGGGACCTACGCTTGACTTCACCAATCATTTTCTCTTCACATATCTATAAAAGTTTTTACAGTCAGTTTTTATGTTCCCTGCAAGCTTACTCTCATTCTATTTTCCGTTTCTTAATTAATCCCTTTGTCCTCCTTTGTTGAATCCTAAACTGCTCCCAATCCTCAGGATTATTGCTTTCTCTAGCTAATTTATATGTCCTCTCCTTGGATCTTATGCCATCCCTAATTTCCCTTGTTAGCCACGGTTGAGTCACCTTTTTTTGTTTTATTTTTATGCCAAACTGGGATGAACAAATTCTGTAGCTCATCCATTCGGTCTTTGAATGTTTGCCATTGCCTATCCACCATCAACCCTTTGAGTGCCATTCCCCAATCAATTCTACCCAACTCGCTCCTCAGACCATCGTAGTTTCCTTTATTTAAATTGAGGACCCTTGTCTCTGAGTCAACTACTTCATTCTCCATCTTAATGAAGAATTCGATCATTATTATGATCGCTCCGACCCAAGGGGCCTCGTACAACAAGATTGCTAATTAATCCTTTCTCGTTACATAATACCCAGTCTAAGATGGCCTGATCTCTGGTTGGTTCCTCGACATATTGGTCCAGGAAACCATCCCGTAAACACTCCAGGAATTCCTCCTCCACAGTATTGTTACTAATTTGGTTGGCCCAATCTATATGTAGATTAAAGTCACCCATGATGACTGCTGTGCCCTTATTGCACGCTTCTTTAATTTCCCTTTTAATGCCATCCCCAACCTACGCCTTACTGTTTGGAGGTCTATACACCACTCCCACTAATGTTTTTTCCCCTTAGTATTTCTCAATTCTACCCATACAGATTCCACATCATCAGAGCTAATATTCTTCATTACAATTGTATTAATCCCTTCTTTAACCAGTAATGCTACCCCAACTCCCTTTCCTTTTTGCCTATCTTTCCTGAATATCGAATACCCCTGGATGTTGAGTTCCCAGTCTTGGCCATCCTTGAGCCATGTTTCCGTAATCCCAACCAAATCATATTCGTTTACCTCTATTTGCGCAGCCAAGTCATCCACCTTATTACAAATGCTCCTCGCATTAAGACACAAAGCCTTCCGGCTTGTTTTTTTAACGCTCTTAGACCTATTCGAATTATTATTTACTGTGGCCACGTTTGATTTAAGCCGTTGATTTCTCTGACTGCCACTTTTGTTTTTCTCCTTCCTATCTTTTGCTTTTATCCCTGTTTTCCTTTCCTCTGTCTCCCTGCTCAGGTTTAACATGTCTTCCACTTCCTTATTATCCATTATATATCTATATTTAATGGGACCACATTCCCCTTTACCACTCTCTCTTAAAAATTGCTGTTAGCTTTGATATCCGTTACAAGTTTTCTTTTAATATTCTCTCTTTGCACCTCTTATTTTCTTTGGGGGAGAAACTCTGTTGATTTGCGCCTCCCGTTAGCACCTGGGGCGCAAAGCAACTAGCGGCGTGGCCCGGCGCCGCCAACACCTCCCGCAAAATTCAGCGGAAGGTTAGCAGCGGCGGTAACCATTGGCGCCCCCGGCGATGACGTCATCACCATGTGCAGCACCCGGCTCGCGCCCCAGCTGCGATCTTCGGTAGCACCCCCTGACTTGCCGCCAGACGCTATGTCCGACAGGGTCGGGGGGGCCTACCTGTGGCCGGGGCGGCGCAAATGAAAGGGGATGTGGCTGACGGCCATTTTTGTTGCTGGCCGTCTGCCAGCACCTGCCCCCGTTGCTGTCTCCACCCTCCTGTGAAGCCCCCCCCGCCCCCCGCGGGGTGCCGGCTGCACTCTGTGAGCCTGGCACTTCTCTTCCGTGCCGGGCTCTTTTTTGCCGGCATTCCGATCCCTGGTGGCGCAGCTGGGCCCTGGGTTGCGCTGCGCTAGGCCCCTCCCCTTTAAGAAGGGGAGGAAGGCCTGCAATACCGCGGCGCGATGTGCCGCGATATTCGCTCGCAGTGCCACAAGAGGGAGGTGGGGCACTTCCAGTGAATTTCGGGCGCAGGGCGCTAAAAGTAGCGCTCCAGCAAAGTTAGCATCCCAAAGGGGGCGCGACCCAATTTTTCCCCCTTTCTATCCATTTGTACAATTTTAAAGGGGGTGCAGGAACTGAGGCCTGGGGGTGTACGTACGCAAGTCTTTGAAGGTGGCAGGACAAGTAGCTAAGGCTGATTTTAAAAAAGAAAAAAAAAAAAGAAAAAAAAAAATGCTTTATAAACCAAGGCACAGAGTACAAAAGCAAGAAAGTTATGATGAACCTTTATAAATCACTGGTTCGGCCTCAGATGGAGATTGTGTCCAATTCTGGACACCATATTTTAGAGAAGGTGCAGAAGAGATTTACTAGAATGGTACCAGAGATGAGAGACTTCAGTTATGTGGAGAGACTGGAGAAGCTGGGATTGTTCTCCTTCGCGCAGAGAAGGTTCAGGGGAGATTTGATCGAGGTATTCAATAACTTGAAGGGTTTTGATGGGGAGAAACTGTTTCCATTGGCGGAAGGATCGGGAACCACAGGACACAGATTTGAGGTAACTGGCAAAAAATCCGGAGGTGAGATCAAGAGTTTTTTTTGCACAGCGAGTTGTTGTGATCTAGAATGCGCTGCCTGAAAGGGTGGAAGCAGATTCAATAGTAACTTTCAAAAGGGAATTGGATAAATACTGGAAGAAGAGAAAGTAGCCAGGCTATAGGGAAAGACTAATCGGAGAGCTCTTTCCAAGAGCCGGCACAGGCACGGTGGGCCGAATGGCCTCCTGTGCTGTAAGATTCTGTGATGCGTTTTGTAGCTCTCCCAGTCAACTGGATTGCCACTTTTCCTTGCATTTGTTTAAGCCTATTTTAGCTTGATGCTGTCTTCTTGCCTCATTTGTTGACCATTGTTGCTTAACTACACAAATGGAACCTTTGCCTTTTTATAGGGACATAGGAACAGGAGGAGGCCATTCAGCCCCTCGAGCCTGTTCCGCCATTCAATGAGATCATGGGTGATCTGCGGTCTAACTCCATATACCCGCCTTTGCCCCGTATCCCTTAATACCTTTGGTTAACAAAAAATTATCAATTTCCGATTTAAAATTAACAATTGATCTAGCATCAATTGCCATTTGCAGAAGAGAGTTCCAAACTTCTATCACCCTTTGTGTGTAGAAGCGTTTCCTAATTTCACTCCTGAAAGGTCAGCCACTAATTTTTTGACTGTGCCCCCTAGTCCTAGAATTCCCAACCAGCAGAAATAGTTTATCTCTATCTACCAGTCGGAGCACGGAGCCTGGGAGGTGAGGAGCCGGTATAAAAACCGGAGAGCAGTGAGGCCCGAGAGCAGTCGGAGCACGGAGCCTGGGAGGTGAGGAGCCGGTATAAAAACCGGAGAGCAGCGAGGCCCGAGAGCAGTCGGAGCACGGAGCCTGGGAGGTGAGGAGCCGGTATAAAAATCGGAGAGCAGCGAGGCCCGAGAGCAGTCGGAGCACGGAGCCTGGGAGGTGAGGAGCCGGTATAAAAACCGGAGAGCAGCGAGGCCCGAGAGCAGTCGGAGCACGGAGCCTGGGAGGTGAGGAGCCAGTATAAAAACCGGAGAGCAGCGAGGCCCGAGACTAGTCGGAGCACGGAGCCTGGGAGGTGAGGAGCCAGTATAAAAACCGGAGAGCAGCGAGGCCTGAGAGCAGTCGGAGCACGGAGCCTGGGGGGTGAGGAGCCGGTATAAAAACCGGAGAGCAGCGAGGCCCACCAACTCGGCAGCGGGGAGAGAGGTAAAAAGTAATCAGAGTGTGACGTCACCAGGGAGCAGGTAAGTGATTGGTTGGTGAGTATTTCTCTCTTTTCAATACAAGCTTGACTTCTGTGGTGTTAAATTTCTAGGGTCTGTGGTGTTAAATTTCTAGGGTCTCTGGTGTAGTGGGGACAGTTGGTAAATAAAGCGCCCTAGAGTATACCTGTAACTGGGGTATTGAATAATTTTTTTAAATTAATTAAAGGAGTAAGTCATGGCAGGAGAGTTCAGACCTGTGTTCTGCTCCTCTTGCTCCATGTGGGAAGTCAGGGACGCTGCCAGTGTCCCTGACGACCATGTGTGCGGGAAATGCATCCAGCTGCAGCTACTTGTAGACCGCATTACGGCGCTCGAGCTGCGGGTGGATGAATTTTGGAGTATGCGCGATGCTGAGAGGGTCGTGGATAGCACGTTTAGCGAGTTGTTCACGCCTCAGGGTAGGGCTGCACGGGGTGACCATCAGGCGGAGCAACAGAGGCAGGCAGGAAGTGCAGGGAACCCCTGCGGACATCCCCCTTTCAAACAAGTATACCAAGTTGGATACTGTTGAGGGGGATGACTCACCAGGGGAAGGCAGCAGCAGCCAGCTTCCTGGCACCAGGGATGCTTCTGCTGCTCAAAGGGAGGAAAAAGAGTGGGAGAGCAATAGTGGTAGGGGATTCTATCGTAAGGGGAACAGATAGGCGTTTCTGTGGCCGCAAACGTGACTCCAGGATGGTTTGTTGCCTCCCTGGGGCCAGGGTCTGGGATGTCACTGAGCGGCTACAGGGCATTCTTAAGGGGGAGGGTGAGCAGGCAGAGGTCGTGGTCCACATTGGGACCAACGACATAGGAAGGAAGGGGGATGAGGTCCTGCATCAAGAATTTAGGGAGCTAGGTAACAGATTAAAGAGCAGGACCTCGAAGGTTGTAATCTCTGGATTACTCCCAGTGCCACGTGCTAGTAAGTATAGGAATGGGAGGATAGAGCAGATGAATGCGTGGCTAAAGAGTTGGTGTAGGGGGGAGGGTTTTACTTTCCTGGATCACTGGGCCTGCTTCTGGGAAAGGTGGGACTTGTACAAGTCGGACGGGTTGCACCTGAACCAGAGCGGGACAAATATCCTTGCGGGGAGGTTTGCTAGCACTGTTTGGGGGGGGTTTAAACTAACTTGGCAGGGGGATGGGATACAGAGGGGAGCTGAAATAGGAGGTGATGTGCTGCCAAATATAGAGGAAAAAAAGAAGTCAGCTTGGTAGACAGGGCAAATATATAAGGGCAAGGCTGGATGGCATCTATTTTAATGCAAGGAGTCTTGCAAATAAGGTGGATGAACTGAAGGTGTTGATAAACACATGGGAGTATGATATTGTTGCTATCACGGAGACATGGTTGAGGGAGGGGCAAGACTGGCAGCTCAATATTCCGGGGTACAGAATCTTCAGGCGAGACAGAGGGGGAGGTATAAGAGGAGGGGGTGTCGCAATATTAATTAAGGAGTCAATTACTGCAGTAAGGAGGGATGATATATTAGCAGGCTCCTCTAATGAGGCCATATGGGTGGAGCTTAAAAACAAAAAGGGGGCAAGCACTTTGCTGGGAGTGCACTATAGGCCTCAACAGTCAGGGGGAGATAGAGGAACAGATATGTAGGCAAATCTCAGAGAAATGTGCAAATAATAGGGTAATAATAATGGGGGATTTCAACTTCCCCAATATTAACTGGGATAGTCAGAGTGTGAAAGGCTCAGGGTGTAGAATTCTTAAAGTGCATCCAGGAGAGCTTTTTGAGCCAGCATGTAGAAAGTCCTACAAGAGACTGTGCAAACTCCACACAGACATTCTCCCCGTGTTTGCGTGGGTTTCCTCTGGGTGCTCCGGTTTCCTCCCACAGTCCAAAGATGTGCAGGTTAGGTTGATTGGCTATGATAAATTGACCCTTAGTGTTAGGGGGATTAAATACGTGGGGTTACGTGTTGGTGTTGGTGTAGGGGTTACGGGGATCGGGTGGGATATGTGTCGGTGCAGGCTCGATGGGCCGAAATGGCCTCTATCTGCACTGTGGGGTTTCTGTGATTCTGTGAGGGGGCGGTACTGGACCTAATTCTAGGGAATGTGGCCGGCCAAGTGGAAAAAGTGCTAGTAGGTGAGCACTTTGGTGATAGTGACCATAATATGGTAAGATTTAAGGTGGTCATGGAAAAGGACAGGGATGGGCCGGAAATAAAGGTTCTAAATTGGGGGAAGGCCGATTTTTAATAGGATAAGGCAGGATCTGGCCAAAATGGACTGGGATCAGCTACTTGTAGGATAATCCGCATCGGAGCAATGGGAGGCTTTCAGAAGGGAGATTGAGATCATACAATGGCAACATGTTCCTGTAAAGGTCAAGGGTGGTTCCAAAAACCACAGGGAACCTTGGATGTCAGGGGATATACGAGAATGGATTAGGAAAAAGAGGGCTTTTGGTAGATACAAAAGGCTAAAGACGGAGGAAGCCCTAGAGGAGTACAAAAAGTGCAGGGGGATACTTAAAAAAAGAAATTAGGAGATCAAGGAGGGGGCCATGAAATAACACTGGCGAGCAAAATAAAGGAAAATCCTAAGATGTTTTATAAGTATATTAAGGGTAAGAGGATAACTAGGGAAAAAATAGGGCCCATTAGGGACAAAAGTGGCAATGTGTGTGTGGAGCCAGAAGATGTAGGAGGGGTTCTAAATGAATTTTTTGCATCTGTTTTCACTATGGAGAAGGACGATGTAGACATAGAAATAGGGCGGGGGGGACTGTGATATGCTCGAACATATTAACATCGAGAGGGAGGAGGTATTGGCGGTTTTAGCTGGCCTAAAAATGGATAAATCCCCAGGCCTGGATGAAATGTATCCCAGGCTGCTGTGTGAGGCAAAGGAAGAGATTGCGGGGGCTTTAACACATATATTCAGGACCTCTCTGGCCACAGGGGATGTGCCAGAGGACTGGAGAACCGCTAATGTAGTACCATTATTCAAGAAAGGTAGTAGGGAAAAACCGGGGAACTACAGGCCAGTGAGCCTAACATCAGTGGTAGGAAAATTATTGGAAAAAATTCTGAGGGACAAAATTTGTCTCCACTTGGAGAGGCAAGGATTAATCAGGGATAGTCAACATGGCTTTGTCAAGGGAAGATCATGTCTGACTAATTTGATTGAATTTTTTGAGGGGGTGACTAGGTGTGTGGATGAGGGTAACGCAGTGGATGTGGTATACATGGATTTCAGTAAGGCCTTCGATAAAGTCCCGCACAGGAGACTGGTCAAGAAGGTAAGAGCCCATGGAATCCAGGGTGCCTTGGCACATTGGATACAAAACTGGCTTAGTGGCAGAAGGCAGAGGGTGATGGTCGAAGGTTGTTTTTGTGACTGGAAGCCTGTGGCCAGTGGGGTACCACAGGATCGGTGCTGGGTCCCTTGTTGTTTGTGGTCTACATTAACTGACTTGGACATGAATGTAAAAGGTATGATCAGTAAGTTCGCGGATGATACAAAAATTGGTAGGGTGGTAAATAGCGAGGAGGGTAGCCTCAGTCTGCAGGACGATATAGATGGGTTGGTCAGATGGGCGGAACAGTGGCAATGGAATTTAACCCGGAAAAGTGCGAGGTGATGCACTTTGGGGGGACGAACAAGGCAAGGGAATACACAATGAATGGAAAGACCCTAGGCAAGACGGAGGGTCAGAGGGATCTGGGTGTGCAAGTACACAGATCCCTGAAGGCGGCGGAACAGGCGGATAAGGTGGTAAAAAAGGCATATGGGATACTTGCCTTCATTAGCCGAGGCATAGAATATAAGAGCAAGGAGGTTATGATGGAGCTGTATAAAACACTGGTTAGGCCACAGCTGGAATACTGTGTGCAGTTCTGGTCGCCACACTACAGGAAGGATGTGATCGTGTTGGAGAGGGTGCAGAGGAGGTTCACCAGGATGTTACCAGGGCTGGAGCGCTTCAGCTATGAAGAGAGACTGGGCAGATTGGGTTTGTTTTCCTTGGAGCAGAGGAGGCTGAGGGGGGACATGATTGAGGTGTACAAAATTATGAGGGGTATAGATAGGATGGATGCTGAGGAGCTTTTTCCCTTAGTAGAGGGGTCAATAACTAGGGGGCATAGATTCAAGGTAAAGGGCGGGAGGTTTAGAGGGGATTTGAGAGAACCTTTTTCACCCAGAGGGTGGTTGGAGTCTGGAACTCACTGCCTGAAAGGGTTGTGGAGGCAGGAACCCTCACAACATTTAAGAAGCATTTGGATGAGCACTTGAAATGCCATAGCATACAAGGCTACGGACAAATGCTGGAATATGGGATTAGATTAGACAGGGCTTGATGGCCGGCCGCGGACACGATGGGCCGAAGGGCCTCTATCCGTGCTGTATTACTCTATGACTCTACCTGATCTGTTCCCCTTAATATCCTGAAAACTTCAATCAGATCACCCCTTAACCTTCTAAACTCTAGGGAATACAACCCTAGTTTGTGTAATCTCTCCTCGTAACTTAACCCTTGGAGTCCAGGTATCATTCTGGTAAACCTACGCTGCACTCCCTCCAAGGCCCTTCAACGGTGTGATGCCCAGAACTGATCACAGTACTCCAGGTGTGATCGCATCAGAGTTTCGAACAGCCTGCAGCATAACTTCACCCCCCTTGTATTCTAGTCCTTTAGATATAAAGGCCAGCATCCCATTAACCTTTTTGATTATTTTCTGTGCCTGTTCATGACATTTTAATGATCTATGTACCTGAACCCCCCCCCCCCCCCCCCAAGTCTCTTTGAGCATCCACTGTTTCTATCTTTTCACCATTTAGAAAGTACCTGTTTTATCCTTTTTAGGTCCAAAGTGGATGACCTCACGTTTGCTTACTTTGAAATCCATTTGACACAGTTTTGCCCATTCACTTAATTTATCAGTATCCCTTTGTAATTTTAAAGGGGTATGTACTGGTTTATATTACATTTTTGAATATTCCCACTGTTACCCATTAACAATTCTGCCCAATTTATTGGGGTTAATTTATTTCTCATTCCTTTGAAGTTTGCCTCACTTAAATTAAAATCCTGGTTTGTTTGATCTTTAAAACATATTGTCCTGAATTTGTGAGGGTAATGATGGTGAATTAGGGGGTTGGGAACCTGTGCAGGGAGACAGAGGAAAGGGAAGCAAGGATAGAAGCAAAAGACAGGAAGGAGAAAAGCAAAAGTAGAAGTCAGAGAAATCAAGGGTGCAAATCAAACATGGCTGCAGTAAACAATAATTCTAATTTTTGAGGATGTAACTGGTAAAATAGATAAGGGAGAACCAGTGGCTGTGGTGTATTTGGATTTCAAAAGGGCTTTCGATAAGAGATTAGCGTGTAAAATTAAGGCACATGGGATTGGGGGCAAGGTATTGACTTGGATAGAGAAACTGGTTGGCAGACAGAAAGCAAAGAGTTGGAATAAATGGCTCTTTTTCCGAGTGGCAGGCAGTGACTAGTGGGGTACCGCAGGGATCAGTGCTAGGACCCCAGCTATTCACAATATATATTAATGATCTAGACGAGGGAACTCGATGTAATATCTCCAAGTTTGCAGATGACACAAAGCTGGGTGGGCGTGTGTGCTGTGAGGAGGATGCCGAGACACTCCAGTATGATTTGGACAGGTTGGGTGATTGGGCAGATGTATGGCAGATGCAGTATAACTGTGGATAAATGGCGAGGTCATCCACTTTGGTGGCAAAAACAGGAAGGCAGATTATTATCTGAACGGCAATAGATTGGGAGAAGGGGGAAGTGCAATGAGACCTGGGTGTCCTTGTGCACCAGTCACTGAAGGTACGCATGCAGGTGCAGAAGGCGGTATGTTGGCCTTCGTAGCGAGAGGTTTCTGAGTACAGGAGCAAGGATGTCTTGCTGCAGTTGTACAGGGCCTTGGTGAGACCACACCTTGAGTATTGTGTGCAGTTTTGGTCACCTTATCTGAGAAGGATGTACTTGCCATGGAGGGAGTGCAGCGAAGATTCACCAGACTGATACCTGGGATGGCAGGAACGACATATGAAGAGAGATTGGGTCGATTAGGCTTATATTCGCTAGAGTTTAGAAGAATGAGAGGGGATCTCATTGAAACTTATAAAATTCTAACAGGACTGGACAGACTAGATGCAGGAAGGATGTTCCCGATGGTCAGGGAATCCAGAACCAGGGGTCACAGTCTAAGGATAAGGGGTAGGCCATTTAAGACAGAGATGAGGAGGAATTTCTTCACCCAGAGAGTGGTGAACCTGTGGAATTCTTTACCACTGAAGGCAGTAGAGGCCAATTCATTAAATATATTCAAGAAGGAGTTAGATATATTTCACAGAAATCACAGAAACCCCACCGACACATATCCCACCCTATCCCCGTAACCCCATGTATTTAATCCCCTAACACTAAGGGTCAATTTATCATAGCCAATCAACCTAACCCGCACATCTTTGGACTGTGGGAGGAAACCGGAGCACCCGGAGGAAACCCACGCAAACACGGGAGAATGTGCAAACTCCACACAGACAGTCACCCGAGGCCGGATTCGAACCCGGGTCCCTGGCGCTGTGAGGCAACAGTGCTAACCACTATGCCACCGTGCTGCTTAAGACTAAGGGGATCAAGGGACATGGTAACTGAATTTGGATGATCAGCCATGGTCGCATTGAATGGCGGAGCAGGCTCGAGGGGCCGAATGGCCTACTCCTGCTCCTATCTCTGTGTTTCTATGTTTAGCGTATCCCCCTGAAACTGATCGCAGCTTCTGGATTTAGCTAAATGCGGAAATCCTGAAATTGCAGTCAGTCATTCACTGCTTCCGACACTGCCTGCGTGTGCCCCCCTCCCCCCTCCACCCACCCCATACCCCAGCAATCGATGTCATCGGGGAAAATCAATTAAACTGACAAACTTGGGCTTTTCTGTGATAATATCGCTGGTTAAATACCCCATTAAATATTAGACCTTGTTGGAATTGGTGTAAACTGGGGTTTTAACAGCGTATTGACTGGTAAACAAACAGTTCTGGCCCTGAAAAACCCATTTTTATATTTTTGGAGTGTCAAATTTCTCCATTATGATAATTACAATTTTTTAAAAACTTTAAATTAAAAAAAAAAATGTGTTCATGATATTTCAGCTTCTACCTTATCCCTATGTGAAAGTCCCAATCTTTATTTCACTGTCTAACATTTTTAAAAAGTCCGGATAAAAGCAGCTTTGCGTTTCCTGGTTCCCTGTCTGGGAGAATTCTGCAATGTGATTGGTTTACTTAAACAGCTTGTTGAGGTCACAGCAGCATCGCCATAGGAATCCCCCTATTCACAGCATTCCATCAATTGAATGAAGAAAAAGGCAAACCTCTTGCCACAGGGGCAGGATCTCTGTGGGCAGCTTTCTTCAGGCCAGCGGTGAGTGTCTTTGCTTCGCCACTGACCGCAAATTATGGGCCGTTGTTCTGGAAAACTGTCCTGAATACATTGGGGAAAGGGTATTGTAAATTCTGTGTCTGTTCCTGGCCAGCTGCTGGTAAGCTAGTTGGCCTGTTGGTAATGCTTGCTGCTTAGTGTAAGCAGTAGGTGTGAATGACCCACTTTTCTCCAACTGAATGTTGAATTTCACAGATTTTACACCGGATTACATAGAATATTTGGCACAGAAACAGGCCATTCGGCCCAACCAGTCCGTGCCGGTGTTTATGCTCCACTCAAGCCTGTCTTTCCTCACCTAAATCTATCAGCATAACCCTTTGTTCCCTTCTCCCTCATATGTTTATCTAACTGCCCCTTAAATGTATCGATACTATTCACCTCAACCACTCCCTGTGATAGCGAGTTCCACATTCTCACCACTCTGGGTAAAGAAGTTTCTTCTGAATTCCCTATTGGATTTCTTTGGTGACTATCTTATGGCCTCTAGTTATGCTCTTCCCCACAAGTGGAAACATTCTCTCTGTATCCACTCAATCAAAACCTTTCATGATTTTAAAGACCCCCTCAACCTTCTCTTTTCAAGAGAAAAGAGACCCAGCCTGTTCATCCTTTCCTGATGGGTATAACCTCCCATTTCTGGTATCATCCTGTAAATCGTCTCCGCACCCTCTCCAGTGCCTCTCTATCCTTTTTATAATATGGTGATGAGAACTGTACGCAGTACTCCAAGTGTGGTCTAACCAAGGTTTCGATACAAGTTTAGCATAACTTCCCTACTTTTCAATTCTATCCCTTTAGCAATAAACCCTAGCGCTTGGTTTGCCTTTTTATGGCCTTGTTTACCTGTG
Source organism: Somniosus microcephalus (assembly GCF_052327205.1). NCBI lineage: Eukaryota > Metazoa > Chordata > Chondrichthyes > Squaliformes > Somniosidae > Somniosus > Somniosus microcephalus. Next base: position 174,577,190 of record NC_140998.1, on the reverse strand, counting down.
TCGCTATTTTCAGTGATTTGTGTATTTGTACTCCGATCCCTTTGCTCCTCTACCCCATTTAGATTTTTATTTTGCAATATGTGACCTCCTTATTTTTCTTTACTAAAATGTAATAAATCACATTTATCTGTGTTGAAATTAATTTGCCAATTATATGCTAATTCTGCAAGTTTATTATTATGGTAGGACAGCCACCAGTGGAACAGTGTACTCTAACACACGGAGTTTGAATGAGTGACTGTAAAGCTCACTGCCGCTGTCAAACTCAGTGGCGTTTGCCTTGTGGGGGTCTCGTGTGAAGGATTGGTTTGGGGCCCCTACATTTTACTAGACACTGATACTATATACTATCTGTTTAATCTGGTGTCAAATCCTCGTGCGTACGATTGTGAAAAGACATGTTTGCAATAGGTAATCTAAAACTAGCTGACAGAATGATCAGGGATCAGCTATTGCCATTGTGTAGATTCCTTTCACTCGGATTCGCTTGGCCCTGCATATTATATATTCAACTAGCTGGGGGAGCCCGGCGGTGCCGAGGCTTTCTCGAGGGCATGTTGTTGTTGGAAGAGAGAGAGGGAGCGACTGGGGGGGAAGAGAGAGAGAGAGAGAGAGAGAGAGAGGGAATGAGAGAGAAGGAAGGAGAGAGAGAGAGAGAGGGAAGGAGAGAGAGAGAGAGAGGGAAGGAGAGAGAGAGAGGGGGGGAAGGATGAGAGAGAGAGAGAGGGGGAAGGAGAGAGTGAGAGATGGAAGGAAAGACGCGAGATGGAAGGAGAGAGAGGGAAGGAGCGAGAGAGAGATAGTGAGAGAGAGAGGGAGTGAGAGAGAGAGAGAGAGTAGATTGGGAATGTGAGAGAGAAAGAGAGACTGGGAGTGTGAGGAGAGAGAGAGATTGGGAGTGTGAGAGAGAGATTGGGAATGTGAGAGAGAAAGAGAGACTGGGGAGTGTGAGAGAGAGAGAGATTGGGAGTGTGAGAGAGAGAGAGATTGGGAGTGTGAGAGAGATATTGGGAGTGTGTGAGAGAGAGATTGGGACTGTGAGAGAGAGAGAGATTGGGAGTGTGAGAGGAGAGATTGGGAGTGTGTGAGAGAGAGATTGGGAGGTGTGAGAGAGATTGGAGTGTGAGAGAGAGAGATGGGAGTGTGTGAGAGAGAGAGAGAGATTGGGAGTGTGTGAGAGAGAGATTGGGAGTGTGAGAGAGAGATTGGGAGTGTGTGAGAGAGAGATTGGGAGTGTGTGAGAGAGAGATTGGGAGTGTGTGAGAGAGATTGGGAGTGTGTGAGAGAGATTGGGAGTGTGAGAGAGAGATTGGGAGTGTGAGAGAGAGATTGGGAGTGTGTGAGAGAGATTGGGAGTGTGAGAGAGAGAGAGACTGGGAGCATGTGAGAGAGAGAGATTGGGAGTGTGAG